>NC_046658.1:49034298-49065463 GCF_010883055.1 Belonocnema kinseyi | reverse complement strand
CGGGTATATTCGGATTCAGCGGCTCAAAATACATAAGAATCATACCTTTTTATCCTTGGACATATTATTGCATACGGCAGCATTGCCCGCTCCCGGACTACGGTGAAACTTTCGCCGAAATATGTTTATTTTTTAACCGTTGCAAGTCTTTCCTGCATCAAACCTTAACTTTTGTTTTTTCTGTATTGTTTTAAATCTGATGTCCCGATTTATAGCTCGAATTCAATCATACTTTGCCGTTTTCACATTGCTGATAAGGACGCCGTAGCAGACGACAATTTAATTCCATCGTAGGATAAACTTTCGGCGAATAGCATGTAAACTTTAACAGCGGGAAATTTTGCATGCAACAAAATATAACTTTAGCTTTTTCTGTGGAGGCTGTAAATACATAATAGGTCGCTGTACGAGAAAATGTAACGAGAATAAAAAGTTTTATTTTGTGCCAGAGATTAATACGAAAATAAAAATAGAAAAATATTTTCCCAATCTGGCATAAGGGAAATAAGTATTTACTTGAGTGCTTATGGATGTATATTTTAGTTTTAAGCTTTTTTCTATTAATAAAAATAAGGGAAATTGAACTCATTACTAGTGAAATTTTACAGATTCGATTAGAGAAAAGTGCGCAACTGAAGATTATTAGAAAATTAAGTTTCGGTCATCATTGCCCAAAGCGACAAACCACAAGTAGCAGCCTGGAAACATCGGGCAGTCCTTACCCTAGAGTGGTAGATTCAGTCATCTATTCCCAAATCAGAAAAAAAATTTAAATAGCAACCTCACAACATTGGACAAGTCTTTACACTGGGGGAGGGGGGCGATTTTGGCATCAATAGCCAAAGCATACAATGACAAGTATCATCGTGGAAACATCGCGCAGGTCTTATTACAGATTGGAGGTTTTTGGTATGTCTCACAAAACTAAAAAAAGGCTTTGCAGCTGCAAAGGTTAAGTATCAGCCTGGAAACATCGGGTAGGCCTTCCCACTGGGTAGTAGTTTCTGTTATAGCTACCCAAAGTAAAAAAAATTTAATAGCTGCCACACAACATTGGAAAAGTCTTCCAAAAGAATGATACTTTCGGAAATTCCTCCATAAATTAAAACAAACATTATGTAGTTGCCTAGAAAATGCGGGCAGGTTTTGCCACAGGATGACATTATCGGGCATCCCTCTCCAAAATAAAAATTATAAATAGCAGTCTGACAACATCAGGCAGGTCTTCCTACAAAGTGAGAGTTACGGTCATTAGGCCTCAATGTAAAAAATGGTAAGTAGCTGCATAGAAAAATTGGACTTGTCTTCCCACTGGGTGACAGTTTCAGGTATCACTAACTGAAGTAATAAAAAACGCTAGGTACCTGTCTGATAATGTCGGGCAACTATTCTCACAGAGAGGCACTTTCGGGATCACTCCTTAAAGTAAAAAATTATAAGCAGAAGCCTGACAACATAGCAGGTCTTACGACAAAATGGCAGTCGAGGGCATCACTCCGAAAAGTAAAAAACGCTCAATGGTAGCATAGAAACAATGGGCGGGTCTTCTCACAGGGTGTCAGTTTCGGTTATCAATTACCAAACTCAAAAAGTGCTAAGTGGCAGCCTGCCGGTATCGGGACAGTATTCCACTGGATGGCAAGTTCAGACATCATTGTCCAAATTCAAAAAATATTACATAGCAGCCTGGCAAGATCAGACAGGTCTTCTCAAATGGTGTCAGCTTTGAGAATTTTTGAGAATCAGAAACTGCTTACAAGCATCTGGAACGTTTGTCTAGAGTATGGTAGTTTGGACCGCTGTTACCAGTCAGCTACTTAGTGAAAACCGCTTAAATTGCGCGCCCTGGAAAGAACTACCAATTGATAATGAATCACTTTTCGATATAAGCTACGAAAAAAATAACACAAAAATTGTTCATACAAAAAAGAGCTATAATTTTTGATAGGACAGTTAGTTTTTGCTTTAATCGTAAAAAATAACATTCTAAATACAAATATTAAATTTGTTTAAAAAAACGACACAAGGTATGAACTTAAATTTCCAGACAACAGTTGTTCGCCTAAAAAGATCTCTAAATTTATTATTAATGATTTTTCGATTGGACGAGTAGATCTTCTTTCAATTGCGAAACATAAGATAAAAAATACAAAAATGAGCTTTTTGGAAAAAGCACAGAAAAGACGAAAGAGGACATAGGCTCCTATATAGGACACTATATAGGTTCCTGTATTAGACCCTATGCAGATGCGCGGTAGTTTTTATTTAATCGTAAAAAACAACATTAAAAATAAAAAATTATAAAAACAAGGAAATAAAAATTATTATGATTCAATTTTTATGCATATTATGAATTGTAATGATTTAAATTTATTGAAATGATACATGTTTCAGAGCAGCTTAGAATATAAATTTAAAGCAAAATAATAAACAAATACAAAAATAATCATGATAAATACAATTTTCTTTTTATTTTGCAATTTTTTAATAAGTAATCTCAGGCAGTTACATACAAAATGTATTATAATTGATGTAAAAGTGTTGTTTATAATGTAGAGTTGTTGACATGTTGGATAAAATCGAGTGCAAAGCACGAAATACGTGATGAGAATGTGTTCATTAAAGCCAAAAGAGCTTTAACAAAAGAGAGTTCAAAATCACAAAATCACAGTTGTCGGTCCGTTCACCTTTGATTTTAAAAGGACTGTGCCCGAATGCGGAAGAAATGCAAAGACCAAGTGCGGAGTGCGATTGCCATCAGTCGCGTGCCGTAGGTATGCTCAAACTCTCTTTTAGCAACATTCAAAATGTTATAATGATCTTGAGGGGCTTTCAAAAATATACGTTTTTCTTCTCTTGACTTTTTTCATATCGTCCTTTTCTTGTCTTGAAATGTTCATTTTAGTTTTTCTTGGATTTTGAAAATGATATCACCCTAATAATTTTTTTTTATTGAAAAAAGTATTGAGGCTAAATTATTTGAGTTTCCGCGTACTATCAATAATCGCACATAAAATTTGTAAGCCTTGAAAAAATATGCTCTCAAATATTTAGAAAATGCGCTCATTTTTTTAATTTTCATCTTTCATTTCAATCTTTCATTTTAAATTAAAAATTTTTTAATATTCAATTTTAAAATTTAAAAATTTTTCATTTTTAATCTTTCGAAAGTTATCGTGCCTATACGATACAGCATACAGATTACAGAATAAAGACGGATACACACACACACACACACACACACACACTGCTTCTGCTTCTGCTTCTGTAATAATTAAATTAAGATTATTAAAATAGGAACGTGACAATTAGATAAGTTTAATAAAAAGAACACAGTTGTGTAACATTTTAAACATTTTAGACAATTTTAGACATTTTATTTTTTACACGTGGAAAAAAATTTCATGAAGAGGGTCGTTGATCCGTTAAGCTCGCCATAATAATTTGTTTTTTTGCCTAGAATATGCATACCAAAGAATCACCTATAACAATGGTTATCATTACATAATGTATAATATATAAATTTAATATATTTTAAATCATAAACTGTCTTGAAGATATTTTCCCTACCTTATTTTGTGTTAGCTACAATTCTTGATATACAGTTTTCTCAAAGAACCCAGGAAGGAACGAGACTGTTCCAAGGATGCAACACACCTCTTAAAATTGTGTAATTTGAAAGTCGCACAAAAATGACCGGGCTTTCAGCATGCAAGACTTCCCAATCTAGAGGCTCAAGCATTGAATGTAAAATTGTGACGTTTTCTCTTATAAAACATTGGGGTTCTAGAAAATTATTAGAACTGACAGTCAGATTTCGGATATTTGTAACTAAATGTTTCGTTTCAGACCCACAAGGCACGGATACATAAACGTTCTCTTTTGAATTGTGTTGTGAATGCGGTTGAAACATCCAGAAAGGTATTTGATCAATCTGAATGGAATTTAAAATTCCAGCAACAAAAGGTTGCTCAGAACCGTGATTTTTTATATAAATGCGGCTTCCTCGACCAATATTAAAATACAAGGCTGAAAAATCTCCTGGAGTTCCCTTTATCGCTGCATCTAGTTTTATGAGAAAAAATTAAAATGTTTGTATTTCTTGTATATTGAAAAATATTTTTTAGTAAGCGGATAAAAAGGAGCTGTTTTCATTACAGATAACGTTACTGACAATGTCATTTCGATAACTCGAAATTTTCATTACTGATGGCCCGTTTTATATTTTTGTAAATTAGTTTACAAGATCGCTAAGGTGAACATCTCCACATAGAAATGTAGGAAAACTACGTTAAATTCGAGTGGTATTGTGAAAAAAGAAAAAAGACAAAAATGAAAAAGAAAATGTAACTGAATCGCGCTTAAATGATTAAAAAATATTTTGACAAGTAATTATGAGTCTAAATATGGAAGACAAAATCATTTCCTTAAATATAAAATTAATTTAAATCATTATTTTGAAATATTTCGTTGAACCTATTGCCAAATCTTAAAAAAGTATTTTTATTAATACGAAAAAGGCATATAAAAAAGAAAAAAATGGAAAAAATAATTTTTCTGTAATTAAGGCAAATATTTATTCATGCATCATAAACTTATAGGCAGATAAAAAATGGAGATTCGTCTCTCGCCTCAATTTCTTATCAGGTACAACATAAGATTCAAGGACGTATGATCTTTTGCAGTGAGCATGTTTTTTTTTCTTAAATTGTTTAAAGAAGCATTTTTTTAATTTTCGAAATTCATAGTATTATCATTATTACACTTCATGTAAGATGTATAGTAATAAAAATTAGCGTAGCACATAGTTCTTTCAAAAATATATATATTTTTGAATAACCTAACAACTGTTGTCTACGCAGACAGTCATCTTTAATGTAAAGAATGTATTTTCGAAGCGGTTAATACAATAAAAATTGACAAGATGGAGACGTTTCTGCATAGATTTTTGGTCCCTGAATAGAATCCAAAGAAAAATCCTTTAATTAAGTCGGGTTTTTAAAATAATTAAATAGAAAAATTGCATTGTGTGGATTTTTATCACGTTTGGCACCGTTCTTCTTAAAATATGTCGCGATTGAAAAATTTTGTTTTTGAATTAGTATCAGCGGCCCAAGATTGCCTCGCTAAGTCTGAATTTTTCCTGCTTTCGATTTAGAAGGTACTTGAGATGATACGTTTCATGCATATTTCACTCTAAATGCCAGCCAGTTCAGTCAGTGTATATTGTCTACATTTAAAAAATATGCAACATTTCTTCTTAATATTAAGATATTATTTTATCATATTATATTATACACTGTATTATTTCAATCTCAACTGTAAAATGAAAAAAAGGCGTCCAGGTAATGAGAAGACTGACAATCTTCATTTTTTTCTAGATAGAAGGTATGATAGAAGACAGAAAGTTATAATTCAATAAACTTTTATTTACGACATTAGTAATTCGATTACAAATAGCTGTTTTTATGATTTCATGTGCCTACAGGTCTCTCTTCTGGTTATGTTCCACATTACTAATCATAATTATGTTTTTATTAACATATTATCTTATCTCTACAAGCGGGGCTCTGTAAAAACTGCCTAAATAGTTTGTCAGCTATTCGTGGCAACAAAATGAGTTCCTAATTTTTTTTAACATTCAGAAGGAGTCTCTAACGAACCCCCTGGAAGAAGCATTATGCCCTGTGATGATGGATACGTCGGAATATACATATAAGCTGGGAACTATCTTGGAGTATTCCTAGCGATATTAATGCCGGGGGATCAAACTAAGAGGCAAACTCACGATGAACTCTATTATCGTGAGCTGCTAGAAAAGGGTTGAGACGCCAATTCCTAAATCAATCGGACACAACAACGGCTAAGAGGACCAGCAGTCTTTTTTAGTCAAGCTCATAGAAGTCACCTGAGAGTAGCCATAGTCGTTAAGAGGTTTTCAATAACGAAAATCCTTGATGATCAGGCCAAGGTAAATAAAGCAGCAACAGGAAAAATCGATGGATTGCAATCTGGAAGAGTCATCCTAAAATTTCAAGATTTTGTCTTCAAAGATTAAAATTTTATCATCATCTATTCGAATGAAGTGGCCCGAACTTGGCTTATTAACTCTGTTAGGGAATTACAATTTTGGGCAGAATGAAGTTTATCATATTATTATGGGTTTTTTGTAGAGACTTCGTAGTAATAAACAAGAAGCACTACCTGCCATTTGACTCCCAGGACCCTCTTAGGAATAGCGAAATCTGGTGCATTAAAGCTGTTTTAAACTATAGTAATTTCTCTTCGCATATTATGCTAACGCACATATTTCGACTTGAGGTAGTAGGGACTTTCGATAGACCTGAGCTTCAAAAATATAGAAACTTAACAGCAACTGACTGAGTTACTTACGAGGTGGATCTCGACAGTTTGATGGTCGCTAGTCGGTTCAGAATTAGGTCTACTGAACAAATAGAATTTGCTCTCGACATCCTAAAGAAAGATATGAAGAAAGCGCTTCAGGAGAATTTCTCTTTTCGTTTAAAAAAAAATAGACAGCGATGCACCTTGGTTGAATCCTAGACTAAAGGACCTGAAGCAGGACATTCGATCCCTCTTCATAGCGCTAAAAAGTAAGTAAGTAACCTTAACAAATTTTATTAATAAAATACAAAATACCGTAAAAGACTCATGGAGCGGGCAGTGTCAGAGAATTGAGAATATACTGACACTGCTAGACTCCAGAGAACTTTGAGGGGTAACTAATCATGTCAACTGATGGCATTAACAATGCCTTTGGGAGAAATGGCTGATACGACTAATGAAATCCTTACACACCTAATGAGGGTGTTATGTCGACTCGCCTAACCTTAGGTGGTTCAGCGAGTTAGTTATTGTAGTTTTTTAAAATATTTATTCCCAACCCCGACGATCTCCCTAAATAAAAAGCACTTAACTTATCCACTATCGCGTGATTTGAGGGATTTTGAAATAAGACACATGTATAAGGGAAAAAGCCATGCTGGCATAAAAAACCCTGATTTATTGAAGTGAAAAACAAAGAAATACAAAGAGAAATTGATCGTTAATTATCGCGGTTGAGTATTGAAGATAGTCGCGGCGAACCGGCGATAGCGTCGCACCCGCACGCGGTTAAGTTCGAGTGATTTGATTCAATTCGATCGTGACGGTGATTGCATCCTGATTCCTTCGATAGGAATCAGTGGGGTTTTACTCCAGTCATCCGAGTAGACCTGCATGCCTGCGCATGCTAGCTCCTACTCTTCGCCCCCTCCTTTCTCTTCTACTTTCCGGCAGACAGAGCTACACTTCATCGTTTGAGATGAGCATGAAAAATTAAATTTTAAACTGTGTTACGACGCAACATGCTCCCGGCCGAAGCTGCGAAATGAGCTGAATTACATTCAGAGAACGAACCAGAAGAAAACACAATTATGATTAGCTACGAGTGAAGATAAATGCATTTAAACCTTAACTAATATCGATTTGCTGGAATGATTTGGTGAACTTAATCACAACAACGTTACCTTAAGATTATGATAAGATATTTTCAAAAACTGAAAATAAATCTTACAAGATCCAACGTCATACGGGAAAACTCTTTGGTTTGGTTTCGAGTTGTTTGTTAACAAGGAAAGCGATAAAGTCAGTTTCCTTCGGAGGGAGTGCTCCGTTGATTAAGATTATTGTGATTAAATACATGTTTGAAAATTTTAAACAAGAATACTTTAACCTTAACCATTAACGAAATGCCCTTAAATATACGCACACTAATTAAACTCAAAGGAAAACGATCTTACACCTATGCAAACGAATGAACCTGAACAATGACGTATTTAGGATTCGCAAACGACTTAAAATTAATAATGACGCACGTAAATATACGTAAAAGAATTATCATAAATAATGCTTAGCATCCCGCAGTTGGCGGCAAGTACAACCGGGTGATGTTGTACTTGTAGGTGCCGTTGGCCGTCTTCACCGATGCAAACCTCGTGATGTCGTCGCTCCTCGACGATCATACCCAGTGGCCTCCTTGAGCATCCTAGATTGTTTTCCATCAAGAGAACTACGGATTCGACCTTTAATTTTGACGTAGAATTTCGCCATTTTTTGTCGAGTTTGTAACTCATTGACGTACTCTTTGTGCCATCTTTTCCAAAAATCTTGTCGAGCTTTGGTTATGAGGTTGTACGTAGCTCGTCTCTTATCTGGAACTGAAAGTAAATTTTTCTCGGGCAAGAACTTTGAAAGGTCGACCTATCAATAAGTGAGCTGAAGTAATTGCTAACGGGTCGTTGGGATCAGCTGAAAGAGCGTATAACGGTCGAGAATTAAAAATTGCTTCGATTTCGATCAAGAGAGTGTTGCCTTGCTCATACGTGTGTTTTTGGTCTTTGGCCAAAGAACCTACGGTTGCAAATGAAAACGCACCTATATATTTTAAGAAATTTTTGGTTACGATTTTTTATTCAATAAATATCCTGATTCCTTCGGCAGGAATCAGTGCGGGTGAATAATTACGATATGCATCGTGATTCACTTCGGTAGCGAATCAGTCAGACTTCGACACGCATCCTGATTCGTTTGGTTGGAATCAGGATTTTCGATCCGCATCCTGATTTGCTTGGTTGGAATCAGTGTAGACCAAACGATTCGGCAAATCTCTTGATTCGCATTGGACTTAAGAGATTCGACACACATCCTGATTTGCTTCGGTAAGTTATCAGTGGAGACTAAACGATTCGCCAAATCTTTCGATTTGCTTCGGAATCGAGAGATTCGTCACGCATCCTGATTCACTTCGGTACGAAGT
Organism: Belonocnema kinseyi; assembly: GCF_010883055.1. Lineage (NCBI taxonomy): Eukaryota > Metazoa > Arthropoda > Insecta > Hymenoptera > Cynipidae > Belonocnema > Belonocnema kinseyi. The sequence goes on along the minus strand of NC_046658.1, from coordinate 49,056,645 downwards.
CAGTGGAAATTCGATTACTATTAAAATTAATATTTGTGCCTTCCTATATGCAACTGTGACTTCAACAGATGCCGGCTTTGGCGCGGTGGCAAAAACTCGATCGCCTCCGAAGATTTTTTACGTTGTATTATAGCGATTAATCCACGTGCCGCATCTATGACCTCCTGACATGATAGTGGGCGATTTCTCCGAGATTTTAGACTTTTCCAACGTAGACAATACGCAACGAGTCTTGTGAGAAATTTGAATGATGAAACTCGAGCATAGATATGTTTAAAAGTTGCGGTACCAAGCAAGCCAAACACCTCCCTTTAAATTGAACCCGCCTACCTATCCGAGTTTGATCGACTTCGGCCGCTCTCCCTCAGGTTGAACTAATCAACTGAGACCTGTAGACCCTGACGTATTTTTTATGAAATCTAATGATAGTTGTCCCCTAGAAAGCGAATCAGCAGGATTGTCTTCCGATCTAATATGTTTCCACTAAACCTGATCTCCTAGCGAATGGATGTCAGTGACCCTATTTGATTTGAACGTTTTTAGCAAATGTGGGGCCTTTTTTAACCAACACAATACGATTGTGGAATCTGATCAGAAAGTCACCTTTTTATCGGAAATTCGAACTGCGACCTCGTTTCAAAGTGTAGTTTCTTTAAAATTGACGCTGTGCAGAGTTCTACTCGCGGAATTGTGACATCGCTTTTTGAGACACCGTCAATTTATTTTTTAAACCGGGTCACTGTGAAAAGTTTAATAATTCTCATATAAAAGTGGTTTAGAAGCCAGGAGACCGTTTCTGAAGAATAATAAACATTTCTTTAGAGTTAAAGAGAGTCAAACAATTTTTATGAAAGGGAATTTAAGCAAGCGGTTAATTAAACATATTAGAAAGCCGATCAGATTATATTTAATGGTGAACGACTTTTCATATGGCTTGTGAAAAAGAATTTAGAAAATCAGCATTTGAGAATTAAACATACCTGCTTATAGAATTCTGTCAACAGCTCATAAAAAAGTGTACATGCCAAGTTGCTGTTTTCCGTACTGCCGCGAACGTTGAGCGTTTTCTTCTTGTGTGACTGTTGTATTGTTTACCTGGTGTTCTTGATCGTGACTTTATTTTCTGGAAGAATATTTGCTATGTCAAGAATTTTCTTTGATCGCGAAATAGCAGGGGATTTATTTTTCTATCGAGATGAATTTTTAATTCTTCGGCAAAACTACCTTAAGAAAAAAAGTTTCGAGCCGTTTTTGAAATAAGTCAAATTTAATTATTTGTTTTACATATTTCACATTGTCCTTTCATAAAATGTATTATACCTTTTAAACAGAGTAACAAAATTTAATCAAATAATAGGATAAATTGAAATTGGTGCTTTTAACGGAAGTTTTTGTACAGACAAAAAATTATTTCTTTGTCCTTGAGGATATTTATGCATTTTTACTTAATTTTTCTCTATCATTCACTACTTTTTGATCGTTTTTAAACGTTTTAAATATTTGAAGATAAATATTTTAGTACTTTGTAAAATAAGTGAAATCCATTTCTTTGTTTCCCATATTTTAAATTATTGTTTAACAAGTAAAATTTCACATTAAAAACTGCGTATGAAACAAGGTTTGGATAAATTCAAACTGCACATTTTATGAAGGCTTTTGTATAGCCGAAAATTTTTCTTTTAGTTGAGACTATTCAAGCATTTTTGTACTTTACTTAACGTTATCGCTTATTACTGATTTTGAATCGTTTTCAATCGTTTCAAATATTTAAAGAGAAGAATGTACTGCGATCTTCCTAAAATAAGTTAAATTCAATTATTTGTCTTATACATTTTAAATTATTGCTTAATAAATGTTATTTAGCATTAAAACTGAGTAAGACAGTATTATAAAAGAGTTAGATGAATTGAAAACTGCACGTTTTATGCAGGTTTTTGCAATACACAAAAATCTTTTTTGTCATCAAGGTTATTAAGACATTTTTGCACGTGACTTTTATGTATTGTTTGTAAATCAAAACTTTCTATTAGAGTCTCAAAAACTTTTAATTTTCCTTATAACTACCAATTTATTAACGAGAAAAATTATGACTTTAAAGAAACATTTATTTCAAAATAAATATAAAATTGTTTTAAATGAAAATTTAAATATTTATTTTGACAATACAGATTCCTTTAAAATCACTCGTTTCATAATTGTAACGCCTGGCTAGACGTAACTTATATTTCTGAAAAAAGATTCTTTATTCGATTTCTGTAATAGCTTAATGGGGAAACACTCGACCGGCAATCGGAAGTTTTGTGGTTAGATTCCCAGTAGAGCGATGAAAGTAGATCCCTTTTTAGAAAAAAAATAATTTTACAAATAGATAATTGTACAAGAGCATTCCAGACTTTTCAAAAGATTACACTTCAGGATCCGGGTAAAAGATTTCCGGAGATTCCGTTTGAAACCTCTAATTCAATATTGACAACACCCAAGGGACATTGTTGAGAATGCTTATATTGGCCTGACAATGTCGACAATATCCGATTCCGTTATTTGAACGTAACATATACATATATCTTGGGCCGTATATACATATTAATTAAATAACGGTTTTAAAAATAGAAAACGTGACAAGTAGAGAATTTCAATTAAAGAATGCGGTTGTGTTTTACATTGGACTTTATTTAAACAATAAAACTACAAGGTTACGAAACAATAAATACTCTACGTCACTTCTACCCAAATTTCTTCAAAATCGAAAATCTAGAATTATATACATAGTTAATATATTTTACCTTGGAGTTACACATATTTTTTATAGTTTATTCAATAGGGAAAAAGAGGTAGTGGAGAAGGTCACAAGTCCTTTACGCTCACCGAAAATATTTCATCTACGCTCGCCGAATTTCAGTGAACCTATACATGGCCTATAAAAATTTGAATGAAAAAACAAGAAATTTATGAGACGTGAGTCTAAGACGGATAAAAAACTGGCCTTTTTTTACATTTTATACTTATTTAAATTTTTCTGTGTGACATTTAATGGTTTCAATAATTAGAAGATATAAAAAAAACGCCGAAGACACAATTTATGGTTACCTAATGTTTAATATTTAAGAGTAGTATTTTTAGTCTGATCTAAAAAGGCAGTTTTAAAACTATTTTCTGTATCTAAATTTGTATTATCTACATATCTTAATATAGATTTTTCTCAAAGAACCCAGTTAGGAGGAAAACCGTTCCAAGGATGCAGCACACCTCCCAAAACGGTGTTATCTGGAAGTCGCACGAAAATGACCGCGTTTCCAGGATGCACTAAATTAGTATTTAGAGACACTAGAAGTGCTGTTAAAATCGTTTCGCTTTCTCTTATAAAACAACGGAGTTGTAGAATAATATTAGCACTAACAGGGAGATTTCGGAGATTTGCAATATAAGATTTGCTAACAAACCCATGAGGTACAGATACATAAACGTTCTGTTCTGAATCATATTCTGTATTCATATGAAACATCCAACGAGGAACTCGATTAATGTGAATAAAATGTAAAATTCCAGCAAAAAATTGTTCGCCCGTACCCAGTAGTTCTAGATAAACGCGGCTTCCTTGGCCAACATTAAACAACGGGCCTGGAGGATCTTCTGCATGAGCTCTTTTCGCTGCACCTAGTTTTGTGAGACAAAATTAAGATTTATGAACTTCTTCTACACTCGAATAATATTTAATAGTACATAAGTGGTAAGATACATTTTTCTGAATTAGTGTACAAGATTGAGATAGTCGTTTAAGTAAAAACTTCTCCATGGAAATGAAGGAAAGCTACGTTGAATCTAAGCGGGGGCATTTTAATAGGTTCTGGCTTTCTAAGGAGAAGAGGATGTGTGATTTATGCAAGAAAGGTTAGATAACATTGGAGCACTGGTTGGAGGATTGTTAGGAAGTGGAAAGCTTTGGAATATGCATGTAGATATTGGTGCATGAAAGGGTGGACAAAAGGTCAATAGCATGGTAGGCGGGGGTATTAAGTAAGGTGGAGACGAAGAAAAGGAAGGAGAAAGAGAAATGGAGAAGGAAAAATTGTAAATAGGAGAGAAAGTAGGTATAAGTAAAATGTAAATATTGTAAAGAGTATCCCAAAGGTAAAGCTTGGCAATGCGAGGCAAAGCTCGAAAGTAGGGACATGCGTGCAGGGCAAGGCGAGCAAATAAGGCAAGGCGATAAGAGCGAGCCGTCTTAGAGATAAAGTGTGGATGCATGTTAATTTTTAAGGGTTAGTCTTAAGAAAATTCTGCAAAAAATTCAAGTGTAGGCAAACTATTTTTTTAGGACCAATAGACTGAAAAATAAACGTTTATCTACTACTTCTACGTGAATTTCTTCACGATGCCACACGGATTTAAAAGAATAAACGTTTTAAAGTTCAGAAAGTTTTGCATGAAATTCGTCTATTTTGAGGCTATTTTGATGAATAAGTTATAAAATATAATATATATAAAAATATATGAATTCTTTAAAAGAAAATTAAAATATAACAGGCAATGGTTTTTCCAGCATAGTCATAATTCTGGTATCTTTTATACATCTTACATAAGAACGCCTGTATAAGGACAGCTTCGGGGGTTGCCTCGCACTGGCCTTGATACTAGATCAGTCTGTGGAAACTTAAACAGTCTATTGTAAGCTGGTGGCGGCCCATTGTAAGCGCTGCCACACACTGTCACACGGCTGTGAAACTGCGTAGACCAGCAGTTCTTGGAAGGATTAATCCTTTCTCAAAGCCTTTCTCAGTCGATCTTATATAGTCGTTCTTGTGTATTGCTAAATGAATGGCTGGCGTCCAAAACGGGATAATCCTTAAAATTTTCGAAGTGCATTTTTTCACTTTTTTTGATTCTCTGACAACATCCTCGTCTAGAACCCTTGAAAGAATTTCAAAATTCATTTGAGTTCTTTTATAGTAAATCATCAAAACCATCGACTCCTATGAAAGTTTTACATTTTTGTATACTATTCCGAGATTCTAAAAGTAAAAAGTGCATCTGGTTGCCATGTGGCTGTTTTAGGCTCTAACTATTTGATCGTTATCGCGTTTTACGTTTACAGCTGCGTATAAACAATTATCAAGTCAGGTGAATACCGCTCAATTTCTCAGTTCCTACATATATTCATTAGCTATTTTTTGTTCCTTACAAGGAAGTTTGCTCTTCAGCATAGTTTTCTAAACATTTTGGTCAAATTTTTACCCTTTTACCGTTAAAATTGGTTGAGCAAAATGCGATCGCGTGAAAATCAAACCCGCCCTGCATCGAAGTGATGAGAAGTACGAGAAAACCGAAAGGCAAACATGGGCGTGCTAAAGACAAACCTGAATCCTTGGAATATTTGACCAATCTGTTGTTGCATTTCTATTTTGTTATAAAACAGTTGTAATATCGCATGCTATTTAAAAAAATTTTTTTAACTTGTCTTTAATTTTTAATGATTCAAAAATTTCTCATACACATTTTCACTTTCTATACATTGAAATGATGAAATTCTTCAACAGAAAGTATAAATGTATTATAGTTCAATAATAAAATCCCATGGTAATATTAAACTACTTTTCGTTTCAAACCATACGATTTTTTTATTACAAAATTCCACTTCAACAATTGTAATTAAATTTTGTGTTTGTTTATGTACGAGTTTCTTATACGAAATGATTCCAACGATAAATCAAGTAACTCATTCTTAAATTAATATGAAAATAAACGACGCTCGATATGTGGGTTATCCCTTTTAGGTCGCCAGTTACCGCTGGGGTTACCCCACCGAGCTACTAAAATGCTTAGAAAATGCACAGTTTTGTAAGTAATGAACTAAAATTTCTAGACAGTGTGTGTAGAGTGACCACCTAACATACAATTGATTGTTTTTGTTAAAATTATAAAAATGGCAAAATACGAACGTTTTTCCTGCCTCCTGTGCAAAAATAAAAATGTGGGTTACTCCTTTTTGGACGCCAGCCATTCAAATATGGAAAAGGGATCTTAAAAATCGGAAAAGCATGCAATGTGCACCTATTTAGGATTTAAAGTGCCTAAACATTCAAAGCATTGAATTTGCAGCAGGAAATGATAATCATATGAAATTTGGACAAGGATAGGTCCACAGAAAATACTAGCAGGTATTACTTCCTTTTACTTATTACTTGCAATGCTTTTTATCCCCAGTTATTTCTGTAATGTTTTCGTATAGATTATAATCCTCCAATGCAATCCTGTTTTTGAAATAATTGAGAAAAAAAGTTATACACTCGATTTTAAGCACATTTAACGCCATTTGCCTTAAAATCTTGCGCGATAGAAGGATTTTGAATCCGCGTCAGTCGCAGTAACCAAAGGTCTGCATTCTAAAGCCGAAGCAGCGAAAACGCTGTTTATTGTAGTAAACGAAATCGTCACTGCAAATCAGCGACGAACATCGCTGAGTAGTTAGCACAATATTACGCTGTGCATGCGCAAAAATAAAGAGATAATTAATCAAATCAGTGCGACTTTCTCCGTTTATAGCAGATTATTTACCTTTTCACTATCTACAAGAGTCAATACTCGATGATTAATGCCTGTGTACTTATAGCTTACTGAATCAGCATATATGCTCTTCCAAACAGCATATTTTAACTTGTTTAATTAGTGTATACGTCCACGTTTTCAGGAAAGACGATATTTCCAATAAACAATAATATTATTATATTAATAATAACATAATATATATATATATATATGTAATATATATTATTCAATATAATAATACGTTTTATTATAATACCTTACCACCTATAACGAATGTCTGGTAATGGGAATCTCGTTAGATGAGGTCCCTCACTTGATAATAAATCATCCTTTTCTTCCGCTTTATCCTCATATCTGATTGGTTGATTAAATCGAATTTAGTAAAAAAAAGTTAATATAAAAATTTTGCATTTAAGGAAAGAAGTAGCAGAGAATTAGCAGTATGCTAACATCACATATCAATTCTAAGAAATGTTTGGATTTGTTACAAGTTTTATTCAGGAAAAGAAATTAAAAATTTGAAAACTCTGGATAGACACACAAATGATTCAAATTGTATAGCTATTCATAAATCAAAACTAGCCTATAAAATAGGTTACATTGAATGTCAACAGTTTTAGAAAAGTCGCTAGTGGAGTTAAAAGCTAGTAGGGAAGTCGTGATAGACAATTGTGCAATAGGTGGGAGAGCACTTATCATTGCGCTCTTTATAAAGGGTGGCCCGAAAGTTTGGAAATGGTCGAATAACTCGAGAAAAAAGCATTATAGAAACAAAATGGCGAAGACAAAAGTTTTAAAGTATTCAGCCTGCCTTTGAATGGGATAGTCAAAACTTGGGTCAGATTTCTTTTTCGGGACTTACGGTATTCAACTTGCTTTTTTATCAAATACGAACCCTTGTTTTTTATTGCAGATTCGTACTCAGCATAGGTTTTTGCCTTTAAATAGGGTACTTCCGATTTTTTGTAGGAGTCTAGGCTTGGGTCTTATTGCAAAAACTGTATTTGTTATGAATATACTGTATTATCTTTCAGGGTAAGGCATTATTGTAGAAAAAATCTAAGGCTGCTTCACATTAGTCTGCCATCTTCAAAAATCTACCCGCACAGCTAAAAAGCATCCTCTAGCAGCTACAATAATTTTAGAAAAATACAAGCTCTTTGCTTAGAGTCTTTATGGGTGAAAAGGAATCTGACACTATCTTAGAAATAGAGGACTGTCCCGAAAGTATCCGACCTTGTGCTCTAGCTATGAGCCTAGTTGTGTTATCTTCAAAAACGGGTATTCACGATTTAAGGAGGATCTTTGTGAGGCCCCATACTAAGTCACATGTACCTAAGAATCTTAAGGCGACTTGTGTACGCTGTTGCGTAAACGTCTAATCACGTGCGCGTCGCATTTCACGATGACGGAACGCACCGATCCAAAATTGTGCATTAAATTGTTAACAAAAACTTTAAAATCCATGTTCCTAACACATCATTATGATTTGTAAAGTATATCGTGATGATTTTTCTAAGAAATATTTGAACTAAAGAGTGGTTTGGACAATTTAGAAGTGGTCATATTTCAGTGGAAAGCGAACCTCACACTGGCAGGCCCACAACGACCAAGTCAAGACAATGTTCACTGTTTTTCTAGACAGAAAGATATTATTAAGCACGAATACGCTCTAAAATTTCAGATGGTAAACAAAGAGTATTATCAAAAAGTTCTAAAAAGATTGCGTGACGCAGTGAGAAGGAAATATCTGCGTTTTTGGACAAGCGGTAACTGACTTCCCTACCACGATAATGCGCCATTACGTTCATCGAACCTTGCATAACAATTTTTGGCAAAGCACAAGATTGCACAACTTCGCCAGCCTCTGCACAGTCCCGAAGTGGCCACCTGTGAATTTTGGCTGTTTCTCAGATTAAAAATTCCGCCCAAATGGCACGTTTCAGCAACACAGGGACGATTAAAACGAATGCGACAAGTGAATTGAAGGCCATTCCAAAAATTGACTTGCACAAATGCTTCAAAATGTGGAGGTACCGATAAGAGCGTGTTGTTCAGTCGAATGGCATCGACTTTAAAGGATGTTACGAGCACGATGACAATGAATAATGCCAATGAAGAGTTATGCACGTGGATCGGATACTTTTGGGACAGACCTCGTACTATTGTGCTGCGACAAACAGCCTACCATATTCTAAAAACTACCCCTTAGAATAAAAGCGCTCTTTGTTGCTAAACAGAATTCCAAACCAGTCAGCATTTTTAAGCGATTTACATGGCGAGCTTCTAATCGGCTAAAGTCGTCCTGTGGTCTATGGGTGTTATCCATAGATTGTCACTCCGTATAAAACTACACGTAAAAACTATCGATCCGAAATCAATACGATACTAATTACAGAGTATCCTTTAACCACAACGAGACAACACAAACGTGTCAGCAACAGCGCAGAACTGGCAGAAATACGATAAAAATTGTTATATGTGGTGTGATTTAATGAAGTAGGTTGCAAAGTGGCTGCCGTTGACGGCTATACAATGCTGGACTAGGTAATACAATTCTATCAATAAATTATTTCGCATTACCGGTGTTACACGTTGTGCGTGGTTTCTTATGCGGTGTTTCAGTTCCTTTAAATAGGTAAGCTTGTTCATATAAACAAGGTTTTTGGAAAATCCCACAACAATCGTCAAGTGGGGAAAGATATGCTGACCTAGATGGCCACTCAATTGCCGTACGCCTTCCAATCCAATGATTTCGAATGACCAGCACAACTTTCTTCACTAAAAGTTCGAGATAATGCGCTGTAGTCAAATTACCTTAAAGAACAAATGGCTTATTGGTACCACGTTTGCAGAAACGAGCCCAAAAATTGAGCTTTTGAGGGTACTCATCGATTGAGGGTTGGTATCGCTTCAATAATGACAATTATGTTAGTTTACAGCTCCACTCAGTTCAAATTTCGCTTCATTACGGAAAACGATGAAATCGACAATAGTACTATCGTTATCGTGCACATGCATCATTTCTTCGCAAAACTGAGTTCGCCTATAAAAATCATCTTCCTTCAACTGCTGGGTGAAAATGACTATCAAACGATGCCATTTGTTTCTCTAAAGTACTCCGTGCATGGATAATTTGTTAGCCACTACGCGGCTGTTCCGTGGCTGTTCCGGTTTTCAAAAATCGTGTGACTGTTTTTTAGACGGTTGATTTTGAAATTAGAGCATGGTGGGGATAAATTTAATTGAAAAAATTCGCTACATCTACGTGTGATCGTAAACGATCGCCAAAACCTCACATTATAATCCATGTAATTCTCTCCTTTCCACTTAATCACATGTTCTCACAAACGGCTTAAGGGGTCACAATAAGTGCTCAGTTTGGATTTTTAAATAAAACCGCTGTCAATTGGGAGACAGCCGCAGGAAGGCGCGATGGTGGAGCAGCCCGAGAACGCCGTTTGCAAAGGTTCAGCGGCTCCACACAACCGCGCTATTCTACTTCCATAAGAGACATACTTTGCTTCACAAGGCCCAAACTAAGGCTCCTAAACAAATCAAATTTACTCTACCTGAACGCAAAAATGCATGCTGAATGCGAATCTGTAATAAAAAATAGGGGTTCGCTTTGAAAAAATAACATGTTGGGTCCTGTAAGTCCCAAAAAAGGAATCTGACCTAAATATCGACTAACCCATTAAAAAGTCCGCTGAATACTTTACAACTTCTGCCTTTACCACTTTTTTCTATATTGTATTAATTTTCAGCTATTCGACCGTTTCCAGACTTTTGGGACACCCTGTATTATATTATATTATACTCACTAGTGAAATTAAGAGATACCGCCCAGGTAAAGAGTAGGATGACAATCTTCATTTTTCGCAAAGTAAAATATACGATAGAAGACTGAAAACTAATATCTGAATACTTGTCTCAACCGCGACTACCAAATCTTTGTAGCATATTATATTTACTTACATTTATTAACTGCTCTCTGATATCACAGTTTATTCGTTTACTTATCACTTAAGTATTAAAAGAATAAACAATTACTTATGTTATGATAAATTTATCATCTAGATCACACAATGAAAATTATGAAACACTGTTAAACATTTCTGTTGGGAATTTATAATAAAATTCGAAATTTATTTTCTATACATAAAATACAATGCACGTTATTTTAGTATTAAAAACTGGCCTAGTATAGATTGCCGCATTTCTAGTGGTTGTCGTCTATATTGTGCTAGCAGTGGGACAGTTCCTAGCTAGTGATTCTCTTCAGTACTGGCCTTTGGTACAGGCATCGTACTGCACACAAGTCCTGGTTCTGTACTGGCAAACTTCTGGCGAAGTAAACTGCTGAAGTTAATTTCAAGAATTAATAAAAACATTAAATTATTTCTTAGAACGCCTCAATATTATTTATTCATTATCACACGACTGCATATTATTTGAATATTATTAATTATTTGGAAAATATAAACTTAATTCAATTTTCATAGTTCATTTCAACACCTTATCTTGCTACACCCAGCTTAACGATATGACATCTGGTTGGTACTGCTCATTCAGATATTGCAATTTTTATTGTCTTGTTTTTATAATTGATCAAGGGCGCATTCTATAAAAATTGTTATTAAACATTTCATCGAAACTTGTGTAATTTTTCACCAAATTAATTTGTTTACTTTCAATGTTATTTTTTACGATTTACACTAAAAATACGCATCTTAGTGTAAAGTGTTTCACAGCAGATGTAATTAAGGCGAAAATTTCGTGAATTAAAATTTTGTTGTAGGTTGTGTTGTTTCTCTAAAATGTTTATTTTTATATATATATTTTTATAACAAGAGCTTATAGAAAAACTTGTAGATCTTTTTTGGATAAGCAACTTTTGTGTTTTCATTTTCGTGGTCTCTTGTATTGTTTTCCCAAAAATTTACATTTTTTTTCAATCTTACTCGATAATATATTTATCTGGTGCTCGGTCTTCATAATACCCCCAAATTTGTGCATTGAACATTTAAATTGAAGTTGAAATAATCGACAACTATAATGTGATTATAAATTCTCTTTTGTTAAAGCTTCGTCGACATTATGAACACATTCTCATCACGTACCTCATGCTTCGCAATCGGATAAACTGACAGACACCGAAATAAAATCATTTTTTTCTCAATTAGTGAGTCCGAAAACGTCGAGATTTAATGAAATAGTTGCAACTTAATTTTTAGATGAAAAAAATAGCGTCTCATTGAGATGATAATGCAAAAAATGAATATTAAAACCAATATATAACAAATAAAATTTCTAACGTCCCCAAGTCTCGAACCTACACAAATATACTTAAATCTACTGCTTAACAGCAGGTAGTATTAACCATTAACCTAATCTAAATAATTGAAATGCAAAATATATATAAATTGAAAGTCGTGAATTTATCCGCCTATGTCGACAAAGTGGCGCTTTCTATGTGGAACGTCATATATATAGAATTGGCGCATCATCATATGACAGATGGCGCAGCGCGGCAGATCGCCACGCGAATCTTCTCATTTTGTTTGTATAAGTTAGCAAATTTTCATTTGTTTTATCCAAGATGGTACCCTTTCATTTGGTAAGTTCGATATAAATCTGAAATTTCGAATTACTTTAGATTTAATCAAATTAGGATATTTAAAATTAGTATAAAAGATGGCATATTGAATCAAAGATAACAACTTAGATTCATGATTTGTACCAATATCCTTTATCTTCTTTTTCCTTAAAATCACGCGAATCGAAGCGTGATACAAGAGATCTTTTTTAAGAGACGACAACGGCAAGAGACTTACTCGACCTTAACTAATTTCACTGAACACCAAAGATTCAACGTAGCGGGTAATTTTCGGTTGATGTATGGTTTACGATTAGTGGTATTTCTCTTGGGACCGTCGGCTTTTATTGCAGCTTATCTGTTGATTTTGCCGAAGTGAAGGGAAATAGTTATAACTTAAATTCTCCAAATAATACTGTGCTGCCTGGTCCTCCCCAGTTGCGAATGGCCGGTCAACCCACGGTCGGGCCAACCGTCGAACGGCCGGTCCAACTTTGTTCGCCATTGATCGGGCTAACCAGAAAATCATATCGGTTAACCGCCTTTGGCTTGTCCATGTCGGTCCGACATTTAGTCCCATATACGTATGGGCCATCTATTAAGATGATGTCGGCCCAAACTTCGACCACAATGCATTTTTTAAAACAATTTAAACAATTAAATTAAATTAATTGATTGATTCAATTTGATTTTTCACAAAAATAATGTAAAAAAAGTGATTTTTGAAATTATTATTATATAATCTTCACTCTTTATCATTATTAAATACATAATTCGCACACTCGGTTACTTATACACATAATCGCAAGCTTAGACGCTTTGAACAATCGAAGTCGCCGAGGCTTTTACCGTGCACTCTAAACAACTTAGCTATCGAAGCATTTGAAGTTTGGTTACAAAAACAAACTAATTTATAGACAAATTATTTGTTCAAAGAATGTGTTCTACGATTTTCCATAGTTTTACGTTTTTTAAGTTATATTGCAAGACATTTTGATAAAAACAACATGATAATAGAATTTCTTTTTGAAATTATTATTGTACAAATTAAAAACAAATTTAATAAACAAATGCATTAATCAAGAATTTTTCGACAGAAAAATTAACTTTTTCCTATGACAATTTTTTAAATAAGGAACTTTAGGATAATTTTAGAAAAATTCATAATTTGTTGATTTAATTTATAGTTTTTTTAACAAGTTTGATTAAAGAATGCATTATTCGGATATTTGTCAGCAGAAGAATTCGTTTTCTTCAATGCCAGCTCTTTGAATTCAGAACTTCATAACAATTTAAGCAGGATTCATAATTATTTGATACATTTAATGATTTTTTAAAACAAATTCAATAAAAAATGCATTGATAAGTTATTCGTAGACATAAACATTTTTTTCCGATGCCAACTTTTTAAATTATGAACTGCATGATAATTTAAACAAAATTTATGATTTTTTGATCAATTTTATAATTTTTCAAACAAATGCATTATTGGGGCATTCATCTACGGAAAAATTCTTTTTTTCTTCGACTTCATACTTTTTATTTGGATGTTCATAATAAATTGAGCAAGATTTATGATTAGTTCATAGATTTAACGATTTTTAAAATGAATTTAACAAACAAATGCATTATTCGGAAATCTTTCAAGGTAATTTTTTTTAATTTCAGTCTTTTTAATTGCAAACTTAATGCTAATTTCATTAACACTCACACTTTGTTTATAAATCTTGTGATGTTCTAAACAAATTTCATGAGAATAAATGCATTATTTGGATATTTGACAACGAAAAAGTTGTCGAACATGTTGGAAAAGTCGAAAAATGCCTGATTAATGCACTCGTCTATTAAATTGATTTGTACACTGAAAAACAGGATTACTGGTACCAAGTGCATTTTACTTGGCTGAAGTAAGTGAAAGTCCTGTTTATTTTCACAAAAACATTTATTAGAGGCAAATAAATATGACCTGTTGGTCGAAGGGAAATGTATCTTTGAATCAAAGAAATATTAATTTAAGACAAAAAATATACATTTTACACCAAATAAATGATTCATTGTTCGAAATGAATGTCGCATGAATTGGAATGAATAATTCTTTGAGATGGGTAAATATGAATTGAAGGAAAGAAATATATTTTAAGGTCAAGCGAATATTTTATACGCTCAAAAAACTATTTCCCTACAGAAAATTTCTGAATATCTGAAGCACAAAAATATATCTCTTGATTCAAAAAAATATTTCTTTGGTCTAGACCATGCGCGAGTGCAATAAGATTGAAGATTTTAAGGCGGAAAACCGTATTTGAACCTCGTCATAAATGCCAAAGAAATATTTCTTTAAATCAAAAACATGGATATTTGATTTAACGATAAATTTCTTTAATCTAAAGAAGTATTCAATTGAAACAAATGACGCCAAATTGTTATGTTTATGACTTAAAAGATGATTACGTCGTTGGAATAAATGCTTATTTGTTACAAATAATTTAATTCTAGTAATCAAATGAAATATTTTCTTCCACTGAAGAAATAAGAATTTATGTAAACACAATACCTTTTTCAACTAAATAAATGCTCCATTGCTATAAATGCATGAACCCTTCGTGACAACAAAATATATACTCTAATTTAATTTTTATTATTTTGAATTAAATGATTATTTCTTTGATTTAAATAAACCTAGATTCTTGATTCAAGTATGGAAAAATTATTGATTCAAATCTGTCCCTAATCAGTTCAAAGAATCGAATTCTTTGAATCAAATATATATTTCTTTGAACGACAAATCACATTTCAACTAATCTAGACTTTTGCTTTAAGGAAATGATTTTTTTAAATGTAAGAACTATGTATTTCAATCAAGAAAGTATAGCCAAAGAATTCATTCTTTTAGATCAACAAAAGTTATATGCCTGGTTAAAATAAAAATTACTTCTGTTAAAGACAATTTTCTTTACGCTAAGAAATGGGATTCAAGTAAACGCATTTACTTGGTGCTTGGAATTCTTTTTTTCAGTGTAATATCACCAATAATAATCTCACGAAGAAATTTCTTCATTATTATATTGTTTTTATCCAAATGTTTTGCAATGGAACTTAAAAAACTTAAACTTATGGAAAATCGTAGAACAACTTCATTAAACAAATAATTTGTTTAGAATGAATTTTCGTCTTTATTATATAATATTGAAGCATCTTTAACTACTGTTACTCTATGAAACTTAGGGGATTTCATCATACAAAAAGAGGTCATTTTGCTCGAAACATTTATTTATTTATAAACAAACTTGAAATCCTAATTTAAAATATCAGAAAGATAACTAAAACTCTAATTTTAAATTGTATAGGTGATTCACTTGAAATTTTATCAGATAGTAAATCTAAAATAATTCAATTTTAAATGCCTAGTTGTCGCATGGTTTTTATAAGCAAATTGTTTTATTTTATTCATAGATTAATTTGGCAAGGAATTTGAAAAATTGGGAAGCTAAACTTTGAAAATATTCAGTGTTCGATGTTTTTTGAAATTTTAAAATTTAGCAGGATTTTTTTTCATAGGTACTGCACTGACTCAATATATATTTTCGCAACGTATTTGGCAAAATTTAGGGTCACCATCATCAAGGCGTGGCCTTTTGAAAACCGGGCATATCTCGAGAATTCTTCTATTATGTCAGAATTTTGAATACAAAAATAAATTTGCAAACGAATCTAACCATTCAATGCTGTCGTCTGCTACCTGCTGATTTCTATCTTTTGTAACATTCATATTTGTCGTGAAAATAATCATTTTCTTAACAAATTTTTTGATTTTTTAACATTTTTTTGATCCGAGGATCTTGCAAAACCCCAGATATTCGACAAGTTTTCTTTCTTTCGTTTGCAAATCCTTCGGAAAAAATATATATTTAGCCATTGCCGTACCTATAAAAAAAGAATTCAAAGTTGGATTGAACCAACACCCTTAAAAATGAATTTTAGAATTTGAAAGATATCTAATTAACAATTATTTACACTCAAACGTTCATTTTTTTGGTCAAGAATTGTTAATGGTTTGTTTTGAATATGTATCAATTTCTACGATTGACACGCCAATTCGACATCCCAATAATACGATTAGATCAACTGTGGCCGAAAGCAGATCTATTGAAATGAAGTAGGTTATTTTCAACCATTCTTACGGACAAATGTGACGTAGACGGGCGGGTAAACTCTTGACCACATTCGAGCCAACTGTAAGTTCATGGTCGTTTTGAATATTTGGACCATATTTGGACCTAGGTTTGATCGACCCTCGGGTGCATCATGGTGACTTGTAAAACCCAACTATAAGCCAACGGTCGGGCCATTTCTTGTCTAGAGTCGGGCCGACTGCACTTTGACGGTCTTTTACAAGAATGCACCAGAGTTTATTCGACGGTCTGCTCATACTCGGGCCCAGGTTTGACCGACCGTTGGGTGTATCAAGGTGACTTATGGGAATCCGACTGCTGTATACAGAGTGGGATCGACCGCATTCTTGCGGTCGTACCGACCAATCTGCCATGATTTATCTAATTTTCGTCCCGAAATTGGGCCATTAATGGGCCGACGGTCAGCTTGTAGCTCGCCGCGCCGCCGGCGTCGCGTCCGTTGTCAATGTCTGTACGGCAATGGCAGCTTGAAAACACCATAGTCAGCCCAACTCTGGTTACCGTAGATCAGTCATAGAGGGAATTCCTCTACGGATCGATTACCAAAGCAGGGCCGGCAATCAAGCTCTGTCAGCTGACCGAATTTCGCTCATGGGTCTCGATAAAATCACGTAGTAACGCAGTTACAGCTTGTTGCGGCATAGTAATTTTGAATCTGAATAAAAATTTTTTGACCGCCATGCTTATGCACTAGATGGCTTCTTATTCAGTTTTCAAAACACACCTCATTATATAGTTCCACGTGTTCGCTGTCACATCAAACGCTAAGGAAATAATTGAAAAATGAAGTGCTTTTAGTGGCTTTTTGAACATGAGCCCGCCAGATAAATATTAAAATCGTCGATGTGAGAAGGGGAGGCATGACAAAGAAGAACAAATTCTGAAAAAGCTGAAGAAAGTACAGTTCTTCGATTATTTCATTGCTGAGTACTGCGGTTTCCCTAAAGTCCTGGTATCCTCGCAAGAAAGGTGTGCGCGCGTTATTTGAATGGAAAGTCACGCACCGAAGAAGAAAAGATGAATGGCGCAGCGCGTTGCTCGAGAAGCACGTCGTGCCATAGATCACACTCTGAATCAATTGTAGAGTAGACCGGGGCACGTTGTCACATTCCCTTTATTTAAAAAAGTAATAACTAGAGAGTAGCACTAGTCATTTCAAAAACGTGTCTGTGTATGCCAACTCTTGGTATGTTAAAAGCGTTGCGATTACATCTGCCGCACTGATGGAAAATTAAGTTAAGTATTTTCTTCTGCAGCAAGTTAAATTGTACTCTCTGAGTTTGTACGAACTAGAAAATAAGTATGTTTTTAAGGAATAGAGGAATTTTATGTTATCTTAAATATGTACTTTTAACAATCACGTGCAATAGTTAACCTGACAGATATCTTAAACATGGCGGTCGTGCGTCTGTATGAAGTGAAAAAATTACATCAGGGCAATTAAATTTGATCTGAAAACATACTCGGATCACGGGGCATGTTGTGACAAATCACATTTCGTTATTTATTGTTCACCAATAACTATGGTGTTACGACTAATTGAAATTTGATACTGTTTAATTCAAGTTGAGGGTTTACTTGAAACTTTGGTTCTGTTCCAGGATTAAGAGGCTCGTATGAGAAAAGTAAGAATGTAAGGATTCCGCGATAGTATTAGATTGAGGGGGGGGGGGGGGGGGCATAGATTTTAAAATTAATCTATTCACAGACAAAAGATTAACCTAGAATTCCCTTGCTGTTTATTTAGATAACACCTTCATTCCGTAAAAAAGCTCTAACTTAGGTCGCTGATCAATATTTCTAGTAAGCACCCCAGACTACGAGCTTCACAAAGTCGCGATGTAAAGATCTCTACCCAGAACCATTATTATCTAAAGTCTTTCGTTTTAGGCGTCTCTCACTCCACTTTTCTGTCCTGACACACATACCTCTTTAACTTCCTTTACGCCCGTACATTTCTTACGCAAGCAATTGTGGTTTTGTAGCTTTTTAAATGTCTTCGCTTTATAGTCTTATTCACACAATCCGTAATTCTTCTTTGATTCTCTCAACATACCCAAACCATCTTAAAAAACTTTTTTCACTCTTGTCAAATAGTATTTGTGTTACACCACATTCTTTGAAAAACCTCTCATTACTGACTTTGTGCATTGGCGTCTTTCTGCACACATTGCATAGTTATTGCATGCTTACCGCGTTAATTTTACAATGGGTGAAATTATAGAATTATATATCTGAATTTTTTCTTTATTTGTTATATTTTTACTTTTGGCAATACCTCGGGCACCTTCAACGTGCTGAGATCGACACAATTTTCAACGATCATTCCTAGACATTCGTCCATGAATATAATAAACAGCCAGCAGGACAAAGCGTATCCAGTATAAGGCCGATCTTAGGCATATTGGATTTTCGTATTTGGTTTAACCTTGATATGTGGATCACCAACAATTAAAATCTAATCATTTATTCATATCAATAGGGAAAAAGTGAAACAAAAACAGTAAAATAGTTCTTAGTGGAGTTTTCTTTGTAAACAATCACATCATTTCTTCTGATCGACGTAGTCCAACACTATTGGTCGACCGTTCACATATGAATGAAACTTTTATTTACTAAATGAATAAAAGTGTCTGTACAATTTGTCGTTTCAACACAACTTTGTGGCTTTTTCAAGGCTGTTTCGTAGGGTAACAATTTGATGATATAAGATTACTGAGGTATATGATGTCATTATTTGAATGTAGTACTAATTACGTCAATATTCAAATAAATTGTTTAAACTTCTGCTGAAAAACAGCAAAGTTTAAACTAACTGGAGAAATACATGTTACAATAATGATAGTTACTAACAAATAGTTTAGCATTTCTATTAGTTAACGACGAATATAATATTAAAACAGCTAATTAATAAAATAAAAAACTACGGTTAGTAAATGTGGTTTCAAAATTGAATGTTCTTTCTGTTTATTTAGAGTTTTTAGACTTTTTACATACGTTTAATTTTTTTGTAATAATTAACTAGAAAATTATTATTTAAATTATTTTAATCTTGGATTTATTCATAAATACCACCCAGAATATATATTTATGATCGCTTTGGATCTTTCTACGATTTTCTGCGCTCGGCTCAGATTATGTCTTAAAAATATGATAAAGAAATACTTGGCAACTTTGGCAATTTGTTCTAAGATCT
Organism: Belonocnema kinseyi; assembly: GCF_010883055.1. NCBI lineage: Eukaryota > Metazoa > Arthropoda > Insecta > Hymenoptera > Cynipidae > Belonocnema > Belonocnema kinseyi. The sequence continues at coordinate 49,037,114 of NC_046658.1, read as the reverse complement.
GAGAACAAGGAAATAAGTATCATCAGTTTTTTTAGGGTTGTAAAAACATAATTTTTCTCAAATTCTTGTGAACATAACAAAAGAATTTTTTACAGTATTTCACAGTATATTAAAAAAACTCGAGTTGGTTTAAAAAATATTGAAATCTTTTAGACGTTTATAAGGAATTTGAAAAATGTTTTATAAAATTTGTAAAATATTCTTAAGTATCAAAATATTTTTAATCTCCTTGAAAATTCTAAAGTTTCTAAATATTTTTTTAATGGACTCGCTTTTTCGTTAAAGTTATTTTTAAATTCTGCAAAATTGAAAAAAAAAAAGAATTGACAGAGTAAGACGATAAGAAGAGTCATTTTCTTTAGGAGCTATTTTGTCATATTTTGGCTTCTGACGATATTATACAGAACTTTCTATCTGCATATTGCACCAGGGTATACCGTAAATGTAAGGGACAGTTGTATCTGAGTCGGGCAGTTGTAAACTGCAGCAGAAAGATCTGAAAGTCAAAATGGGAAGTCATAACATTTATCTTCTATTAACGTGACAAAATTATGCATAAAATACAAACTTAAAAGAACATTTATATTCTTGTTAGTAATAAATCGCATCTAAATCGATCTAAAAATACTAACTTTTTATATGCTTGTTCGTACAGATCCTTATTTTATATTGTTTTCTTAAGTATTAATGCTTTTGAAAAAATTCGAAGATTAACGATTAATGGTATCAATTTCCGAATTAGCGCATATATTATTGACAGAGAAGTGTTCAAGGAATAATTATAAGAAAAGTAATAAGTACAACAAATTTGGGAAGCAAAGACATTTTTTTATATATTAGTATACTCTCAGGTTAGGCAGTTTTAAATTTTGCTTAAGGTATACCGTGTATTGCACTTTATTTACGATTAGCGACTCAAGAATGACTATTAAACATTCATGCGGGCAAGGAACACCTGTGCCTGGACACAGAAATTATGTTGGTCAAACACTTACACCCCTTTCCGGCGTCTTGTGGGGTGAGGGCAGAAGGGCAGCGCTTTGATTGGTCACAGAAATAATGTTATGTACATTAAAAATAATATAATAATAATGCTACAAACATCTAATAAAAGACGTAATAAAAATTTAATAATATAAAATAATTCTATTTAATAACTACTAATGTTACGGCAGAGAAATTGTTTGCCGCTACAGGCACAGAAGTTTTTATCGGTACTGGAAAAGCATGTGCTCTCTTAGAAAAATTGCTTTAAAATCTTCCAGACTCTAGTTTGACAATTTTGGATATATTTTGAAATATAGTTTTATAATCAATTTAAAAATATATAAATTCATTAAAAATTTTCCTAAGAGTCGAGAGAAAAATTTGTATTGCTCCTAAAACATTTCAAAATTCTTGAAAAGCTTATTTCTTTCCAAATTAATTAAAATATTTAAATTTAACATTTTTGAATCTTTTCGAAACTTGTGCAACCTCTAAATATCTTTTAAAAGTATTTGTATTTTTCCTACGATTAAAAAAAAAGTGTTCACATTTCCTGAGATTGTTCTAGATTGTTTTTTTTTTTGAAGATTTAGGACATATTTTTAAAATCTTTTGAAATTTTCTCTGAGAACTTATTTTTCAAAATTGAAAATTCTTTGAAACATTTCCATGAATTAAAAAAAAAAATTATTATTTTCTTCAAACTTTTAACAAATTTTCGAAAGTTTAAAGCTTTTTTTGAAATCTTCAGAAACAATCATTTTGCTAACATTTTATTCAATCTTCTGAAGATTTCAATTATTTCTTAATCTTTTCATAACTTCTAAATATCTAAATCCAACCAAAAATATCCGCGATTTAATGAAGTTACCTAATACACCTGCATGAATTTGTGGAATCAAACGCGGCCAAGTAATTTTTGAGAAATATTCATATTGAAATATACAAGGAAACTTTTTTAATAATGGCCCCATAAAAAATTTTAGATAAGTTCCACGAAGCCAAATTAGGCATTACTCAACTTGTCGGGATTATATTATAGCATCATTCTTCCATGCCCAGCAATTCACATAACTATATGCGTATGCAAGGAGAACTCAATCGGTCAAATACTTTTTGAGGTATCTTCCGGGCCATTATGAAAAATATGAAACCGACAAAAACGCGTTTAAAGAATTACATGTTGAAAAAAGGCAGCATTGGAAGCTTCCAATGTGCCTTTTAGTGGTTAAAGAATGAATAAAATGTAAAAATTTAGGGATAATCCGGGTGCTGCTATAAAGATTCCTATTATTATAAGAGATGATGGTATTTCTTTATGTATTATTATAAACTTGAGCCAGCAAAAATTAGTATTTATGTTTAGAAAAAGTCTTATTTAATGTTTGAAAATGGTGGGTGTGAAAAAATGATAATGGTCAATAACAAGTTTTGTAAAAAAATATCTTTAAAAGTAAGAATTTTAAGTAACACAAGTTGTAAGAAATGTACGAAAATGTAGTAATATCTGCAACCGGGATTTGCGAGAATTTTAAAAGACTATACTAAAATGCCCGAAGGATTCCGAGTGATTGCATCTATAGCCGAGCTCGCGATGATCACATCTGACCGTAATCGTCTGTAAGTAGCAGTCAACAGGCGTTATACGCCTTATTATTATTATTAAAAAACATTCCAGTGTTGAAATGTTGTCACAGGATTATACTGCCCAACATGTCGAAGGCATGTTTGGTTAGAGTTAGATTTTTTATTTGATCATTTTTGCACGGGGCTATCCCGGTATATATTATCAGTCACGGACGCATTTTTATAATGCAATCAAGTGATCT
>NC_046658.1:49019250-49034198 GCF_010883055.1 Belonocnema kinseyi | reverse complement strand
GTTCCGCAACACTGCTCCGACCCAGGTTGCTGATCAATCTCTCTAGCAATCACCCCAAGCGAAGAACCTCACGAAGTCGTTATGTAAAGTTCCCCACTTGGGCCCATAAGTGGCCAAGATCTTTTGTCTCAGGCTTCATTCACTCTACTGACACTCTTTTTATTCACTATTTGCCGCTATACTTTCCTGTCCTGGCATACTTCTCTAGCTTCTTTTATGTCCATGCACTTTTTTATGCAGGCTCTCGTGTTTCTGTGACTTCTTATGTCTCTTCTAACTAGGGTCTTATTCACACATTCTAACCATTCTTTGCGCGGTCTACCTCTGGGCACGCTGCCATTTACTTTACCTTGATACATTTGTTTCGTTAGTCGTTCATTTGGCATTCTCTCAACATGTCCGAACCATCTTAACCGATTTTTGCCCATGTGACTACTAGCGTCTCTTCTGCGCCACATTCTTTTAGAATTGTCTCGTTACTTACTTTGTCCATCAGGGTTTTCCCACATATTATGTGCATGAATCTCATGTCATTTGCGTTAATTTTACTCTTATCTTTTTCTTGATAAGTCCATGTCTCGCTACCGTATAGTACTGTCGGTACAAATATGGAATTATGTATTGCCATTTTAGCTTTATTTGATATATTTTTACTTCTGATAAGGGGACCTGCTCTACCAATAACCTTCTTACCTTCATTTATTCGTCTATCTAATTCCTCATCTATCTTCCCGTCCCTAGTAAATAAGTTACCAAGATATACGAACTTATCAACTTGTTCAATTCTTTCATCATTTAATAGAATATTGCATAGTGTTTTCTCAATCTTTCCTTCGAACACCACAGTTTTTGTTTTATTTGCGTTAATTTTGAGGCCCATGCTCTTCATGCTTGCATCTAGTTTATTCAACATTCTTTGTAAGTCTTCGATAGACTCTGCCATAACAACCTTATCATCTGCGAACGCTAACCCACGTACCCTTACTGTTTCGAGATCCACACCCTCTTCGTCGAAGAGAGCCATTCTTAAACACTTGTCCATAAATAATATAAATAACCATGAAGACATAACGCATCCTTGTCTAACTCCTTAAATAATATCGAAACAGTCACTCAGTTTCCCATTCACTCTTACACTCGCTTTGCTACCCGTATATATTGTTTTTATAGCTTGTAGGATCCATCCATTGACTCCATACTCTTTCAGGACCCCCTTACATTTTTTAAAACTTTTTACCGTTGCAGAAAAAATATTGCAATTATTTCGTGACCTTCTATAGGGAATTTTAACGTAGAATCCGAATTTCAATCATGTAAAAGTTGATTTTGCTATGTTGTCGAGTTTTTTAAAAACGAACCGAACGGGGACCCAATGGGGTCTTTACGGGTACTTTGTAGAGGCTCCATTCGGTTATTTAAATAAATATTATCATTATCAATTAATTATCCATAATCATCAGTTTAATCCGTTTAATAAAAGTCACTGAAAATTTTCGATACAAATGAATCTATCGATGAACGATGTGCGTAACCAATGTGCTTAATCGATGCGCATACGATATAAAGCATCGGAAATGCCTTATTATCAATTGCAAAAACTGCGTCTTCCCGAGACTTACCCTAATATCCAATCATATCAGCCTGTGGAGTAAGTTTTAAGGAATAAGTAGGTTTTTTTCAGTTTATAAAAATATTGAATAGGAAAAAGTGATTAACAATCAAAGTTATCGAAAAACGTCATTTTTTCGAACTTTAAAAATATATGACTTTTTAAATATGCATTTTAGGAAAAAATTACAAGAGACTTTCCTTCTTAAAATGGGTCATATTTAAAAAAAATGTATTCAGATAAAAAAACTAATTCTTTATACTTTGTTTAAATAATTGCATTTTAAACAATGATATACGCATTTTTCGAAAAATCTAGATGTGGATTCGGATTCAGGGGCTCAAAATGCATAAGAATAAAGTGTTTTAGTCGGTAGAATTGTGTGGTATACGGGATCGGACCCAGCTTTTAACACTTTTCAATTGAAAATTGAATACCAAAATTAATTTTATTCGTTCAATTTTCGTCCTTTCAAAATAATAATTTTCAATTGTTACTAAACGTTACAGTAACAATTGTAACGTAAAAAGTTTAAACGTCTTAATCTGAAATTTTTACCGTTAAAGACTTTCTATTTCATACCATTCAGTTTCAAATGGTTTACTTTTGAATATTTTATGTATAATTGCTCATTCAGATATTTTTGTAATTGGAAATTTTCTAACTAAATGGGTTAAAAATTTAATATTTTCGACTGAAACAATAATTGAATAATAATTATTTTTTGAAAAAAAATCCTACTCCATCTTCACTCCATTGGGAATCCATTTAGTCTTATTAAGACCTTAAGGGGAAACACCACTGTGACTGGTAAAAAAATCGATTTTTTTGTTTTTTCTTAAAGTATATATATTCAAAAATATGTAGAAAAATTTTCAACTTAAAATCTTGAAAATTGACGATGCTATACTCCACGATTACTGTGTGCAACGAGATGATAATCGCACAAAAACCGCCGACAATTGATCTGAAACATAGCACGTAGCCGTTTTTAAAAATTCTGAGAATTAATATTTTTTCAAGCCCTTAAAGAAAGGGTAAAAAATTAACTAATTTTTCATACCGGCACCATATTCTCAAAAAAAAAAAAAGAAAGAAAACCGCTACGTACGACGATAGCGATTTTTGTACAGATTAATAAAATTTTTGGTTTTTTGCTTTCAGATGATTTTTTACTGCTGTATCGTTGCCACAAGGAGCGATCATTTTTTTATTACGTCATAACATTCATGTATAAAACTAATGCAATTTTTCATTTCTTTAATAAATATTTTGTGAATATAGCTGAATATATGTTAAATAAATTATTATTTTTCCGATCTTCAAATAATTATTTCTACCTACAAAAAAAAATTCATGAAAATCACTTAATTTTCACGCTTTCACAGTGGTGTTCCTCCTTCAAACATTTTCTGTTATTGAAGATTCTTAACTTGATTTATATTGTATAGATTTTCTGCCTTCATGGCTTATAGGGTTGATCCACTGTCGTTAAGGTACAATCTCTGACGATATGGCAGATAAATTTAAAAATAATTACTTGTACCATTAAAACCTAGCTAAAAATTAGCGTTATTTTCTTGAATTAAGAGTTCTTATTCTGATCTCTCTAATAGCTTAATTGGAAAAGCACCTGACCGCAAATCAGAAGTTTTATTGTTCGATTCCCAATGCAGTGAAGATGGAGTAGGATCTTTCTTTCAAGAAATAATTTTAATTTGAAAAATATTATTTTTCATCTAATCTTATTAAGACGTTAAGCATTTTCTGTTATTGAAAATTCTTAACTTGATTGATATTGTGTAGATTTTCTGCCTGCATGGTTTGGAGGGTTGATCTACTATTTGTAAGGTAAGTTGAATTGTCAACGTCAAAATCTGTAAATTGTTTAATTTAAAATCGATTTCGAATCATATTGCAAAATAATTTTTGTACAATTTTTAAAACTCGAAATACAGTTTTGTTTTGAAACCCATTAATTAATTTATATTGTTTTATTTTTAAATCCTTTCAATTAAAAATTTACGTTTAGAAATGACGACATAAAATCGAAAAATGGGAAAGTAAAAGATTTTTTGATTAAGCTTTGTGAACTAAATGATGTAGTAATTAAAAAAGGTAACAACTAAACTTAATATTTAAAAAAAAAGTTGAAATCGAATTGTTTTTTAATTGAATTATATTATGTGATATTTCAAGTGATTTGATCGATGGTTCTTCTAAAAATTTGTGAAATTTCTTGTGAATAAATAAATTCACGATCATACTCATTTCTTGGCTTTTTTCGGTTTCAAAAAATTCCAGGTCATTTTCCGGTTTTCTGTCCAGCGGCCACCCCACAAATGATAGGTTAACAAAACTTCAGATATAGATTATTGGGAAGATAAAATTCAGTAAATGATAACTAGTGATATTTTACGAAAAATGTTGTTATAGGATTATTTCCTTCAAAACTTAGACACTGGAAAAGTCATCGTACCTAATAACAAAAATTTAACTACGTTCTACAACTGCTCTAAGAGTTAGTAAAATATTGAAAACTTAAAATTGCGGTGAAAATTCAGAATTTAGGAGGTTCATATTGCCATATTTATTATTTTATTTTAATTAATTTAAATAATGAATAATAAATAAATATTTTTTGTTCTTAATTTTGAAGGAAAATGTTCAAAATTTTTGTCTGATATTATTGCAAATTTTTCAGGAGGTTTGAACAGAATTTCTTCCTGAATATATTTCACTGAAAATATGAATATCTTAAATATGCTCCGAATTTTAAGAAAATTTTTCGTTAAGGGATGGATTTTTTAGTGGTAATTATAATTTTCCTAAAAGCTTGTGTCATTAGTAAATTTCTTGTCCTTCTATAAAGTTACTTTCATGAATTAAGAAACATTATTTGATTTTATATATAAAAATTATATTTTTCCTACAAAGTTATATATTTATAAGAACAAAGAAAAAGATTATTCATAATTAACTCGCGCAAACTTATTATAGTGGGCTAGAAAATATCCTTATTTTTTTTTCGAAAATGGCCTTATGCCTAAAAATTGTTCCTTTTCGTGTAAAATGTCCACTGTAAATTGGCAGTATTAAAAAAAAAATTAGGTATCTCTTAAGCCCATGATTTTTAAAAAATTGCTTATGTTATTTTAGTTTCTGCTGTTAATGGCTTTCGTTTACTTTATAATAGAACAAGGATAAAATGCATATGTACAGAAGTAAAATTATAAATTAATAGTGTAAATTAAAAAAGCAATTTTGCGCAAAAATGGACTTAAGAGATCCTTACATGTTTTATTTTTATAAATAATGACAATTTTCAGGCGACATTTTGACACCAAAAGGAACAATTGGTAGGGCAGACATTTAAAAAAAAGCCTTTTTTGGACCACGCTTAATTTATTCCTATTTTTTTACCACTTCTAATAAACTTAGTTAACTACCATGTAACCATTCATAAATGGATAACGGAAGTTTATTTTAAAGATACTTGGCAATAACCTAAAATTGTCAGGGAATTTTTTTTATAGAATTTGAGTAGACACCCTGAGATAATTCTAAGGATAATATTTTTAATATGTGTATAGATATTTCTCAACATATAAAATATCTACAGAATATACCCTTTATTAGCATGAATTTTCGCAATTTTTTCTCAAATGAGCTAATAATGACTTTTACATTTTATAAAATAAAAAAAACTGAAACTCCAGAATTGTCACTTAAAACAGAATAATATATATTTTTAAAATTATTTTGTCTGTCTGTTAGTCTGTAGATTTTTAGTTTGTTAGCGCGATAAATTTCGAAAGAGTTTACAGCTTGGCCTGGCCTTTGGTATATTTTTGTGTGTCCTCACGTAAAGGTCAAGTTCTTTAGCCAACCATTTTCGATAAAAAGTCGAAAAGTGAGCGCATTTCAAACATTTTTAAGACAAATTTTTTTCAAGATTCAAACATTCTCTTTACGGATATTTATAGTATTCAAAAAGACGAACAATTTATACTAATGATGATTCAGAACTTCAAGCATATGAAAAATACGGAAAAAGATGAGAAGACAGAAATTATGCATTTAAAAAAGATGTACAAATATTTTATAAATCACTTTTTCATAGGGTGCGTAGTTTTTGTTTGAATCATGAATAACATATTAAAGAGTAAAAAATCAAATAAAATCCTCCTGCTGCGTGGGCACATTCTCTTCACAACTTTCGTCTTTTAATTTCTTGTTTCTCTTGTGTGTGGGATTAAACAAAAAATTTGTTATGCATAAAAAATGGCAATTCAGAAATTACACTTTTTCATTCAACAATTTCACAGCATTTTGAAGATTTTGAAATATCTAAATATATTATCAATGTATATATATATATATATATATATATATATATATGTGTTTGTGCGTGTATGTGATAAATAGTTAATTAAGTTTGGAACACCTGAAATTTTTGACCTACCACTATAAATTTCTCACACGTAGTGATAAGTTTCTCTCGTTTTGTATATGAGAACTGAAAGAATCATGAGTATCAGCATAATGCGTGCGATTTATAGATATAAGATAGGTTAAACGTTTATCTTTTAAGTTTTCAATACATTTCTTGTATATGGAGGTGGAAAGGGAAATGTATTTTAGAACGAATGGATTGCAGATGGATGAAGTTAGCAGGAGGCACGAGGAAGCAGGAAGGTACATGAGTTGTTTCAAAAGAATGGCATGGAGAAAGAGAAGGCAGAAGAAGAGGAGAGGATAAGAGAGTCAAGGTTTAACGGGAACTATCTGTGGATTATGCCAAGGGAGAGAGCACAATATTTGTGTGAGAATCGAGAGCAAGGTAGTCAGAGACTTATAGCGATAATGAGATGCGGTTGCATGGAAGGTTATAATAGGTTCTGGCTTTCTAGAGAGAAGAGAATGTGTGAACTGTGCAGGAAAGGGGATGCAAAAGTTGAGCACTGGTTGGAGGAGTGTGAAGAGGTGGAAAGGAGTGTAATAAGCATGGAGGTATTGTTGCATGAAAGGGGGAACAAAAGGGCAGTAGCATGGGTGAAGGGGGTGTTGGGTAAGATGGAGAAAAAAAGGAGGAATGAGGAAGAGGAATGGAGAAGGAAAGATTGTAAGTAGGAGAGGAAGTAGATGTAAAAAAAATGTAATTATTGTAAATAGTAGTTAAGTATTTGGTGTTAGCCGCGGAGACAGAGGCTTGTAATGCGAGGCATAGCGATAAAAGAGCGAAATGCGTGCGAGGCGAGGCGAGGCGCAGCGGGGAAGGTTAGGCTATAGATACGAGCGGATTAGCTGTAAAGTATGGAACGATGGTACTTTGAAAGAAATAGTTGTAAGAAAATTTTATAAAAAAAATGGAAGTGTAAGCAAGTCAATTTTATAAGGCCAGCAAGCTGAAAAATAAACGTTTATCTATCATTACATTTCTTGTAAGTTTATTTCCAGCACGTTAGGTACTGTTAAAACGCGTGATATTGTAACTTTCGAATGATGTTACTTTGTGATGTCATGCAAAAGCTTCTCAATAATAAATGCCCTTTGTACGGAAGAACTGAACAACGCATAAAAACCTGGGTTTTCGATTGGAACCCATTTTCGGTTCCAAAGGAGCTGCAACAAAAATGCACCCCACTTGCTGAAAATGAACCCAAATCGATAAATAAGCTTTAAATCATACCGTAGTTGGTGTTCTAAAGGATCCCAATTGTAATTAAGCCTATTTATAAAGAACCTATTTTTCACTTTGTCTGCTTTGACATTTTGTTTAATTAATAACATAATTTTTACCTTCAAGCACACATGTAATCGAACTCTGATGGACATAACTTAATGAACATACTTATATTGCAAAATATCACCGCAATTCAAATAGATATAATGACTTGACAACTATCATTTGCAGGTTATGCCGATAACTGTAAATCGACCCCTAACTGACCACGCTCTGAAGGTACCCTTTTGTCTCGCTACATGTATCCATTGGAGCTTAAGCTCTGAATGATAGTAACTTTTATTTGAACCGCAACTTTAGTAAACCCCCAACTTTTTCTGTGAAATATATGAATAGTTAACTAATAAATTCACGGGAAAAATGTATTCAGAACAAATTAGATGATAGTATTGGGGGTGGGGGGGGGGGTGTCAAATTTAACTGTCCTTAAAAAGGGGGTTATGTGGTCCAAAAATATTAAAATTAAAATTTTATTCAACTCCTAGTTCTTGGGCTCTTTGAAATTTCATAAATAAAAACATGTTGAAAATGATGGAAAAGCTTTACAACTTAAATAGTGAGAATACAGAAACTTAAAGTATATTAAAAATCAAACTTTCAGTTAAATTATTATTATATTTCAATTATTCCTAATGATTAAAAAACCAAAAAATGATAAAATACTAAAAATTTGTTTCTTTGGAAGTGAAAAAAATTACTAGATAATTTTAAAATTAAAAAAATCTAAATACAAACAAAATTTAAATCCTTGTGAATAATAAAGGAAAAACTTTCCATTTTTATCGATGCAGTTTGAGAAGAGGAATGATTAAAAACCAAACTTGAAAAGACATATTTATGCAGGCGCAAGTAGGTTCATAAATTAGCCAGGAAAATTTTTCCACATTTGAAAATTTTAACTACCGGACATATTTTCTCTTTTCGACTTCTTAATTCTAAAACATTGCGTTTGCTAATTTATTAGTTTATTTATTTTCACATAATTAAATATTAATTTTTTTCCCATAATTATGCTTCTGAAGTGGCATCATATCGTGAAAAATTGGGGTTTTCACATTATTATAAACAAGATTTTTCAATTTTTTACATTATTATCAGAGACGCTCTGAACCGAAAAAAAGTTTTTTGCAAATTTGTCGGTCTGTAAGTGTATCCGTCTGTAGAATTTTAGTTTGTTAGCACGATAACTTTTGAAAGAATTGGCGGATTGGATTGCCCCTCGATATATTCTTTAATTCCCTACAATTGAGGATCAAGTTCGTTAACCAGCCATTTTCTACACAAATTTTGGAACCAAAGAGATCTACAAATTTGTTATTAATCAATTTTTTATAGGATTCGTGGTTTTTGTTTTATTTGTAAAAAAACACCAAAATTAAAAAAAGTTTGTTTACCTAACAAGGAGTTACAAATTGCGAAAAAATTCAACGCAACGGCCAATCCCGAAAAATAAGAATACAAATAAAAAGACAAAAGGCGACCAAGCAAAAAATATCTCAAATTTGTTATAAGGTCTTGTTATTAAAATAAATAAAAAAGTGGTCTAAAAGATTTTCAATATTCATTTATTTTTTTAATTTTCATCTAAAATGGCTACCTGACGAACTTGAACTTCATTCTTCAAAAATAAACGAATGTACCAAAGGCCAATCTAATAGATACATTTTTTTATGAGTTATCGTTCTCACAGGCAGACAGGCATAAAAACAGACACATATGTAAAAAGCTGTTTTTTGGATTCAGGAGGTCTCAAAACGTGAAAAATTTGACAAAAACTCAGGGGGGGGGGGGGCAGTCAAACTTTACACAAATCTAATACCTTCCCTGATGAGAATGTAAAAATTTAGTTTTGAGAAAAACGAAACGAGCTATATTAAAACTTCTGAAAAAATTCATAATGAAAATTGATCTAAAAAACAATAAGTTAAATAATTAAGAGGTTCAGAACCTGTACATCGGAAATTTATGGCTTCAAAAGAAAAAAGATAGGTTAGATTACTTATGGTTTTTATGGTTGTTCTTGCCAGTATTTTAATTGGCAAAATGCACTTTTCTTACTGGACTATGGACCACTCAAAATACGGGGACGATAAAAATATCGAGGCGATTTTCTCAATAATAAGAAATAAAATGCCGACGAAAAGGGCGACACTAAAGCGGCAAAAGTTTCGACCAGTTTCGACTCGTGTCCGTGACGAAAACCGCTCAGACTGGAGCAGACACTGGGGAAGAGGAACCAACGGTGAAGCATCTAACCTCGCGAGTCAAATCACATTCCCGCACCTGCATTGACATTTGACTATGCTTTTGACTATGTAAATTCATAAATAGTAATTCCCTGTGATTTTTATAGCGACATAGAAATGTGTCTAAGCGTAAATTATATTTTTAAGTGCAATAGTATTCGATCAGTCTTCAACAAGCTGATTTATAATGTTTTTAATATTTGGAACAAGTTGAAAAATAAATTAAATTCATCAATAAATTTGTAAACAATTTTTGTTTAGTATATAGGCGAGTAAATACGAAAATTCCTATATAAATAATTAATGATTATGATGACGTTAGAAATCTAAAATAACTGAACATACTTTGGAAATTCTTTTTATATTTGTATGGTACGTACTTCATAGCACTTAAGTTTGACAATTATCACTATTTATGAAAAATAAACATTTCTCAAAGAATTTATTTTTCATGCATCTTCATGATGACGAAATACGACTCATAAAGCTCGCAGCACGTGTCTATGTTCCGTGATGGCGCATGCGCTCTCGCACGCATTGCATGAGAATCACACCATGCGGATTACATGCGTCGCACGAATTTTTATCTGGGTTCCTACATTCTGGCGCCTTTTCTTCCGATTTATGGGATGATGGGTCAGTTTCCTTATTGCCAGTCACTTTTGGAGGCATCCTTATGGGATCAGGATCCTTTTTGAGCCTGTTCTCATATAAAAAAAAATATTAACAGTTATTTTAAACTTTTTAACACAATTTACTTCTATTTCAACTACTCTCAGATACATTTTACTTCTAATGAACAATTTTACTTCAAAATAATCACTCAGGAATTCTAATTATGGTAAATAAAAATTCTTTTCAAACTAACCTAACCTTACTAAAAATTGTTTTTTTTTTTTTATAATAATTAACAGTTTCACTATTTTAACTTTACAGAAGAATAATTTTAATTAGGAATTTCCTGTTAACATCCAAATTTCAACAATAACTGACTAAATTACAACTATTTTTGACTGACTCCAAAAAAATGATGCCTTCATGGAACTAATCCGCAAGTACTTTTTATTGTTAATCACTAATATTATTATACTATTTTAATTTTTTTACATATTCGCTATTTACTATTCTAAACTACACCTATTTTATCAGTTCTCCACTGATGATGGAAATGGTGAATTTCTGAAACGTTGGGTTGTTTTCTTTTACTTTTTGAAACTCAAATAAAACTTGTCCGATAGCGTTGCTGACAATTAAGATGTTTTGTTTCATCTTTCTACATTGATTTCTCGGACGTTAAAGATTTACTTATATTGAATATCCTGATTATGACAATTAATTATATGTCTTTTTACTGGATACTGCACAAGTATAAGAATAGAAGTTAAAGGTAGGTAAGGTTCCAAGAATAAAATTTATGCCTTGTTAAGGCCAGTGTTGGGGTATTGGCTAAGAACACTTTTCTGGGTAAGAACTTTTCCTTAATGAAAAAGGCCTTTCTCAAAAGTTTCACGCAAAGTAAAATCCTTCTATTGAACGATATACGAGCAACTGTGAGAAACTTCGTAACGCTTGGCTGGAAAATTGCAACGTCGCGAAGAACTGCAAAGTCGTTCTTTCAAGTCGGTACTTCAATGTTGTAATTTCGCAGGCGATCTAGCCGATCCTAATCAACCAAAAAATTTAAACTTGCGAAAGAATTCATTTGTGTTATTTCAATTTCCAGACTCTTGCAAAATTTTACGAATTAATTAGGTGAAAAGCGAGTAATGAGGCGCGCATAACGTTTATCAATCAATAAAAAAAAATGCAAACGTTTGTTCCTTACAAATTATTCATAGGAAAAGATGAACCTATATCAACACTGTTAAAAATAGTATTACAATTAAAATTCCAATGTATATTAAAATTAATCTACGATAATTTCAGTTTAAACCAAATAAAAATAAGTTTAGGAGTATTGTTTGATTGTTAACAATAAAACATGCTACCTTCTTTCAGTTATCCAAAAATAAAATTGGATTTCAAATCGAAATGTTGAATAGCGCAAATAAACAACACACCTAACCTATAACCATTTTTTATAAAATCTATATTAAATTTCAACTACCGTTTATGCAAATGGCTATGAAATGGTTTCACTGTACTTAATTATTAAGCCTTCTAAGAAAGTCCACGTGCACCCACCTAACCTACTTTTTGAATAATGTGGCGCGCAAAATAATGTTATTTGTTTACAAATAAAAAATAATATTCTAACTTGCTAGAGCTACGAGCACACAATATTCAATATTTGGCATTTTACCATTAAAATGGTCTTCCGCGCCGTATTGCCCGCTTGCGTATGGTATTGAAATGAGACTTTAATTTGCAGTTGTTAAAGAAATTTAATTATCGGTAATCCTTAGCAGCTCTGGGAAAAGTAAGAAAATAAACATTAACAAGGTTCTAATATTTTCTGAGCACAATACTACCAGCTCTAATGATTTTGTCGTTTTCAGCTTTCCAGTAGATAAGCGGCATTATTTGAAACTTAATTTCAAATTGGACCTGTTTCAAAACTGCTAATTAAAACCGATTTTTAAACTTTTAATAATTCCACTTGGGCAATAATAAAAAATTCTAATTTTAAAACGGGCAGTCTGACCCTGGTGATGTCACGGAAATATTTGGGGGTGACATATATTGTTCTCCATGGGAAAATCTTAGGTACGTATTTCTGTTTGTTGTCAAAAGAATGCTTTCATGAACTTCGGAATACTTAAATATTCATGAACTTCGGAATACTTAAATATTTACGTGAATCCTGACAACATTAATGAAAACTTTCTTTAGAATTTCTATCTTGTCAAAGAATTGATATTATTTTATTTTATTTTCAAAAGCTTCTATTGCAACCTACATTTTTTGAAGACCCCTTAGAGAAACTTAACAATTTTCAAAAATCACCTTACTTACGTATGGAGATAGAGGCAGAGGTTACTTTGAAACGGTTGGATGGATAACAGGGACAGGGACAGCAAAGCAGGAAGGCATTCAGACGAGGAAGTATTCTGTACGAGAGTTTAAGGCAGTAAAGATGATATAGAATGGAAGTAGAATTGACGCCTAAGAAATCAGGAAATGTTGAGAACACCACCGGAAAAAGATCAGAATGGAACAGGGAAGAAAGATAAGGCGAAAGATGAAGACAAAGATGATAATAAAGGGTCGATAGAAGTTGGAAATTTAACGTTAGATGAAATGCATTGAATGATGTTAGAGGTAATGAAGATAAACGAAAAAGATGGAAGAGTGGAAATAATGAGAGGGAAAGGCCAAGAGAATTAGAAGGAAGAATAGAAAGGAAAGAGAGAGGTGTAGAAAAGGAAACGCGAAGAGGAGAGAAAATGGTACAAAGAAATGGGAACATAAGAGGAAAATGATGAGAAGAAAGCGGGCGTTATATTGAAGCATGGAGAGAATAGAGGTCATCGCATGGTTAGAAAGGAATGTGTTCTATTAGTTAAATGATATAGCGTAATACGAAAGAAGTAAGGAAAAAGAACTTGGTTTAAGTATGGCAGGATACAAATAGAAGGCTTATGATGGGTTTTGGATAAAGAAAGGGTACGGTTAGTAAAAAAATAAGGTGGCAGTAAAGTAGGATAGAAAGGAACGGATAATGGAAGAATCAGAAATAGTAAGAAGCAAAAAGAGACGAGGAACAAAACTACAAAAATATGGACGATATGTTACTAGAATATAGCAGACCTCGTAATATAGGATATGAAGTTTATGAGAAATTCGGCGCAATGGGATGTAGTAGTAATGATGAAGAATTCGATTGATGAAAACGGATGGGAAAGAGTAAAAGAAAGGTTATCAAGAGGTTACAAATGGCAAGTTCAACATGAAAAGATAGAGGAGGGAGGGAATGGGAAGGCGAGCTAGGAAGAAAATACAAAGACAAGATACTAAATAGAGAGATAGAGAGAGAGAGAGAGATATTGTTAAAAAACTTGGAAGAGTTGTAATGGTTTATCTTGAACGGAAATATAGAGGGGTTCAGGAAGGGGAATATACACGCTCATAAGGAGAAAGTGGAACGGTTACTAATTATTAAAAAGTAGATAGTAAGGTAAGAGAGGTGAAGTAACCAGAGGTAGGTAGTTATATACATTCGGATCACTTGTGTGAATGGGATGAAGAATGTAAAGAGAAAAAGAGAGAGGTCAGAAAGTAATTGAGAATATGGAGAAAAAGAAAAAGTTTTTGGGAAGAATATTAAATAATAAAGAAGGAGTATTTGCTATGGGGAGTGAAGAGAAAGGTGAGAAAAGGAGGGATATATGGTAATCAAACATGGAAGGGTGCCTGATATGGATGAAGTTTCAATGACGCCTGCAAATATGGGGAAAACAAACTGAAGGAATGGATATGGATAATTTGCAATAGTGAATAGAGGATAGAGAGTTACGCAAAGAAGAAGTAATGGTACCCATAGTGAAGAAAGGAAAATCGAAATAAAAAAAGTTATGATGAAAGAGCGGATACGAGAGTGTTTCATAAAGAGAGTATCAAATTTGTGAGATAGAATAAAAGCAGGGCACAGGTAGAAGAGCATAGGAAGGGAGGCCTTTTAACCCCAGATTCATTAAAAATATTAATATAAAACTGGAAAAGAAATTAGGAGAAAAGAACGAGGATGAGCTAGGATTAGAAAGGATGTAGAAGATATGGCGCCTGAGGAGAAGCAAACCGCCACCGTGAGTGTACCCATCGTGAACCGAATACAGGCGCCATTCGTTCAGGATAGTTTCAATCACGGTGGCGGTTTTCTTTTTCCCAAGCGTATAAAATGCATCATATTTTTAATTAATTTCAAAACAACAACAATTGCAGGATTGGATGAATACTTAGATGCGAAAAAGTTGGATATAAATGCAGAAAAGACAAATATAATGTGGTTTAAAAAGAAGGGGGACGAACGCAAGAATATACAAGGAGGTGGAAGGGAGGTAAGTTAGAAGAAGTAATGAAGCGGTAATGAAGCAGATATGAGAAATAGAAAAAAGAAGGTTAAGAAAAGAATGGAGAAGGAAAACGTGCTTATTTGGTACCCTGGTATGGCCGGTTTTAGGTATTGAGAGCATCTATGGGAAGGATGCAAGAGAGGAATGCAACATTAAGGAAGCTTTCACGGAACGTGATCAAGATTCTAGGGATGGCTGGGATGAGTTAGGAATGAATGATGGATGTGCAGAGGGATATAGGGACTAGCAAATTTGAGATAGAAGAGAAATGGAAGTGAATGGAAAAGGAAACAAAAGTCGTTTGAATTAGAAGTGTAAAGATTTTAAAGTAATGA
>NC_046658.1:49016812-49019150 GCF_010883055.1 Belonocnema kinseyi | reverse complement strand
TATAATATACAAGTAAGGATCTAAATATAAGAATTAATGTAAATAGTTTTAAATATTTGTAAATAGTAAGGATGAGATAATACAAAGTTTGTAGATGATCTTGAAAAAAGCAGCGCTCATTTAAGTCACAGGGACACATTATGAATAAAGAAGCTAGAATCATATGGGATGATATAATTTGTCGGAAAATAAGAATCCTGAATGCTGAAAAATACCGAAAATACAATTACCGAACTAGAAAATTTTTAGAATTTGAATATGAACGACAGAAATAAAACATTCATATAAATGTAAATATTTAACAAAGAAACTGAAATATTCCAAATTAAACAAATTAATGTCACTACAATATTTCAGAAGTTTAAAAATTCCGCTAAGACATCAGATAGTGACTCTGGTTGTTTTCAAGAGAACAAGATAGAGCTTTTCACTATTGGATAAGCTTCAAAAACGAGTTTTTTTTAAATTATAAGTGAAGTAGTTGTTTCTTAATACTAAAAGCATGATGGAAAAAATGTCTGTATTGCTTGTTATTAAGTATTGATGTTTTGTGTGCTTTATACAAATGTGTGGGTTAGCGGCACCAGTGCACATTTTAATAATACTGCTTTTCTTCTGTCACTGACAGCATGACAGGTCCAAAGAAGCGGTTGGAACCGTTTAGTGACAGTATCACGTGAGTTCAAATTGTTGACGTTTCTTTGTGATTAAGCAAAAGCGTAGAAGCGTACAAACGTGCATCCACCCTGACCCATACGCGACGCACACATGCGCCACTCGTTGAGCGACATGTCGATTGTCGAAAGGAAACAGTCCAAATTCACTACTCGGTCCGTGAATTTTAAAAAGGCGAATGTTTTATAGAAGTGCACACTCACAGTTTCTCTCTGGTACCCTAACTATTTTTTAATAGCACACAAAAATCCCGCAAGAAAAGTTTCCGTTATAGAGGACCAGGTGATCCAAGGAGGCGACAGAGTGATGCTGCTAGTGCAGCGAAGCATCTTTATAACAACGCAAGAAGGAGTATATAAAAAAAGCGGGCAGTATCTGCTGTGCTTATTCGTGTTGTCTGCTGCAGTCATTATCAGTCAATAAGAAAAATATCACAGGACGTTCGCTTCAGTTCCCTTTCAGTCACTCAGTGTTTAGGTTATGCGTTGCGTAACCAGGTGCAAACAGGAATATCGAAAATGCCGATAAAAAACAAGATGAAGCGTTTATCTGTCGAAGAGACATATATAAGCTTTTAAACGAAATGGAATCAAATCCATCAACGCGCTCTATTTTGCAGAATTTATGTTTTGACCGGGAAAATAAATCTTTAGAAGAAAAATCTGCCCGAGTTCAATTTCAACAGCTTTTAAAATAATGAATTAAAGTGTTACCTTTTTGAATTTTGATACCATTAACTTTACAATTCGTGGTTCGAAAAACTTTTTATTTAAAAATTTTCCATTTAAGTTTCTATTTTAGATTTTACAATTTATTACTTATTAAAGTATTTAGAAGTTCTAAAAAAACTTCAAAAATAATTTTAAATTGGAAAACATTTAAAACAACTTCTTGATTTCTCAAGCTTTGAAAATAAAATTGTAAAGCTTTTCAACGTTGTTCAGCTAAAAAAAAATTAATGTTTCAAAATTAAAATTTCTGAAAATAATAAAATTCTGAACATTTGAAAGTTCAGTGATTGATTCTTTAATTTAGAGCATTACAAATGATATAGTGGATTTATATTTTTGGAATCAAATCTAAATATTTGAATTCTATAATTTATAAATGTTAAAGATTCAAATTTTCAGTTTATATGCATTTCATTTAAAACTGTTTAATTTTTAATCCATTCTATACATGTAAATTATTTAGCATTTGAATACAAAGTTCTTTAATCAAACATCTTAATGCGTCGATATAAACACAGTAATACAAGAATCTGAATTTCAGTAGAGAAAGGCGGTTGACTTGCAGATGTAACCAGAAGGATCGTTCAACAGTTGAAAGTCAACTGATGATTGTAACATGACTTTAAGTAACGCGCTTGGTTGAAAGTCAACTGCTTTATGTACGTAGATTGTACTTTATAGGTTAACTTAAGACAAAAAGATTGTTGACTTTCCATCAACGCGTGCGTGTGAAATGAACTTTTATAGGTTAAATAGCTGTTTTTCCGTTGAAAATTGGTCTTACCATCTCAGGAACCTTCGTCGGCTCATAGATAGATAGATAGATAGATAGGTTTAAGTCAGCTGATTGTTGAAATACCAGGTACAGGACGTAAATCTTCAATCATTTTAAAAATATTTTTTTATGACGTATGAACGATTATTCTATTCAT
>NC_046658.1:49003666-49016712 GCF_010883055.1 Belonocnema kinseyi | reverse complement strand
ACTCGGGATACTTATAAGATACTACCATGATTTTTTCAGATTTTTTGGTCCAAAAATAAATTAGGCCAAAAACGGGCCTTACCGACCCTCCCCCTTTAATACACGTGTGTATTAAATTTTAGATGTGTGTTTGAATTTCAAATTTGGTGGTATCTTAAATTTAATATACGTATCGGAAAAAAACTTCCAATACACGTGTATTAAATTTAATACAGCAATTTCTAACAGTGCAATAATTTCTTTGCAATTAACTACATAAAGAGAGATTTTTTAGCATACTATAAAATCTCTCTTCATGTATTTAATTGCAAGAAAGTCATTTAGGTATTTTTGGGTCTAGTTTTAGAATGATACCAAACATTATTTTTTAAAATAATTTATATACTTCAAATAAAGATATATGTGTGCCTAGAAACTATTATGCAAATAAGTTTGTGAATCTGTTTAGCTGTTTCGCGAAGTTGAAGAACGTAGAATTAAAGAAATTTTATTGCTCAATTGATGTAGGGGTATACATTTTAAATGAGGAAAAATGTATAAAGTCGTCGATCTATTGTAAAAAAACCATGAATAAAAATTTTTTCGTTCTACTTTCGGTGAAAAAATGTTATCTATTTATTTTGCTTAGCGTGTGTCGTGTGCCAAAAAGTTTAATTTTTGTATTTTCAATTTTTTATAATAAAAAAAAACTACGTGTCCTACAAAAAAGTGATTAATAACAAATTTTGTGGATATTTTTGGGTGCACAATGTTTAATAATTTTTGTTCCTTTCTTGCATAGTTTGACCGCAGAATGCAATTTTTGAATAGTTTTTGTGCGGTCAAAATTTGAATTTTCAATTTTTCGAAAAAAATATTAAAAGTTGAAATGATATTCTTGTAGGGCTACCGAAAAGTAACATTTTTCTTCTTGAGTATTATGAACAATTGTGCAGAGAACTTTTGAACCATAAAGAAATGTGTACTAAAAAATTTTCAAAATGGTTTCACTTTTAGTTTTTTTATCCAAAATGACTAACGAACTTGGCATCTAGCTTAGGACACTAAAAGAGTGTACCAGAGGCCAATCTAATAGATTAATTTTTTTTAAGTCATCGTGCTCACAGACATACAGACATAAAGACATACAGACATACATACACATTCATAAAAACCTGTTTTTCGGATTCAGGGGGTCTCAAAACGTGGACCTTTTAACAAAAACTAGAAGGGGAGGGGGGGGTCCAATTTTCCACAAATCTAATACCTTCTCTGATGAGAATATAAAAATGATTTATTTGTCATGAATAAATTTGTAGATCTTTTTCAAATGCACAATTTTTATGTACTCATCTTTCACCGTATTTTGCATAGTTTGACCGAAAAATGTATTTCATGGACTTTTCATTATATTTTATGCTGTCAAAATTTGAATTTTGAATTTTTCAATAAAATTCGAAAAGTTGCTATGATAATCTTTTAGGGAATTCAAAAAGGAACATTTTTCTTCTCTTGACTTTTTTTCATATCATGCGTTATTTTGCTTAAAATATTCATTTTCGTGTGTTTTTGGAATTTTGTAAATGCTATAACTCTGGTAACTTTGGATTTTATGAAAAAAGGCATTAGAATAAATTGTTTAAATTTTTAAATACTATGAATAACCGTACAGAGAAATTTTTAATTTGAAAAAAGTGGTCTCAAAAATATTGAAAATGTTCCTACTTTTTTAATGTTTATCTAAAATGGCTGGCTACCGAACTTGACCTTTAGTTCAGGACAATAAACGAGTGTACCAAAGGCTAATTTAAAAGATTAATTTTTTCTAAAGTTATCGTGTTAAAAAACAGACATACATACAGACACATTCATAAAAACCTGTTTTTCAGATTCAGGGGTCTCAAATAACATAAGGGATATGTATCTTACTTCTCTATAAATTCCACAGTAGATTTTATTTCTTTAGGATACTTGTATCCATACACATAATAAGAAATAAACGTGATCAAGAATCCTTCTAATACAGATGTACAGAACATCAAAGTTTTATTTTCTAGCATAACTGTGCATGTAGCATCGTCATCATACAATGATTTACCTATAAAAAGCAGGCCATGAAAAAAAACAAATTATTATAGAATGATTTGAATGTTTCAAACGTTCGTGAATTATTGTAGCTCTACTAGGCCTATGATTTAGCGAAATTTCTACCTAATAAAAAAAGCAATATTTTTTTATGGGAACACTTGAGTCGTTTTTCAAGGTATGCACTTCTATATAGTATAAAAGAAAATATAGATAACCTAAAAAATATTCATTAGTTATCTAATTCAAATATATATTTCTTAGGTTATCTATATATCACGTGGAACTAAGGAACCAGCTTCACGACCGAAAATGAGTTAAGGGCAAAAAGCGTATCAAAATGAAAGCAAGCCGAACTAAATCAATTAATTTAACCAAATTATCTTACCTTTTCAAATAAACTGGCGACTGTCAACTCATTGTAAGGGTAAGCACTCATCAGCTGACATGCTAGGGCCGGCAGCGTTGCGCGACGCATGCGCTATGGCTTAGTTTTAATACACATGGGTATTATTTCAGTTTTCATATACAAATATATTAATACTGGTATACATAATAAATAAGTTTAATATAAATGTGTATTAAGTTAATTTTAATTTACAAATGTATTAATTTTCAAATACACCTTATGTATTAACGTGTATTAAAGTTCATAACATTTTTAACAGCGTATGTAAGGACATAAAATGAGTACTTTATAAAGTTTGATTTTCAAGCACAAAGATTTTTACGTCCATTATAATATTATAAAACCAAAATGTCAAAAATACAACAACAAAAATATTTTTAAGACCACACTCCAACAGAAATTATTCATAAGCCCCTAGTTGTTTATGGTTAGGCAAGTCCCGAGATGGCACAAAGGAGATAAAGGGTACCCCCGAATGGGCTTCTATAGCGAGACTTCAGTGTATTCGAATAAAAAGATTGTATACGTATTATTTTAGGACTAGAGTCCATACCGTATCAAATAGAAGTAGTTATTTGATATAAGCTTATAGCTATGCTCCCTGATACCCTTACCTCCAAGCGATTTACTGAACCATGACTGACAACACACTTTTAAAAGATTTTTCCAGTGAGAATGATCATCGAAGCTGGAGACAAGTTAAAAAAAAATATTGAAGTCAACGGCAATAACATTTTTTTCACTCCAGGAACGACTGATTCTCTTTGAAATATATGTTACAGGCAAAGTCCGATGTGCCGTCACGCCGCAGACTGCCTAGTCCCTCTGCGAATTGACTGAGCGGTGTCAGACAAAGTCCGAAGTCGCACTTTTACTTCGGACTCTGCGTACTCCAATTGTGAAGTACCCGACAGACTCAGGCAAAGTCCGAAGTAAAAAGAAAACCTTTCGTGCTTACTTTTCCCACTGCATAGTAGGCTGGCTCGAGAATTTACAATTCCAAATAGTCTACAGATCGCAATTCTGAACAGATTTGAAAAATTTTATTTTAGAAATTATCAGCATGAAATTTGTAAGATAACTTATTGAGTACAATTATCAATTTATATTTTAACCCTTTGCGGCATGGTGGGAATACCGTATTCCCATCTTTTTTCATATTATTTTTTGCGATTTCAGAGTAGTTTTTATTGGATTTTACACAGGTTTTTTTTTTTAATTTCATGCTCGCAGGATGATAGAAAATTGAAATTTTTGTGCGAAGGGTCTAAATTTATAAAATAATTTGTTAATACTTATAAACAAAGAAGAAGAAAGCCTTTTTTGTTGACAAAATTCGTTATTGAGATAACTTTTCATTATATCCTTATGAAAAGGAGTACATAAGGGTTTTTGGGGTCGATCAATACGAATCTGGACTCAGATTTTTAAAATTCAAAATAACGGATCCAATATGGCTGCCGAAATTGGGAATATTTTTGGATATTATTTGAAAATTGGTTCACAGGGGTTTTTGGGGTCAGTGAACACGAATATAAACTCAGATTTTGGAAATTAAAAACGGTGGATCCAAGATGGTGCCCGAAACTTGGAATATTTTTGGATTTTTTCTGAAAATTGGTATACAGAGGTTTTCGGGGTCGCTGATCACGAATCTGAAATCAGACTTTGAAAAAACAATATGGAGGTCATAAAGTTTTCTGGATTTTTTTTTTAAATTAGTGTACAAGGATTTTTGGAGTCACTGATCACGAATCTGAATTTAGATTTTGAAAATTCAGAAAATTGGTACTAATTCATGTTTTAGGTGAGTCAGTGTATATTTTTCCAAACCTCAATATTCTGAATATTTGGTAATTTTCATACAGATTCAAGATCAGCGACTACCTGCCTGTGCCAACTTTCAAAAAACAATTTAGAAATATTTTGAATTTTGGCCCGCCATTTTGAATGTTCAAAATCTAAGTTCAGATTCGTGATCAGAGATACCAAAAACTCCTGTACACCAATTTTCAAACAAAAAAAATTCCAAATTTTGGTCGCCATATTGGATCCGCCATTTTGAATTTTTAAAATCTGAGTTCGGATTCGTGATTAGCGACCCCAAAAAAACCCTGTATACCAATTCTAAAAAAATTCAAATGCAAGTCGACATATTGGATCCACCATTTTGAATTTTCTAAATCTGAGTTCAGATTCGTAATCAGCGACCCCAAAAACGCAAGTTATTTTCTAAAAATAAAAAGAAAAAACTCAATATGTTTCATGTTTAACGTAGTATTTTTCTAAATTCGAAATACGCGACGAGTTTTCTGCAATTTTGAGGGCACTGAATTTGTCTTCGAATTTAAGTTTCATCACTTGATTTTCCGCTTCGTCAGCCATCGTTAAGAATTTTCAAAAACTTTGTCGATTTATAAATATTATTCAGGAGCGATGAAAACAACTCATTCGGAAATGTACACTGAAGCTCAAACTATAAGATAAAAATTTACTTTCATAATACTTCCAATATTAGTACAAGAAATTCTATTCAAAAATCTTCCAAACTTCGACAACCACGTCAGTAACTAGATTAAACTATTGTTGTTTTGATGATAACTAATTAGGCGTATCAGTCCCTAAATAAAAGGGCGGTGGAAGGGAGGGAGTGTGGAAATAACATTTCTTTATTAGTTACGAAACTAATACGAAATTAAAAGGAAGTTTTATTTTGAAGTGTTATTGCTAAACCATTTTTAAACCAGATATTCAATTGATCTGTTTTAATTAAAGACAAATTTTTATTTGCCATGCTAAATCTTAGTAGCGTTGTCTAAACATTGATTTTCGATCTAAATAAATTCATATTTTAAATCTTAATAAATAATTTTAAAACCGAAATACCTATTACTGGTTCTTTCTTACTGAAAAGTTGCTTTTTAGAATAAATATTGTAGTTTTTTATCTATAAAATTTTACAATTTACCTTTTGTAATAAAATGTATTTTACAAGTATATTGAATCATTTTTCGTCAAATAAATCATCAATAAACCATTGTTGTTATTAATAATCTATTTATTACAAATAATAGACTGGTGCCTTGTATGGAATATATACCTATGATACTGCATTAAATAATCGGCTTTTTCTGAAAAGGCTTGAAATCGGAAACTATTCACACTTTAGAACAATAAAATTATTAAAAATGAATTATTTATGTTTTCTAAGTCTATCTACGTTAAATACGATGCATATTGCGTTTTTTATTTTTATATTTAGAAAATACCTTGCGTTAAATAAATATATTAAAACAAAAATGGATAAATGTATTCAATAAGTTATCTTACAAATTTCATGCTGATCATTTCTAAGATAAAAACTTTCAAATATGTTCAAAATTGCGATCTGTAGACTATTTGGCCTGAGCCTTTCGGGCACTTCGCGATTTGACTAGGTAGAGTCCGAAGTGAAAGTGCTACTTCGGACATTGCCTGACACCGCCCAGGCAATTCGCGGAGGGACTAGGCAGGCTGCGGTGTGACAGCACATCGGACTTTGCCTGTAACATATATATTCCTTGATCCTGTCACTATCTGTCCCTTTAAGAATTCTGGGACCAGTTAATATTATTGCTCATAATGAATCATTATACAAACCTTTGCCGTCCAGACACGTTCCCGCCAACACAAAAATTCGCTGACCTGAAATTTTACAACTTATTTTTACGATATTTGTTTAGGGAAAAAAACGAAAATGCACCGGCTCACGTATGCTTGTTGAACGCTCTTCCTACGTATAAAATTGTAAGAGAGAGTGGCAGCACTTGATAGCAGCACCGGTTTTTGAATATTTTTTATACACTGCTTTAAAAATTATTCCCAGGACATATTTATATGAAATTTAATATTAAAGCATGCAACTTTTTACTAAGCCTTCTTTAACATTTCGATATCAACTAAATTTTTCAATAAATAAAGAATTTCATCCAGGGTATAACTAGCGAGGGCATTTTTGGGTTTCCAAAAAACGGGGGAGGGACTTCAAAATTCAGTGTTGGTTAGATAAAATTATTCCCTAATAATTCCCTAAAAATTTTTATAATCGCAAGCAAGCTAACTTTAAACCCAGAATAGTGAATCTCAATTCTCAATTAACCAAAATTTTCTTTACAGAATTTCCCGAGCCTTTGTGGCACGCATCAATATTGAATGATTTGTCTAAACTTCAAAAGAATTTTTTTCTAGGAACCTCTCTATTAGGAAGAAAATTCAGCATGTATGATTCTGAACACCCAATACATAAAAAAATAAATATATAGATAAATGGATAAATAAATAGGTAGATAACAAATAGATAAATAGATAAATAAATGCGAAAAATTTAAATTTCCACTAAAATAAAAAGGTATAAAAGTTTTTAATTGATGAGCAATTTACGTGCTAAGTAAAAGATACTGGGTAACTTAAAATTGCTCAGGATGGTTCTGGTGACACGGAAATTATTGTGGAGACACTCCTTGGCCCTGCCCTAACATTGTGCTCATGGATAGACGAACCAGACAAAGCTCGTTAACGGAATCGTCCTTCCTACGGAACGTAGAAATTTCTACTTCGATGACACTGTTCTCATCTGACTTGGCAGTTTGAATAATAACTCCAACTGCGGTGCATTACTTCTCCTCTCTCAGTATATCAAATTTACCATGAAAATTATTTAAGTGATAGGTGCAGTAACAGTCGAATGGTGTAATAATATTCATGTAGTGTAAAAAAGTATTAATATTTTTACATTTTCATAAAAAAGGTATTAGATTTGTGTAAAATTTATTAGATTGGCTTTTTGCATACTCTTGTAGTGTCGAAAACTGAAGATCAAGTTCGTGAGCCACCCATTTTGGATGCAAATTTAAAAAGTAAGGGCATTTTGAAAATTGTTGAGGCCACTTTTTTCGAAATTCAAAAATTATTTACGCAGTTATTCGTAGTACATAAACATATGAACATTTCCTCTTAATTACTTTTTTTTATAAAAAATTATAAGCGATATATCAATTAGAATATTAAAAAAAAAATTAATTTTAAGCTAAATAACGCACGATATGAAAAAAGTAAATAAAAACGTGTAAGTTTGGGATTCCCTACAAGCTTATTATAACAACTTTTGAATTTTTCCGAAAAATTGAGCATTACCATTTTTACGACACAAAACATAATAAAAAATAAAAAATTCCATTTTTCGCTCAAACAATGCAAGATACAAAAAAATATGCATGAATAAAAATTGTGCACCCAAAAATGAACAATAAATTTGTTATTATTTACTTTACGATAGGACGCGTAGTTTTTGATTTATCCGTAAAAACATCAGTGAAAATAGAAAAATTCAATTTTTAGACGAACAACACAAGCTACGCAAAAAAATAAACAAACAAAGTTTGTTCAACCAAAAATGATCTACAAATTTGTAATCAACTTTTTTTATGAGAATGAATGAAAAATAAAACAAACAATTTTCGCCTAAATTATATCTACGAATTTTCTTCGACCCACTTTACGTTAGGATGAGTATTTTTAGTTTAATTCATAAAAAATAAGATTGTAAATAAACAAATCAAATTTATAGAAAAATTACACAATTTGCAATCAAAAGTTTATTTACAAATTTTTTTATATGATTTGCACTTATTTTAATTTTAGAAAAGATATAATGAAAATACGTATATTTCAATACCAATTCATATTATGAATTCTAATAATATGAATTTCTTAAAATGATACATTTTTCATGGTAGCTGTGAATAAAAATAAGTGCAAAATTATATTGCTTATAGAATTAACATTTTCTTGTTAAATTCATTTGTTATTAATTTGAAATTAAAATCTTCCTTAGGTGAAATATCAACTACTAGATTAGAAAAAATTAAGCGATTTAAAAAAAATGCATCTATTGGGCTTGACAATTCAACTATTTTCTTAACATTTTTTTTTTTAATTTGAAGATGTAATGTGATCATTTTTGTTCAAAAATTCTATTATGCGGTTAAAAATTCATCTCTTATGCTTGCAAGTTGAAATATTTTTTGTTAATGTAACTATTTGACTCATAATTAACTTCTTGCGACTTCTTCAATTGTTTTGTGGATAATTCGTCTTTCTAGATTAAAAATTTATCTTGTCCGTTAGAAAAATTCTTAGATGATTTAAAATAGTAGGTTTAAAATTCACCTCTCTGGTGAAAAATGAAACTATTTGGCCAAAAATACATCATTTTCTTGGAAGTTCACCTAATTAGTTGTAAATGCAATTGTATGGTCTAAATATATTTTTGTTTTTGTTGAAAATTCAACTTTATAATCGTAAATTTATCTTTTTGAGCTTAAAAGTGAACTTCTGAATTAATATTAATCACTATAAATCTTAATCTTGAAATACTACGCCATGCTGAGGATCCTCTCAGGAATAAGTTCTGTTTCTTAGGTCCAAAATCACTTTTTAACAATACCTGATGAACAAACTTTCTCTATGTAATTATGGCGAGAAATGAACAATACAAG
Organism: Belonocnema kinseyi; assembly: GCF_010883055.1. Lineage (NCBI taxonomy): Eukaryota > Metazoa > Arthropoda > Insecta > Hymenoptera > Cynipidae > Belonocnema > Belonocnema kinseyi. The sequence continues at coordinate 49,007,703 of NC_046658.1, read as the reverse complement.
TTTAGGCAACACATCCTGTTAAGTTACATTAATTCATTATGTTGGTATTTAAAAAACACTAATACGAAAACGTTGCTTTGTTCCCAAACATATCGAAATAAATTGACAATAGGAAAATCTTAGTTTGTTTCATGAGTTTCCATTAGATAAGTCTAATTTTTCTAATTGTTTTCTGAGCTATTCATTAAATTTCTGTTTTGTTGGTAGCTGCACGTGATTAGATGCTTCGATAGTTTCCTGTAAGCTTGGCGCTCTTTTTAGTGAGGATTTCCGTCTATAGTCTGAGATAGATTTTGTGTTCAAAGATTCGTTTGAAGTTTCAGCCTGAAGGCTAGTACAGAAGGTTAAGTTCAATGTTTCTCGAATGCACACTATGCTGAAACTATTTGCTAACTTGAGCTTTGACTCAGGGCAGCTATATTGGTTTTGGTTTAATTAGTAACTTTGAACTAGATGCTTTTCACGTTTATATAAATACAGCTAAACATTTTAAAAATAATTTGTGTTGTAAATAGAATATTTGTATTAGTGATTTATGTGTAAGACTCAGGTTGTCCGCAAAACTTTATTTTAAAAATACTCTGCCTTTCCCCTGACATAATTCTGCATTTTCCTTCAATATTTTTATATAAAAAACAAAATTATAATTTTTTAACAGTTTTATCAACATAAGCAACATTTTTAAACATTAAAACCATTGAAAATACATTGCAATGTTGCAATGTCTTAAAGTTTCCTAAGAATCTTTTAAAATACCCTTAAACATGCTAAATTTCTTTAAATCGTATTAAATTACTGAAATCAATTGAAAATTCCGTGGGATAATTTTAAATTTCCCAAAATATTTCAAATCCTTTGAAATAATTTTGAATGCCTTAAGCACTGTTAAAGGTCATGAAATTTTATTGAAATAAAAGTGAATAAAGTGACTTGCAAAAAAATGGACTAAAATTGACTGGCAGTCATTAAAAGTGCTCAATTTAGAAATTCCCTAACTTTTGCAATTTTTTGTTTTAAATCTCTGGCGCTTCTATCACCTATACGGACCGAAAAATGCCCTGACTTGTTGAATGAAGAACTTTACGAAATTTAATTTTGAAAATTAGCACCATGAACTTTAAAAACTTAATCCTATCCATCGAAATTCGAATATTATTTCTAATTTGAATCGTAAAAATACAAAAATGTTTAATTTTTAGTCAAAAACAAACTTTTTAATTAGGAGCCTCAGGATTTACAGATTATTATAACCTCTCTCTGTTGAAAATTCCTACATAGAATCCTGTACAGAATCCTATATGTGAACCTTGCAAGAAGCCTTACATGATCCTATGGTGGTTCCTATGTGGGTTCTGACGTATGGCCCCTTCAAGAAAAAGTGACAAGGATCTTATGTAGGTTCCTGTACAATTTCCTGGTCATCGTGAAATGACTGACATAGGATCTCACCCAGGAACTCTAGAGGTTCTTATACGGGAACCTATATACAGGAATAATTTCCATGTATAAAAGGACACATGATATTACAGAGCTTCCTGCGTAGAAACCTGTGCAGGGAAAAATTTTATTCTTGCGATGTAATTTATATTTATTCATAAATTGGCACAATTCTGAGGATTCGAACTATCGAGTTGTTGACTGGAAAGTTTCTGAATATAAACCAAGAATGCGCAAACACGCGCAGTCATCGAGGCTAGACAATATAGGCATTATAACATTTCTAGCCACTCATCCGACGAACTCAAACCACACGGACCACACGGACTGTACAGGAATCTACATAAGATCCTTGTAATTTTTCCTTGAATGAGTCATACGTCAGAACCCACTTAGGAACCCTCATAGGATCATGTACAGGTCCTTGCAAAGTTCAAATGTAGGATTCTATACAGGATTCTATAAAGGAATTTTCAACAGGGCTAAGTGGATGACGAAATTATAATAATTTGATAACTTTTGAACGTGAAATGTTCAAACATTTACTTTTGATATTCTGATTCTAATTAAAAGATACTAGTTTTATATAAAATTGGAATTTATCGGTTTTATTACATCTCCACGTTTTGCGACCCCTTGAGTCGGAACAAGCGATTTTTACGAAGGTGCTTGTCTGCGTGCAGTTCGTAGTCTGTAGTTCCGATTAAGCACGATAACTCTCGAAAGACTGATCAGAATGGATAGTGCTTTTGCACACTTTTTTAAGGTCTAAAAAAGAAAGGACGAGTTCTTTACCCAGCTATTTCTTATAAGCGGTTCTGGTTTTATCAATCGAAAAAGCTTTTAAAAAATTAAAAATCCACTTTTCCGCTTAATCTCTGCAAGGCGCAAAATTTGTCTTGAAAAGCCGAATTATTCACGTTATAATATTCCAGAAACTGCAAATTTACTATAATTACTATGATTAACATGAAGGAATATTCCCAGCAAACAGTGAACTTCGCATAAACCTCGCTGCGAGGTTGCGCGAGCCTTCCAATCACGTAACAAGAAGATTGAATGCAGTTTGGTTTTGATCTAAACTGCCCCCCCCCCCAATAACTTTCCAATGACTTCGTATATTGGAATATCGTTTCACCAGCATATTCCCCACATGTGTAGGAATGAATTTAGGCAACACAAAAAATCGATTTTTTCGACTAGACACATGGGGTGACCGCCTTAATATATTTTAAATTAAATTAGGATTTTTATAGCGTGTTTATCTTCAGAAAGTAAAATCGCTGTATGAAAAAAGCTGTTAATGATGTTAATTTTATATTTCAGTAGAGTATATTGAATTAAAATTCATATACCTTCCAGACCAAGTTTCTTTTATGTACTAATCAGTAACTAATCCCTCATCGCTTCTTCTGAGTGTGATTTCAAGGAAGTTGATAGTCTTATCAATCTCTCTGTCGTAAAATTTATTATAGAATTGTATTTCTTGAATCTCAATTATAGAACTTCTATTTTGTCCTCACAACGAGCAAGAATATGATCCACATAACGATAGAAGAACGTTATGTAATAAGGGACACTGGGAATAATACGATTTTCAATGTCCTCCATCACTCAAAGCGAAACAGCGACTGATATCGGAAATCCCATTAGTGGCCCATAAGTCTGCTTATAATACGAACCATTAAATAAACAATATCCATTTTTCAGGCAAAAATCCAATCAGGATATGAAATTGTCTTTGTGTATATTATTATGTTCTTTAATCTAGTTCCATTTCAGTTAAACAATGGCAATGATAGTCAAAGGAGATTTACTTTAAGATGTAGAGACAAAACATTTTTACAATCACATTTAATCGATTTAAAAATTAACATCGAATTCAGATACGCGAAATTTATAGAGAAAGAAAAGAAACTTATTGTTAGAATGAAAATCAAACTACTGAAACCAGAAAGTATGGGATTTTGTACAGAAATAGACAAAAACCTCAAGAATAAGCTTGATATACAAACACAATTGTTACGAATAATAGATCACCTAACCTTAAAACAATTTTATAATTTAAAAAACGAAAAAATTTATGGAATGACTTAAAAAGTGATTGAAACTTTGAAAACTAAATTTCGAGGGATTAAAAATAAGTATTCCAATGTTGATATTAGACAAATTAATGATAAGTGAGTCAAAAAGTTGTCGAATGAACATGTCCCTGATGATGTTAAATATTTTCCAAGCTTACGTCATAAATTTGATGTAGCTCCGAAAAAATGTAAGATAGTAGAAGAGACTCTTACTTCTGTAGAAGAAACAGCTCTGTCTATCATAGACTCCGGAGGCACAGATTGTATGCGGTCTTCTGTAGCACTCGTAATGTTTAATTATCCTAGCTGAAATTTAGTTGGTACAAAACAAGCACAATTTTAAATCCTTCACGGAGAGAAATTTCAGGAAATTAATTGGCGGTACAACTCCTTGATTTTATAACGCTTTGGCGCGAGAGCTACCAGGTGTATACATATGAAACCGGTATTTTTTCAAGAAAAAAACACATTTATTTCAAGAGAATGATAACAAATATTTTATTCAAAGTATGCGCC
>NC_046658.1:48995645-49003566 GCF_010883055.1 Belonocnema kinseyi | reverse complement strand
TACGCCAATTAGCACAAATGGTAAGTTCCGACAGTGCCTACAAGTGTGCCTACTGGCCGCTAAATGGCAATACCGGTTTCATATGTATACACCTGGTAAGATCTCGCAACCTTTGCTCTTAAAGCGTAGGTCTCGAAGTTTCAGGCATTCGGCCACGCCCATTTCGTTTCAGGTCTCGAATTGTATGCTTTCAGGTCACAGAGTCCGATACTTTAAATCACGTAAAAAATTTTGCTCTAAAATCAAGCGCTTCCATGAATTAATGTCTTGAAATAATTCGCCGCGTAGGTGAAAAAAAAGTTTTCAAAGAAAATAATAACATAATCGTTAGTCATGCAGACAAGGGAAATGGTCCTATAGTCCAGAACAAAATTGATCATATACAAAAATGTCACATTCTTTTAGATAAAACAGAATCATACTAAGCTATAAAAAAGGGACCTAATGAATAGTATACTAAAAGATATTAATAAATTAATACACACAAGCGTAACACCATCAATAATTAATGAAGCCACATATAAATATTAAATTTAATACGCTCAAATGTAATTACACACATCACAGAAAATCGATGATCCTCGAAAGTATACTAAAATCGATGTTCAATTAAGTTGCAAAAAATTTGAGCCACACAGATTTATTATGAGAATCTATAGGAAATTCATCATTTTGAGAAAGTTTCATTTAAGTCAGAGTTAGGTGAAGTGATAAGCAGGTAAGTTATAATAATAATTACCTAACTTTTAATTTCCTCCCATTTACCAGTGAGTGTTAGTGTCTTTAATTAAGAAATGGTACTTGGCGTAATATCATTTCCAAATCTTAGGTAGTTAAACCGACATGACATTGAAACCACATTACCGTAAGTGGTATGATCATTACAGGAAGATCTTAAATTGTCGTGCGCAGGTGCGCAGTTGTCCTCTTACTATACATGGAAAAGTGTGCGAGTGAGAAATTTTGTCAAATTGACGTAAGTTAGAGAGGTTCTGTTCGTTTGTTTTGATGCATGTGGCAAGAATTCTTTGTTCTAAGCTATGAGGTGTCAAGTGCGCGGTTGTGGTGCAAGTTACTCGCCGAAGAAGGCGAATACACTAAGCTTTTTTAAAGTCCTCACTTCTAACTATAAAATTTAAAAAAATCTATTTCTAAATTTTAATCCAAAAGCTTAACAAAGGACCTTTGAGTGTGGGATACTCTATTGATATAGCCTCTCTGCTTGTTATTTATGATCGAATTCTTATTTCAATTTCAGCCTCTCTGCTCGTTATTTATGATCGTATTTTTATTTCAATTTCGGAAAGGACATTTTAAAGCCTTCCAAATATTTAAACGAGCTGCCTGGACCTTTAAATATATCTACCTGAGTGCCTGCGGAGAATTTCTCAGAGCTTCTCAGACCCTTGAGAATATGCTGACCAACAAAGGAACACAACCTTTAACTTACGTCAATTTGACCAACTTTCTCGTCGCATACTTTTCCATGTACAGGAGGAGGACAACTGCGCACGAAAATTTAAGATCATTCTGTATTGTGCCTATCACTTACGGTAATGTTTCTATTGTGAGTGTCAAATGGCTTGCCACTGGTAGTTGGGTCTCCTTATTATTCCTTCGTGCCTCTAGATTTTTTGCATTGAACAAAGTAAAGTTAGCTGGTAGTTCAAGTGAAAGTACCTTATTATATATGTAGATGGTCATGTTTTTTTCTATGCATCTTGGCTTTAGTTTAAATGTCGACGGGCATGACTAACCTAAGATTTGCAAGTTGCATTACGAAGTTATATTTTTTTTCTAAGTGACTAGTACGTACTGTTAAATAAAAGAAAGTTGAAAATTAGGTAAATGTTATTTCAAATAATCTGCTTATTAAAAAATATTTAGTCTAATATCGCAAAGCGAATAATTGCTTTGACAGGCGTTGAGGTGGGTCACAATGCGGTTCAGCACTCCATAACTCTCAAAATGAGCCAAAATTTAGTCTCAAAATGATAATTTCTTCTAGATTCCCAGATATGCAACTACGTTCATAGGAATAAATATGAGACTGAAAATTCTCATTTGAGACCAATAAAATCTGAGCTGCAACAAATTTAGCACCAGCGTTTTTCTGTGCTCTTTTATCAATTATCCCCTTTATAACTTATCCAAGCATCTTAGTGAACCATTGTTAAATTGCAATGGAAAATTATTGAAGAATATACTAAGTTACCATGAGAAGATATTAAATAATTAATGGATTTGAAAAAATGCATATTGTTCATTTAATGGTTCGTATTACCTGCATACATACGGAATACTAATGGGGTGTCTGATCTCAGCCGCCGTTTCTGATTTAATAAATGAGAACATTGAAAGTTCTATTCTTACCAACCTACTTTATCACATAACATCCTTCTATCCTTATGTAGGTGATATCTTTTGCTTGTGCCCCCGAGGAAAAAATAGAAGATCTACAATTGAGATTCAATAAATACAATCCTAGATTCAATTTTACGATAGTAAGAGAGATTGATAAGAGTATCAACTTCCTTGATATCACAATAGAAGAAGCGATAGGAGATTGAAAACTGATTAGTACTAAAAAGAAACTTGGTCTAGAAGGTATAAGAATTTTAACTAATATGCTCCACTTACATATACAATTAGCGTTATTTGCAGCCTTGTGGATATAGCGATTTTACTTCATCAAGAAAAATACGCTGTAAAAGATCTTAATTTAATTAAAAACATATTAATACAAAATGATTTTTGAAAGATCCTCATAAAAAATTCATTAACTTAAGAATTAAAAAAACTAAATTCTGAACCAAGTTATAAAACAATCACACAGAATGAAGACTTTAATTAAATTATTTACTTCCACATGTAGAACTATTTGAGCAATGGAGAAATTGAAAAATGTGTTAAATAATAAAAGTCTAATAAGCGCATTCTAAATATTGCTTATGATGTAGAGCATGTAAAAGTTTTTATATCGGCCAATCAGAAGAGAACTTTTAATGTCAGAAGTCAAGAGCACATTAACGGCTGCAAAAAGAACAATCGAAAAGCTGTCCTTATTCAAAATTCCCACACTTTCGACCATCAATTTGATTTGGACAATATTAAATTACTAAGTAAAGAAACAAAATCATAAAACAAGAATTTTAGAAGAAATTCTTCATTTTTTAAAAACCAATAATAAAATAACAGAGTGTTATTCAAAGTTATTAAGAGTTATTGAGAGTTATTGAAAATGAAAGAAATTAAATTGATGAAGAAACAACACAAGTTGAAATAAAATGTATAATAACCATTTTTTCAGAGCATGCGCGCTTTTTTATTATAAAAAGGAGACCATGAAAATATGTCTGTTTCAATACGAATGTATATTAATAATTGTAATAATCTAAATTGATTGAAATTATACATTTTTCAGGGCATTTAAAAATAAAATTTAATGAAAAATAAGGAACAGTTATGAGAGTTTTCATGATAAAAAATTTTGTACTTTATTCTGCAATATCTGAATTAGCAATTCCAGGTTGAATATAGAAAAGTTTGCATGTTTGACCAAATAGAGTGCGACGCACGAGATACGGGATGAGAATGTGTTCGTTAAAGCCGAATGAGTTTTAAGAAAGGAGAATTCACAATCACTTAATTACAGTTGTTGATGCTTTCACCTTTAATTTTAAAACGTCTGCGCACAATTGTTGGAGAAGTACAAAGACTGAGCGCGCAGTGCGAGGTAAATATATTACAGAGTGCGAAGCGCTAGAAGTAAAATTCGCGCGCCTTAGGTACGCTCAAATGGTAATTCTTTAAAATTGAACAGTCTTAATTGAAAATATCAAAATTTGAAAGATTTCAAATTTGAGAGATGAAAATTGAATTTGAGGCATCAATTTTCTGAAATTTTAAGATAAGACAAGTGATTAACAAATTTAAACATCCACATATCAAAAGCTCAGAAGGAATTTTTCGTTTTCCTTTAGTTACTTGCTGCAAGGATTTAAAAATTTAAATAGAAATTATGTTTTATTTTATTTATTGTAGGAGGGGGATGATAATTGACGGAAAAGTCGGGCAAAAGAGCTTAATTGACAAAACTCGAATTTTACAGAAGACACAAAAAATTGTATAAATTTAACACATTTGATTTTTTTTTTAACAAGAAAATACATTCAAGCTGTTACTTAGTTCTATCGAACCATGAAAGAAGCATCGTGAAAGAAGCAATCACTACTGAAAAAGTCTCTTGCCAACGGTACGCCGCGTCCTACAAAAACTTCGATTTTGTGTCAGAAAGAGTTGCATCCATTTTTTATTTTTTTCCTAAAAAGGAAAAAAGTAAATTCATTCAAGTCATCAATTAGCCCTATTGGATACCCAAACAAGCTCTTCATAAAAAGCAACTCTCTGCAGAAAACACTTGGCTTACAATAACGCGCCTGAAAAAACGATACACCTGACACAGAAAAAGCTTCAGCCATTTTATATTTCTCAATTTAAAAAAAACAAACAAGAAAGTACTTTTGAGCTATTACTCAACCTTATTGCGTTATAAAAATAACAGGAAAAAAATTAAACACTCAATAAGAAATACCACACAGGGTTCTTAACAACTTCTATATCAAACTTGACCATAACGTTCTACAGAGACATGGGTTAGATAAAAGTAATTATTTTATGTAAATAAAACGAATTTCGAAAATTTTTGTCCTTAAACCATTTTCCCGAGGACTCTTTAGTTATGATAAATAAAAAATCCAATCCTTTTATTAAATCTTTGCCATTCTCAAGGACTTTTAATGACATTTTCTTTCACAATAAAAACTCCAATCTTCAAACCAATGTCTTGAAAAAAGTTCCAACTTTTGCGAAAAATTGTGGTTTTGACCAAAGCTACCTGAATACGTTGACTGTCGTTCATGCATAAAATTTGACTGAATCTTTTTATGCAAGGTGACTGTTATCATAGCTGAAGTATTTGCATTGTCAATAGGCTCTTATGCATTGCCTATAAATCGAAAGGCTCTCATGCGTCAATCTATAGTAATCGAGTGCGACACTTATGCATAGAAAAGCGATTGGTCTATATCTTTTTGTCGCCTCCCGCGAAATATACGGGGTTAAATAACGATGTAATGGCGAAATTCTTTGACAGGCAAAAACCTAGCGCTGGTTCCAGCTATATAAACTGGACACACTTTGGAAGCCGTATCATTTCCAAGTTTATCATCCAGTAGAGAACAGCAACATGGCCTTCAAGGTTAGTACCTTTTCTAATATCTACATAATTAACTGATTCGTTGAAATTAGAAATTAAATAATAAACTAAATTTTTCAGTGCAATCGCACGTTATAAATTTCATAGAACGTCTAACTTTGTTTCACCTTAATTATTTTTAATTTTATTTCTTTTCATTAAACAAAAATTTATATTCTGTTCCTAAGGAGTGAAAATTATGTGAAATTTTACACGTTTTGATTGCAATTCTTCCGTAAAAAGACGGGCGGAATTTTCAGTTCCCCACTACCGAAACTTCTATACCGAAATTTCGGACAATAGTGTACGAATTTGCGAATTTACATCATATGCATGTAATTTTAATTGCATTTGCTATTTAATTGTAATAACAGAATGTGTTTAAATGCTTGAAAGCAATTTGCGCTTGCCCTGTGCTCATAATTCTTACCCCTTCACAGCTTGTCGCCGTTTCGGTTGTTCTGGCCCTCGTGGGAATCCAACGTGGATTAGCAGGCCATGCTCATAGTTTCGCACATTTCCATGGACCAGTTGAGGGACCTGCTCACGAGGTCACAGTTCATGACAAACATGGTCATCATCATGTGGACTACGTGGCTCATCCTAAATACGAGTTCTCATATGGTGTTGAAGACCACCATACTGGAGACTACCACGGCCAGAAAGAACACAGAGATGGTACTTTTTTAAAAAATATTTCATACTTGCACATAACAAAGTTTGAAAAATTAGAGTCTAAATAAAAATGTATAGGGGCCGATTACTTTTAGTCTTTTAAAATTAACAAGATTTAATGTTTTCATCTAGGCGCGATATAGAAAACTATTTCTTACAGGAAAATAATGATTATCAGTTACAAAAGCAACAATGGAAAAGTTAAACAAAATTTAAAAACTTTAAATAATAGCTTCCAAATTGTGTTTAGATACAAATGAAATAATTTTAAATTAGATTTTTAAGCATGACAAAATGCAGGAACTGAGAATGGGAATCGAGAAAATTTAATAATTAAGCTATAGTAAGGAGTGCTGTTTCTAACAATACATAGTGCTAAGTATGCATATCAAAATTTAATGGAAATTTCGATAGAGTTAAAATTTTTTACCATCAAACAAAAATTAATTAATATAAAAGACGAAATATTTGCATAGATATACAAAATACTTCAACTTAACTTTTAGTATTCACTATCAGAGATGTATTTCGATTTGGAAAAATATTTAAATACTTTTCATCCCTAAAATGTTTTAAATTCAAAAAATTAAATTTTTTAAACATTTCAAAACTTTACATGTATTAAATTGTTTGTAAAAATTGTTACATCATTTTCTTTTGTTTTTAAATAAAAACATGTAAATAAGCATAAAAGTGTTTTTCACACGAAACTAAATTGAGATGAAAAGTGGAGGTTGGCTTTCCATAGTTCAACTACAAAATCTTATTTCAAAAGCTGAAGCCCCGTGAAATTAAACAGTTTGCATTTCTGGATACATACATCAAATTTTATTATTTTTTATTTTCGTTTTTCCAAGTTTTACATTAGCACGTGAGTTGATACAAATAATATTGATTTTGAATTTTTAACAGGAAAAAATGTCAATGGTGAATACACAATCAAAGAGCCCGGCGGTAATGTCAGAACTGTAAAATACCACGCAGATCCCCATGGAGGATTCTTCGCCCACGTTCACAATTCTGGCGGAAACGATCACCATGGAGGAACTTACGGAGGCCATGGACTTGAGCATGGGAATGGCCATTATTAATTTATCTACTTGAAGATTGAAGAGGAATTACCTAAGTCTTAAGACCACTTCCAACTGACTTTTTTGACTACTTATTGTTTCGTACGTTTTATATTATATTTGTTATATGAATAAATATTAACTGTTGATCATTATTTGTTATTTAAATAAATCATTGTCATTTAAATCAAACTTTTCAACCAACCAAATTCAAATTAAATTTCGTTTAATTACAAAATTAATAATTTGATATTTATATAAATTAAACAGTTCAAAGATTTCTGGTTGTGAAATAAAAAATACATGCTATCATTCTCACTGCTCTAGATTAAAGAATATATGAATAAATTTGTATATATATTAAAAAGTATATAATTTATTCTAAATATTTTTTAGTAACAAATATTTAAAAAGAAATGATTTTAAATTCCCTTTAAAACTGAACTGAACTCAATTAAAAAATTTCAAACTGTCTTCAAAATAAAAAAAAATTTAAATAGTATTTGAACTTGAATTAAAGCGTTCAATTATTAATCGATCAAGTAACTAAAATAGTTCAATTTTCAACGTTAAAATGTAAATATCGTTTAATTTCGAACAAATTCAAAATCGTCTTTCAAAGTCACTTTAAATTTTTTATACTAAAACTACTGTTGAATTTTGGAAACGACGAAATGACTTATACTAACAATTAATAAACTTAAAATGTTTCTTATCAAAAATGTTCAATTTCAAACGTTATTAATTTTTAATTGTTTAAATAAAAAATCACTTTTTGAAAATAAAAACCTGAAATGGAAAATTTTGTAAAATATTATAGGATCATTGATTGTGAACTAAATTGTTTCAAAATTGAAAAAGTCAACAGTTGAAGTTGACACTAGAAAAACTCTGTACATACGCCCGAATAAAAATGCTT
>NC_046658.1:48994001-48995545 GCF_010883055.1 Belonocnema kinseyi | reverse complement strand
ATACTTGTTTGACGATGATACCGAAAATTTTCTTTGTTTTTACGTATTTCTAACAGCTTAGGAGATCCTTCTAGAAAGTTACCATTTTTATTTTTTTGAAGAAAATTTGTAAGGCTCTTTCAGACCCACCGATTTTGAATTTTTAAATTAAAAATAACTAATTTATTAATTACAAATTTTTCATTCATCAATTTTAATCTCACTTATAACCCAAAAAAGGTTCGAAAATCTCAGCCAAGACAAGGCTCATATTGAGTAAAGTAAACGTCGTCTTGGTCAAGACAAGTCTCAACTTGAGACAAGTAAACGCCATCTCACCTGTCGTGGCCATAAAATTAAGAAGAAGGCCTATGTCTCGACTCAGTTTTGAGACGCAGCCAGACATTGATGTCTTGAAGACGAACTGAAGACATAACCAAGTCGAACTCTAGTCGAAGCATTTTTACTCGGGCGTGTACCATAATGTTTTTACAAATGGCCAGACTTCTACTGCATAAACAGCTTGACCTGAAAAAGCATCTACTTGTACCAACATTTCGATAAAAATTGTCGATTTATTCAGTACATATAGATATTGTTAAAAAAAATTTCAATTCGGGCTTATTATAAAGTACATTCACATTATGAGATATAAAATTTGTGATAGTTTAAGTGACTTACAGATTTTTCTTCTAAAGAATTATGAAATTTCCGGTAAAAAGAACAAATTCAATGTCATTTGTCAAAATTTTCCAGTCTATATTCTATTCTATATTTATTGGAAATTAATAAAAATAATATTTAAATCATATATTTCATAAATTTTAAATTATTTTATCTCGTTATCTGACGTTCAAATAACTTTCATCTATGTTATAAAAACATGTTTTTTCCTAACTTTTAACTTAGTAAAGTATTTCTTTTATTATCGAAGCACGAATATTAGATTGGTATAATACAGCAGCCAGTGCGTCAGCACCATGACTTAAAATTATTTGCATGGCTGGCTGCACACAGGGCACGTTCAAGTAGTGCTAATCTACAGCAATAATTAGCTTACGGTGAAGCGATATTGGCAAATGGACCACTGGACACACAATAGCGTGCTATGAGCTAACAACGAAGAACAAATGTGGCAACTGGAGTTTATAGATATAGATGCAATTGCCTATTCTAGTAAAATAAGCCTTAAATGGGAATAATTATAAAAACTTTGATTTTTCATAAAAAAAAAAGATTAAATTGTTTTACGAACAACCTTAAAAATTTTATTGTATAAGGAAAAACTTCTAATTAACATAGTATGCAATAGGAGACGTGAAAACCACAGTGTTCGTATAGGTAATTATCATTTTAAAATATTCAATTAAATATAAAAAAGTGAGAATGATTGATTGCAACTCATTTTATTTAAAAAATGTAGCTGTCAGTGGACAAAAATTAAAAAATAAAATTTCGATAGGAAATTAAGTATTGTGTAATTAAGGTAGTTGCCGTGCGAAAAATCTATTTTCTAAAAAAATGTTTTATCTAGGACTTTAAAAATACAAAAATGTTATTTAATG
>NC_046658.1:48988710-48993901 GCF_010883055.1 Belonocnema kinseyi | reverse complement strand
TTAAAAAATCAAAATAGTTGTAGGACATTTTTTCCTCGCAAAAATAAGCCATGATTGATTAAAACTCAATCAGTCTTAAAATATTGGTAAGAAGCTACAGAGGGAAAAAAGTAAATTGCAAAAACTAAAGCTGAAATAATTATTTTTCGTATGTTTCCAAGTTGAAAAAAAAGTTTGATCCTTGGAATTCCCCTTAAATTATTAAAATCATAGGAAACTTTTTTCAGAGACCTGCTTTTGTTGCGACAGCTCTCTTAATTAAATTTATGTTCTTTTTTCTTTTCCCCAGCTGAATCAATTTCTTTGTGCAAGGATTTATCGTTGACAAAAAAAACTTATGTCTAGGCTTATTATTATTTAATTACTTGAATGCACGCGCACAAAGCACCTGTTGACCTCTCTCAATTTTTGTTTCCTAACATTTAAAATAAAAATAATTTTAAAATCCGCAATTGAATGAATGTTCAAATATCAAGTTTTAAACATGTTTGAAACAATAATTTGTCATTTCAAATTGAAAGCTTTTGGAATAAAAATATATATTGAACGATTTTTAATTGAAAACTGTCCAATTCAAACTTTTACAGGTAAAATTGTGAAAAAATGACAATATTTCGAAATACAATGAAAAGGAATTGAAATTATATTATTTGTAAACGAAAGTGTCTAAAATTCAATAATTTAAAATGAAATATGTTTGAAATTTAACAATTTTAAAACAGAATCTTTAAAAATTTAAAAATGCCGAACTAAAGGTTTTAAAATCGGACAATTTTATTAGAAAGTATTAAAAATGTTCTCATTTCTGAATCAAAGTTTCTTAAATTAAAATTTAACGAACACATTCTCATCACGTATATCGTGCTTCGCACTCGAGTGTATCCCTGCAATTTTATATCGTTTTTTAACTTCTATATTATGTATATATATATTTTTTAAATTCATTATTATATTTGAGAATATTTGAAATACTGTGAAAATGTTGCATGCAAAAATGTAATTTTTGGATTTTCCATTATTTTTTATGCTGTCAAAATTTAATCTTTGATTTATCAAGAAAATTCAAAAAGTTGTTATGAGAATATTCCAGAGCATTTAGAAATCAAACTTTTTCATTAATGCCATTTTTTCATATCGTCCGTTAATTAGCTTAAAAGGTTCATTTTCGTGTGTTTTTTAGAATTTTGTAAATTCTATAACTCTAATCATTTTTCATTTTATGAAAAAAGTTATTAGATAAATTGTTCAACTTTTTAAATACTTCGAATAACCGTACAGAGAATTCTTAAACTTTGAAAAAATGGTTTCAAAAACTATTTTTCGGATTTAGGGGGTCTCGAAACGTCGACATTTGAGAAAAACTGGGGGAGGGGGCAGGTTGTTATATTTTACACATATCTAATACCTTCCCTGATGAGAATGTAGACAAAACTATAAATAAATATTTTTTTACTCTAACTTCGGTGAAAAAATGTTATCTATTTATTTTAGCATCGTTTGTGTCGCGTGTCTAAAAATTGAATTTTTGTATTTTCAAGGTTTTTTTTATAAATAAAACAAAAAACTACGTGCCCTATAAAAAAGTGATTAATAACAAATTTGTAGATATTTTTGGGTGCACTATGTTTGTCTTATCCACAAATTTCTAAAATGGGCTCACTTTTAGTATTTTTATCCAAAATGTCTGACTAACGAACTTGGCATTTAGCTTAGGACACTAAAAGAGTGGACAGATACATTCGTAAAAACCTGTGTTTCGGATTCACGGGGACTCAAAACATGGATATTTGACAAAAACGGGGGGGGGGGTCAAATTTTACACAAATCTAATACCTTCTCTGATGAGAATGGAAAAATATTATTTACCAATAAAATATATTATTTAAAGTATTTTGAATTCAAAAAATAAATTATTTGTCATCTTTTCGCTTAACATTAAATGATTCAAAAAAAAGTAATTTTAAATGTAAAACATTCAAAATGAACAAATTCAAATGACAACACGTGGAAAGTTAAACAGATCTGAACTTCATTTGAAACTGAGAACAATTTTAATCCCTAAGCATAGTGACATTAAAGTTTTGTTATATTCAAACCCTTACAAATTTATATTATATTAAGTAAATTGAAATAATAAGAAAATTGTTTAAATTGTTATTTATATATTTTTTTAATTCAAGCATTTCAATTGCTCGCCTTTATTATAACTTAAATTTTATCTTTCTTCAGGTTTTTAGGGTACGCGAGTTTGCTTCTTTAAATAAACTGTATAAATAATAGAACCATTACGGTGAAAATCCAGCATAGGGGAACACAATTTTAAAACAAATGACGTTGTCTATTTAAAGTTTATTTAAAGTTACCTCGACCTTCTAGTTTATACTATAGTAGATACCTCAAAATAAAAATTCCATTTTAGTATACTACAATTACCTAAATATCTTTGAGGGACATGCAAGTGAAGGATCTAAAAATACATCCAAATAAGAATGTCAATTTTAAATTTGAATTTTTTATGCAGTAAAAGATTTACTTTTAGTGTAACACAGGAACAATGACGTGGACGTAGCAGTTTCCTGTTCCCTTCGGGGTGCTTGATTAACGTGAGTCCCCTCGCATCTCACAATTCGAGGTGCTCAGAGAATCAGCTTTTAATGAAAGTTTTTAAAACGATGACGTTCGGCTTCAATGCACTCATTAATCCGTAATTCAAATGAACTTACACAACGGAGAAGTGTATATTCTGGAATTTCAGCACATGCTCGTGTAATTCGGTCAATCATATTCTCACGTGTTGTTGGTGTTTCTTTGCACACTTTGTCTTTCAGATAGCTCCACAAAAAGAATTCTGGTGAAGTAAGATCTGGCGATCTTACAGGCCAATTCATCATACCGCCTCTACCAATCCAGCGATCATTGAAAGCACGATCAAAAACTTCTCGTGCTACCGCTGAATAGTGTGCCGGACGACCATCTTGTTGAAACCACATGTTCTGCCGTATTTCAAAGCTCAAGTCTTCAAGCAATTTCGGCAGTTAATTTTTCAGAATGTTTTGATATTTTGGACCATTTAAGTTGCCTTCGATAATGTGGGGACTGATCAGTTTGTTGCCAATTATTCCACACCATACGTTGACAGTCCATGGACGCTGGTGTTCGACTTCACGAAGCCACTGCGGATTTTTAATACTCCAGTAGTGCATGTTGTGTTGATTAAATATTCCATGGTTCGTAAAAGACAACTCGTCAGAGAATAATACATAACGAAAAAAATTGGGATTTCGTTGTATTTGTTCACGTGTCCACTGACAAAAAACTACCTGATTTTTGAAATTAGCGATAAAATGAAGCACGTGGCACAATTCGACTTGAAAAACGCTGAGCGTAGAGATTAACAGCATTGTCCAGATTTCTTCCAGCTTCTCCATACACCAGAATCATTTCAATTTTTTCTCGAACGGTTAGATACTTAATACTTCTCAAGAACAAACATAAGTTTTGGCATGTTTTTCCAAATAATAATTACCAAAAAGATCCGAAGCTTTATTGACCTTATTTTTAACCGACTTCAAAAAGAAGGAGGTTCTGTCTATGTTCGTCGCGATGTATTTTTTTATATATGAGTTTTTATTGCACTAGTTCAACAATTCTGTAGCGGTTTGAAAAATTATTTTTTTCCATGGTCAGTTATGTCACAATGAAAATGGTGTATTTTTTATTGTTAATGTATTGCAGAATCGTAAGCGTGCATTTGCAGTAACAGTAAAATGAAGAAAAATTGAATTTCGTCGATAACAGCGCTATCCATCGCGAAACGAGAAAAATATTTTAGACAAATCATACGCATTTTTATTCGAAGAATCCGAATATGCAAGAAAAAAGCTATGCAACGGTGTGGACGGTATCGAGCCTTAACCGCACAAATTTGAATTTTATATAGTAGATAATGGCGTAGACCTTCATAAACTTTGAACATGCACTTGAAAGTCAAGTTAGTCAGAGTCTTTGAACTTTGTGCAACTTATGTTGTACTTGTTAAAGGCACCTTCAACGTTGAGATTGCGAAAAATACCAGCAAATTAAACAAAAATCTTCTAAGAATTTTAAAAATAATTGAACTTGATAGGTCAAACTAAAAGATTTCAAAACACCAATTTTCACGTACAGTTTGCCGTTCTTTACGAGTCCGCAGTCTAAAATAGGGATTTCTATTTAAGAAAATAGTCTTGACCTTTGAATCATCTTGAAAATTGACCTGAAGGTCGAGGTTGACAATGTGGTCAAGGTGGTTAACACTTTTACATTTCATCGACTTTTAAAAGCATCCTAAACGTTTGATTTGTTCAGAAAACCACGAAAATTCAGAAAAAGGGGGTCTGATCGTTTATTGCAAATTTGACCTTGATTTTTGACCTTTCCAAGGTCCCAAAAACAAGATTTCCATAGTATATCTTTAACGTAAAATGTTTCGCTCAATTCAAATCTGCAGGCAAAAATAGGCGTTTTCTTTTGAAAAATCGTCTCACCTTTAAAATGTGGAACAATTAAATGACCCCCTATGTCTTGGTTAACTTTTGTTTGAACCGTTTTCTTTGTGGGTATTTTAAAAGATATTTGGATCTATAGATTAAAATGGGGCACACTGTATATGTACTAATCGATCCTATGTAGTCAATCGCAATGAACTTTTGTGAACATGACTAAAAAACATCTTGAGAATCCCTTAAAATTACTAGATATACTCCATTAATACATTAATTTTTAAGACATTGCGAAAATAAAAACAACAAAAATGTCGAGATAAAAAAAGCTGTTGAAATAAATGATTTACAATTTAAAATGCTCATGGTCATACCATTTTGAATAAGATTCGGGGGTTTGAAGAATGATAAAATGCCCTCTTGTTCAATGTTGCATCTCGTACTGCAGCATATAATATGTTGTCAAATCACACTAAACGCTATTGTAATAAACTGGAAACTCTTAAATGCAATTCTAATTGCTATTGAAAAAATAATAATGTAACTTAGTTTATTTATGCAAATATGGAACTATTTAACCCTTAAACGGCCAAAACGCCACTACCAGGACACTGCTTTTCAACGGCCAATAACTAAGACTATTCGACACTAGAAAAAATTGAGACACATATATTTTTATTGCTTAAGATCTCCTCTTTTCGACGGTGTCA
>NC_046658.1:48984172-48988610 GCF_010883055.1 Belonocnema kinseyi | reverse complement strand
TTTTAAGAATGATAAAAAATGTATTTATTTGGGCTCTTCTTAACATAACCGAATTAGGCTATCGAAGAATGATAAATTATATGTTTCCATTTCCTGTCAATAATGTTTATCATTTAAGGATCTTGCTTCAATCCGACTTTGAATTTGTTTATAGGTACGGTTTTGCGAACGAAAGAAAGAAAACTTGTCGAATATTCGGCGTTTTGTGAGATCTTCGGATCAATACAATGTTGAAATATCAAAATATTTGTTGAGGAAATGATTATTTCCCCGACAAATATGAATTTTGCGAAAGATAGAAATCAGCGGGTAGCAGGCAGCAGCATTTGAATGGTTAGAATCGTTTGCTAATATATTTTTTTAATCACAATTCTGAGATAACAGAAAAATTCTAGAGAACAAACGATGTTCCAAATGGCCAGGTATTGATGATGGTGTCCCCAAGTTTTGCGAAATACGCTGCGAAATGGAGCGAAAAGCACAGAGAACTGACATGCCCTGTCTGTGCTTTGGTAACTATTTGTATTCGAACACCAGGCTAGCTGTTACCGGCATTCTACACGCGGTATTGGGGCGTCCTTCGTTTTCGACCGTGGGTCAAGACTACAATTCTCTAAGGGGAAAACCGCTTCTGGGACATTGACTTTTTGATGAGACTCTTATCAATCGATATCACTTCAAAGATAATGAGACACGTGTCCCGGATCTTTTGTGCCCTGGTAAGAACTATGAGCGTTTGTAAATCACATTAGCCAAGGGTACAGATCTTCTACCGGTTCGCGCAATGTCACTCCCATCAAGTTCCGCAGGTCCAGTGGAAAAGAACCTGGCTCTGGATGGTAACCATGCTGCCGTGGGTTCGAATATTTTTCTCAACTTTTTTTTCGTATTGTAAGCATATGTCTTGAGTTCGACTCCAAGATATCGATGTCTGCCTTCGTATCAAAACTGAGTCGAGACATAGGACTTCGTCTTACTTTCATGGCCACGACAGTTAAAATGGCGTTTACTTGTTTCAAGTCGAGCCTTGTCTTAACTAAGACGACGCTTACTTGTCTCAAGTCAAGCCTTGTCTTGGCTGAGATGATTGACTCTTTTTCGGCTTATAAATGATATTAAAATTGATGGATGAAAAATTTGTAATGATTAAATTAATTATTTTTGAATAAAAAATTCAGAATCTGTTCGCCTGAACGAGTATAAACCTTTAAAATTTTCTCCGAAAAAATAAAGCCTGAAAAAAAGCCGTTAGAAATACGTGAAAGCGAATAACATTTTCGGTATCATCGTCAAACCAGTATAATACAAATGAAAATCCGTAAATAAGTTGCTTGTATATATATATATATATATATATATATATATACAGGGTGGGCCATTTTAATCTATTTACCAAAAAATCTCAGAATAGTGATATTGTACAAAAAAATTGTTCAGACAAAAGTTATTCAGGATGAAGGGGGTCAAATACTGGTGACCGTAAATTTGACCTGGATCTTCATTTTCTATGTTTTTTGACGGTCAAATCCATTTTTTTAAATGGAAACCCATATTTTTGACAACGGATTTGGAAAAAGCGGAAAATTTTACGTCCGAAAATGTATTTTGAAAATTTTTTTATGACCCATTTAAAAAAATTATTTCCATTTAAAAAAATGGGTTTGACCGTCAAAAAACATAGAAAATGAAGTTCAAGGTCAAATTTACGGTCACCAGTATTTGACCCCCTTCATCCTGAACAACTTTTGTCTGAACAATTTTTTTGTACAATATCACTATTCTGAGATTTTTTGGTAAATAGATTAAAATGGGCCACCCTGTATATATATATTGTATAAAAATATACAAGATTGTTTAATCATTAACAAATATTAGCTTTTATGACAGTCAGACTGACCCTTTTTGTCATAAACTGCTCGTGTTGGAGTCATAAAAATTCGACTCAAGAGATAAATTGATGTTTTCAAGACATAGAAACTTGTCTCCAAGACATAACTTGAAGTCTGGCACCGTCTAAAAACTAACACACGCTCAAGTCGAACTTTTCGACTTCAGCATGTTTTGATTGGGGGTAATTCAAGTCAAACTCAAGTCGAAGTATGTATACTCGGGGACCTCAAAATTGGTCATCAAGGTAGATGGTTTTTTTGTGGTATGCTCTACATATTTTAATTTTGGTTGGAAATTTTTGGTTAACGAACTTAAGCTCCATTTTCTGACCCTTAAAAAGTTTATTAAAGGCTGATTCGATTGGACAAATCCTTAAAACTGAGCGTGGCAACAACCTTAAAATAACCATATACACATACATACATACATACCGACATACATGCAGAAGTACATATGTACATACATACAGTCTTACAGAGAGACATACAGAAAAGCATACAGACAGACAAGCATCGACAAAATTTTATGATTTTTGGACTCTGTGAGTGTCGAAACGTAAAGATTCATTAAAAAACAGAGACCGAAAATTTGGACGATTACATTATACTATCATGAATGAGAATGAAAAAATCAATAGAAAGGATAAAATTTAAATAGGAAACATGTTAATTATATCCAATTTTGAAATTGCTTTGAATAAATGTTTTGACTAAAAAGGTACCATTTGAGCTAGTGTGCGAATTTAGTTTCAAAAATCATTCTTTTTCCTTATAAAATGAATTAGCCTGATTCTTACTTATATAAAATTTGATATTTTGTCCAATACACTTATGTGAGGGATCATAAAAAGATGGAAATAATATTTAGTCGATATTCCCAGGAAAGAATCGAAAAAGCGCGATAAAACACTGAAGTGCACTCTAAAGATACTTAGGAGCTGAAGTGAAACATAAAATCCCCAATTTGAAACACACATTTTTTATTTTATTACTCTGCAGATTTTAGGTCTCTACTAAAAACGTAATAGAAAAATGCAGTTACCTAAAATAATCTAAAAACAGAAGAGTATAAGGTAAGTGTGCCAAATTTTTAATGTTTAAAAAACGACATTAAACATATTTATTATTATTATTATTATTATACCATCAAGCTATTTCTCTTTCAGAATAGGCGTGACTCACTCAACGGGGTCTTTTGTTTCAGGCGTCATTCACTCTGACACTTTTTTTAAAGCTTTAGAAATAGGTTTTATAGAATAAAGGGTACCTTCAGAAAGGTAAATTGCTTATTACTTGTGACATATCCTATTAGAATGAATATTATAAGAAGTTCGAAGTTATAAATACGAGAATTCATGGGTTATCGGCAAATCAGAAATCTGGCTGCTTCACTTATCGGTACTTCGGTGTGAGAGTGATCGGCAATATCGTTTAGGAAAGAATATTTTTGCTGAGAACGAAGAACACAACAGCTTACTATTTGTAAAATACTGCCCATCTGTCGAAAACCCATGCATTGGCGAAGACTGGCATATTTACCTTAAACATTTAAATAATTTTTTTATATTTAAAAAGTTTTTAAACAGATTTGTTCAAGTTGTTGAACTTAGAGAATTTCGTATCTAATAAAAAAGCTTTAATTTAAAATGATTAATATTTTTATTGTTTAAATTTGTTCAATTATTGGACGGGGGGGGGGTGACGAAAAGCCACGTTGGTATACTCCAAGTCCAAACCACGTAGCATCCAGGGGGGGGGGGGCAAAAGTTGGACCTCGGGCTTAAGGAAGCCACATACGGTGGTTCAATATCATACCTGTCAACAACAAAATTTCTAATGGAGGGCATGCTAACCTCTCATTTTACGAGATTTCCGTATAATAAAAGAATTCTGTGTAAGTTTAAACTGATTTTAAACTGATCTTGCGAAACATTGTTAAAATTTACTGGAAAGTCTCCGGCAAATAATTTGTGTTATACTGCTTTTAAATTTCGATGCTTCCCCCAATATAGAGCCCCATCAATTCCCCAAAAAACTAATATTGAAAATTTTATGGAAAATTGACGCATGTAAGCTCTGTTTTTGCCTTTTTATCATATCTTTTTTTTTCACAATTAAAATGTTTTTAAGCATACTTTAATTAACTTTTGGATTACACAGGTCCACAAAAAAAAACAAAAGTGTCTGTGCAATTAACCAGACCTATATATTTTTATGTATTTTTCGACGCTGAATCCGAATTTGCAATAAAAAAGTAGGGTCCAGCTACTTTTTTATGGGGTTTTGATCGAAAAACCTCATTTTTTACGGTTTTTTCATGGTTTTTTTTTAATAAAAAAAAATAAAGAAAAATTATATTTTTTCGATTTTAGAATCGAATTCTAGGGGAAAAAATACATCGAAAACCATGTTTTGATTTTTTTTTACAAAAATTTCAACCCATCATGCGGCGATGAAAATGCAGAAAATCGCGAAAAGTGAAAATTTGCTTCAAATTTGATTAAAATGACATTAAAATCAAGTTTTACGATTTTAAACCGATTTATAAA
>NC_046658.1:48973570-48984072 GCF_010883055.1 Belonocnema kinseyi | reverse complement strand
TCACGTTTATTGTCCACTTACGCCGACTAGGAGTTGTTTTTTGAAAAAAATGACTTAAAATTCGTGATCAGCGACCTCAAAAACCCCAGTAAAGTATTTTCAGTGTTTATAAATCGGTTTAAAATCGTAAAACTTGATTTTAATGTCATTTTAATCAAATTTGAAGCAACTTTTCACTTTTCGCGATTTTCTGCCTTTTCATCGCCGTATGGTGGGTTGAAATTTTTGTAAAAAAAAATCAAAAAATGGTTTTCGATGTATTTTTTCCCTTAGAATTCGATTCTGAAGTCAAAAAATAAAATTTTTCTTTATTTTTTTTATTTAAAAAAAAACATGAAAAAACTGTAAAAAATGAGGTTTTTCGAGCAAAACCCCATAAAAAAGTAGCTGCAACCTACTTTTTTATTGCAAATTCGGATTCAGCGTCGAAAAATACATAAGAATATATAGGTCTGGTCAATTGCACAGACACTTTTGTTTTATTATTGATTGCTCGAACAATTAGAATTTGTTGAAATAAAGTTTCCTACTTACTCATTGAAAGCTACTTTTTCACCTTTGAGTCAAATAATTAGTCAGTGATAGGAATACTGTTATTTGTTTCAAGCATTCGCCACTTGTTTAAGCAACAAAATATTATTTTCTTGTAAATTTTTCTCAAAAATAGTTAGAAAACTCTAGTCTTTTTAACCTGGCTAACTTTTTCGCTTACTGTTAAATATCTATTTGATTTCAATATTACTATCCAATTCTTTAAAAAATGCATATTTGTCTGAATAAATGCGGTTTGTCTAAACAATTCAGCACTTTTTAAGCATTATTTGATTAATTCAAATATTTTTTAATTACTTCAATTTGTTCAAATAAAATTTGTTCCTACTTAATTATTGACAAGTACTTTTTCACCTTTAATCAGATAATGAGTCAATGAAAGCATGACTGTTATTTGTTTCAAGCATTTAACCCTTGCTTAAATAATTAGTCATTATTTACATGTAACTTTCTCTTAAAAAGAGGCAGAAACCTCTTTTTTTAACCTGGTAAAATTTGTTGCTTAAATTTCTACCCCATTCAGATATTAATACCGCATTCTTTGAAGAATTCGTATTTGATTAAATAATTTTATTTGGTTTCAACAGTTGCATTCAGAAATAAATGTTTCAAATGTGTCATTTTCTGTTATCAATGCGATAATTTATTATAGTAGAAAGCAAAATTTTAGGTTAACCCGTAGTCCAATAGTTTAAGCAATGTTATAAATATTATTTATACGTTTGGATGGAAATACACTTATTTCTATTAGAAACAAAGTAGCAGAGGGCTATTATTATATTGCACAAAAATTGATGTAAGCAGATTTTATTTTCAAGTTTGTATTGTGCTCGATATGTTAAGAATGTTTGAGTTATTTTTAATTTCAAAAGGGTACACAACCATGGTTTAAACAATTTGATTATTTATTTAACAATATTCATTATTTTGATATCATATTTGAAATAATTTTTGTAGATTGTTGTGAAGATTGCTATTTCTCATTAGACATTCTATTTAAAATAGCCATTATTTTAATAACAATTTATGAAAAGTATTCAAGAATCTATCTCAATAATTGTTTCATCTTTTAAAAGTGTACATAAGAAGTAAGTTTTTGCTTGAGTTTAAAATTTTGTTTATAAATAATTTATTGGTCTAATTTGGCATATATATCAGTTTTATTATAATAAATTTTTTATAACGCTGCAACTTAAAAACAGTGCGTCATACGAAAAGAGGGGAAGAAAAAAAAGGTTAGATTTTTTGTTTATTTGTTATTAATTTCTTTAATATAGGATCAAATTATTTAAATAAAATAAAAGTATAATAATTTTTTAAGTATTTGAACAAAAATTGTTCAAACAATGTATTAAATTTGTTATACAAAGCTTATTTCCTTGTTGCCTTATTCTGTTGGAGATAAAATTCCTTCAACAAAGTGGTAATTGCAAATTGGATAAAAAATAAAATTTAACAGAATCTTGTTTTTCCTCCGAACACGGTCCACAGTTTCACCTCATTGAGGCGATTATTCCCAAGTGGAAAGATTCCCCGGAAAGTGTTCCACGGAAATTCTACGGAAATTCCGGTTGGAAATTCCAACGAATTTCCGTAGAAATTCAACTAACTTTCCCTCTGCAATTCATATCCTGTAATGGCAACCAGCCAACTTTTGTCATGACTCGTCATTAGACAATAACCTCCAAGTGCACCAGGTGTAAAAATAAGTCTCCCCCGAGGTAGTTAAGTTCTAAATGAGCCCAGCAGGGAACCAGATAAATTCTTTCATAATCCGTCACTATACAATAACCTCCAAGTGCACCAGGTGTAAAAAATACATGTCCCTGGAGAAAGTTGAGTTTCAAATGAAGCTTGGAGGCAAACAACCAATTTTTGCCACGACTGGTCATTCGACAATAACCTCCAATTGCACCAGGTGTAAAAAATACAACTCCCTCGAGAAATTTGAATTCTAAGTGAGCCTTGAAGGCAACCAAACAAATTTTCTCATGGCTTGTCATTATACATACAATAGCCTCCAAGTGCACCTTGTGTAAAAAATGCACCTCCTTGAGGAAGTGGTGTTCTAAATGGACCTTGGAGGCAACCAAATAAATTTTTTCATGATCCGTTACTATACAATAACCTCCACGTGCACCATGTGTAAAAAATACATCTCCCTCAAGGAGTTTGAGTTCTAAATTAAGCTTAGAGGCAACCAAACAATTTTTTCATGAATCGTCATTGTACAATGACGATTGGTTGGTTCCCTCTAAGGTCCATTTAGAACTCAACTTCCACGAGGGAGATTATTTTTTACGCCTGGTGCACTTGGAGGTTATTTTAAAGTGACGTATCATGAAAAAATTTGGTTGACCGCCTCCAATATTCATTTAGAAATCAGCTTCTTCGAGAGAGATGTATTTTTAACACCTGGTGCACTTGGAGGTGATTGTTTAATGATGATTAATGACAAAAAATGTCTGTTTGCCTACAAGGTTCATATAGAACTCAACTTCCTCGAGGGAGATGTATTTTTTCAACTTGGTGCATTTGGAGGTTATTGTCTAAAGACGAGTCATGACAAAAATTGGCTGGTTGCCTCTAAAGTGCATTAAGAACTTTGCTTCCTTGAGGGAGATGTATTTTTTACATCTGGTACATTTGGAGGTGATTGTCTAATGACGAGTCATAAACAAAATTGGTTGGTTGTCTTTAAGGTTCATTTAGAGCTCAACTTCCTCGAGGAAGATATATTTTTTGCACCTGGTGCCAACTAAATTTGTTGGGACGACGGTCGTGACCTACCGGAGTCGACCTGGGGTAGCGTTACTGATGGAAAAATTTTTTAGGAACATACAAAGTCCATTACAGGCTGTGAATTGTAGATGGAAATTCAACGGAATTCCCAACCGGAATTTTGTAGAATGTCCAGCTGGAATTTCCTTAGAATTTACGGGGAGCACTTTCCGGGGAATCTTTCCACGTGGGTAGTTTTTCACAACAACTTTAAAATCATTAAAAAGTATTTTTCACGATTGTTTCTTAAACGAACATTCACAGACTTACAACATTTTTAGCGATTATAACTGTTCCTACGCCGTTCTGAATCTTCGTAGTATTACGTATAATACATCTATTTCTGTTCGAAATAAGTAAGCAGATTGATAATATTACATCCCGAATAGCTCGATGTAAGCAGATTATATTTTTTAATTCGCATTTCTGTACATATAATATTGATGAAAAGATTGAAGAATATATAAGAATGTGTCTTAGAATAAAATAGGTTTCCTTTAATTCAAAAAGAATTTATAGGAAAGTTATTTTAATATTTTAAATTTTAATAAATTGATGAAAACTTGTTTAATAAGTTAATTGAAAAAATTCTTGGTATTAAGAACTGATCTGCACAGGGAAGCCACAATTGATCACTGTGTTCCTAAGGAGAAAAGATTTCAAATCAAGCTTGTGCCTTAAACGACCTACCTGTGTGACCGAGTTAGTGTTTCGCGACGATCTGGATAAATCCTCATCTGTAGATTTATGTGAGAAGTCAGGAAAAAGAAACAGGTGGGCGATATGTCCACATAAGAATGATAAAAAAACATATTGTTGCGCGGTCTGTAAAAAGCCTGCATGTGCAGAAGATCGCACGAACTTCTGTAAATATTGCGCTCCTTGAATTATTTACTCTCATATAATTTTTTTAAAACTTTTTCACCAAGTTTTTTATTGAAATTATATGATTATGTAATAAAGAAATATTGTTTTTTGTGAGAAAGTGGATTTTTCATTCATTTAGTATATGCATTGGTCACAAAAAAACCACTATTTTCAAGTGTGCAAATAAATATACTTTCTGGAACTGGAGCACATAGTGCTATATTTTTCTGTCAGTTTATTATTTGTTCTTCAAACCCCTAGAGTTTAGTTCGTTAATATTTATTTATTGCAAAGTTATGAATTTGTTAACAAAATTACAATTTTCTTAAGTTTTTGTTTAAATTCAGATAATTAGTTTGAAGAAGTGACATATTTAATTCTGCAAGTAATTAGAGTAGAGGTAGCAGAAGCTCCGAGGAATACACATGAATTTTTTCATACATTTTTTAAGCTTGTAACATAAAAAAAACAATGTGACGAAAAGTCGATAATTACGAACATCTGATTTCTTTTTTCAAAAAATAGAGGAAAAATTCTTTTAACAACGTCCTTATTTATTTGAAAAATTATTATTTTGATATAGAATCTAAAATACTTCTTGTAATTTTTTGTTGAATATTACTGTTTCTCATAAGAAACTCCATTTGAAATCATCACTTTTTTTTTTAAATTTGTAAAAAGTATTTTAGTATCTATAAATTTTTTGTCTTTTACAAGTGTGAACTCAAGTAACTTTGCCCAAACTTAAATTTTTTCATAAACAATTTTTTGGTACAAATTGGAAAATGACTAACTTTTATTAAAATGAATTGTTCATATATGTGCAACTTAAAAACTTCGCATCTTAAAAAAAGGGTAAAGGACAAAGTTTTATTTTGTCTTGTTTTGTTATTAATTTGTTTAATCCCAATAATAACTTACTTTCTAAACAGAAATGAAATCATGAAGCGTATAAATAGTTATTTATACTGTACTACTGTACATATGTCGAACTGCTTGAAGAAAAAAAAATTTCATTACATGATCTGTAGATATTTTTTCCATGAAATCGAACGGTGTAATTAATGATTTTGTTATAGCTCAGATATTAAAATAAATTATTTTTATCAGAGAAGGTATTAGATATTTCTGAAATCTGACCCCCCTCCCATCTTTCTTTTTTGTCAAATTGCCACGTTTTGAAACCCTATGAATCGTTTAATCTCGAGTTATAGTCTTTAATTTTCAAAGAAGAAACTAGCATTATTTACTTTCTAAATAGAAATGAAATCATGTAGAGCATAATTACTCATTTTTAATGTAGACGCGTAATAATAAAAATAAAAATTTGTTTATTACATGGACTTTATATATTTTTTTCATAAAATTGAACGGTGTAATTATTTTTTTTGTTATAGCTCAGATATTGGAATAAATTATTTTTCATTCTCATCAGGGAAGGTATTAGATTTATGTAAAATTTGACCCACCCTCTCCACCCTTTTTTGTCAAGTGTTCACGTTTTGAGACCTTGAGACCCTCCTAATGGGAAACACGGGTTTTTACGAATGTGTCAATCATTGCGGATAAAAATTCAAAAAGTGAGCGCATTTTGAAAATTTGTGGTCTCCACCAACCAATCAAGAATGCATCTAATTTGTTATACAAAGTCAGCGTGAATGATTAGCCGAGTGGTTAGGAATAAGTTGCGTTAGTTCAGGCTCTAGAATGTAGGTAGTTCGATTTTCCGTATCGTGCGCTCGATTTTTTGCAACATTAGAAGTGTGCGATTAATATAAGTAGTGAGCTCTGATTAGTGAGCTCTTCTTGTAGGGCATGAAATTAGTGAAATATTATGTAATTATTCTATTTTAAATTAAATTATATATTATTAAATAATTACATAGCCACACAAAAAAAAGTTTGGTACTTTTGACGAGACATATGTATTCCTATGTATTTTGATCCGCTGAATACGAATCTGAGGTGAAAATATCACCTTGCAAAATTGGTTTTCGACGTGACCTCAAAAAACCGTATTTTGGAGTATATGATGGAAAAACATGTTTTTTTTACGGGATTCAAGCTGTTGATTCCAAAAATAGAGCCAGATTAGTTATATACGTGTTGCATGGCAATGAAGTATGACTTGCTATGACATAACCTCAAAAAAATTTTTCAGCAGCAACTTGTAATGCAGCATTGCATTTTTATGGATTTCGAGCTGCAGAACCCAATTTTGAAGCCACATCTGCATAGTAACGAATAAATTTGTTACATTATTCCAAGAAAATACTATGAGTTCTGAGCCTCTTGTGTTATGATTCAATCATCGATCTATGGACTGGACTGTCCATCCATTTGCATCCATTGCATTCACTTAAATGTTGAGTGTCAATACCTGCTACTGCCCTAGGTACTGGAAGTGATACAACTGCTCTGAAAAGATATGTGTAGAATGATTTACCTTCCAGCCCAGTCAGTAACGAAGTCAGCGAAGGCGCCATAATGCTCTGCAGGGGAACGTTAAGGTGTGAGAATGAAGCCGTAGTGTGTTTGCCGATGAGTTGACATTGTCCTCATCAAAGAGAGAAAGTCCTAATACTTAGCCCTGGGGAGGTATGAGGGTTATCACTCCCAGGATAGTGGACTCACCTGCGATCGGGCCAGGATCCTTAATGTGCGGGGATTGAAATTACCATGGCCGCAAAAACAAAAAACTAGAAAAAATCCCATAGTTGTAAAAATAATCAGAAAGAATTTTGTTACATTTGCACAAAATATGAAATCCCAAAATATAGAAAGAAAATTACTCAGAAATTCCGGGACATGTATGCAAAATACATCAACATTAAGTTTCTAGAACGAGATGAAAGCTGGGCTCCTCATATAATATGCTCTGCTTGCAATTTAGGGAGGGGGGGGGGGCGTTTAAAATGATTTTTCAAATTTTTTTTTACATTTGATTTTCTGAATGGACAGCCTTTCAAGAATATTGTGTGAAAATTTGAGATGAATCGGAGGAAAACTAACGAGGATAAAGTGGTTTCAACAACTGCGCCTCATACACAACTCAGCGCAGGAAAACACGACTCAGAGCTGAAAAACAGACAAAAGAACTACTGCACAGATTCTTTTGAGATTTTAAAGACTATTTCTGTACATAATTCACGAGGTAACGCTGGAAAGTTTTTTCCAAATTTATTAATATTTTTTATTTTACAATAACAAATTACCCGATTTTTCACAAAAAACACGTTTTTCACTTCAAAGTGTTCCCAAAAAGTGAAAAATTAAAATTTCGAAAAACCCTCTCAGCGTTACCCGGGGAAAGCAATTATCTAACGAAAGAGCTTTGATTTTTTGAATTAAGATGATGCAGCACCGAGTTATCAGGGGCACCGAAATTCTACTTTTTATTTCGAGATGCTTCCGAATAATTGCTGCCATTGCCGTATTTTTTTAATATTTCTACACAAAAATTTTACAACATATTCATCGATTGCTATATTTTAATATACCATTGGTTTCAATAAATAGATTTTAACTTGATTGTAAAAAAAATTCGCAAAAATGTACCTTTTTTGCACGATTTAACGTTTCCCCTCTCCCCCCTTAATGTTGTACAAGTGCGAAGAAAGTAAAAACAATGCAACATTGAAGTTTATTATACCATCAATTTGAAAAAATCGCAACATAAAATGGATTGCTATTTCTGCATGAACGATGCGAAAAATTGGAGAATTTTCAACAAGCAATCAATAACTTACAACACAGTCTCTTCCATGATAGGATCACAAATGAAAAAATCTGCAGACATTTCAGTAGAAGTTGTCACTTCTCATTCAAACACTAGAAAAAAAGAACGCAGTTCTGGAACATGAGACAGACAATTTGACAAGCAGCAGTGAATGTGAAACATCTGATGACGAGTACACTACATATATCATAAAGACGAGACATTCAGAGAGCCGGTTCCAAAAGGAATTGAGTGACTTAATTGGAGATTTGGGATTACCTAAAGATGGCACTAAACACTTTGCTTCAGTTTTGAAAAAAAATTCAGAAAAAGGGACAAAGTCAAATGTTTATCGAAGCAGAGAACAGAATTTTCGGAAATACTTTTATTTTGGTCGAGAACTGACTTTAGTCTATTGCACGAATGCTAATGGACTTATAAATGAATTAAAACGCAGCCTGAAGGGTATCTTATTGCACAACACAAAGGGGTGTGCATAAACACCAATAGCTCATTCAAGAAAACTCAATAAAAATTGCAATAATATGAAAATCGTCTTGGAGAAAATCAAGTGTGAAAAACATTTAAGGCAAATTTGTGGAGATTTCAAAGTTCTTACGATGCTTCTGGGACAACAATCAGGAAATACGAAGTATCCTTGTTTGTTGTGCCAATGGGATCGACGAGATCGTGGCATCAAAAGTTATTCCTTCACCTCTACACAAGTTGGGTTTATTGATTACAAAAATAGTGTTGAACAATTTCTTGGAAATTTTAAAAGCCCAGGATTGAAAAAAGGTCTCAAAAATGGTCAATAATTTCAAAAAATTGAAATGTTTAATATGTTTGAAGCTACATTTCATGGATTCTCATGTTGAGTACTTCTCTAAAAATCTTGAGGACTACAGTAAAAAAGAGTGCGAAGGGTTTCACCCGGATAACAAAGTGATGGAAGAAAGATATCAAGGCAGATGGGATGAAGATATGATGGCGGACTACTGTTGGATTTTAAAAAGAGATTTGTCTCAGAACAAAAAAAATGCCTCTACGAAAATCTTTCGAATCCAAAGGAGTGCATTATAATAGGAACAAATAGCTGATCTTCCATCGAAAGTCAGTAGTATGCAGAACTATATATAAATGCCACCCAATCTAGGGACTATATAGTCAACAGCTATGTTCTAGATGCTCTATCACAACCGTGAGATGGGTAGTCACAGTGCACAATTTCTGCTGAATATGGTTACAAAAATAAATAGGCAGTTGCGGAAAATTGTCCAGGGGTGGTTCTGAAGGTATTAACCCCCAAGCGGAGGTGTGAAAACCGTGCCGAAAACTGAATGGCACCTGGGTGAGGTGTCTAGAACGGCGACTCTAGGATATCGGGCGACCTCTCAGAGTACACAGGCTTATCCTTGCATGCGGGGCTTTACAAGGATTGACGAACCCCTTTCCCTAGCTTCTCGTGGGAACAACAATGACAACACCAAAAACAGTTGTATTAAGTGCGGTTCAAAACAACAGAACGCGCAGGGCTCTCGACAATGGGTCGGCCAACAATGCCGACCAATCTAGAGCTGGGGTAGCCAATGAAAATGGATTCAATGCGATGGATCAGCGGGTTCTCGCGACCTGTGGGTAGACGGAGCGACTGAATCACGACTTGATAGAATGCTATAATGCGAGTGTGGCCCCTGAACGGGGTCACATGGCATGGCTGCATGCTCTGTGGTTCGAGAAACACCCGGAGCTATCGCACTTTTTGCAGTAACGTCTGCGAAACCATGCTGAACTAAAATGTAAAAGGGGCTATGTAAGCGGAACGCCTACTCTACCACAGCTAGAACAAGCCGGCAACAGAGAAAGAGAGGCGACACTAAGACCAACCGCGGGCAGACATCTAATAGATGAAGAGCCATGTTTTACGAACCGGAGAAACATCAACACCAAGGTTTCTCTCAAGCCTAAAGATCTGGCTGAAATGGATGATGAGCTTCATGGACACTTTTCTGGAGAATCCGACCTCTGGGCAATCAATTATTGTGTGTATAATGCAGCGAGAGCTTTGACCGATGCGAGCCGTAAAACAAACCCAACGGTTGATCATAAGACCGAAAGACGAATGCATCAACTGGCCATAAAGATAGGCTGGGCAAGACAGTACGCGTCCCGCATTCAGTGTGTGATTGACTACATCACATCTGGCAGGAATTTTACCGCCAAGGTTCCAAAGTTCGCGCGCGAACGCCGGACCCGTTATCACACACTTAACAAGTCAAAGCTGCTGACCATCAGGCAGCATATTTTTGAGAGAATACGGATACTATCTGACGCTAAGAGAAGTGTAGAGCGGAGGGAGAGGTGGGTCAGAAAAAATTAACAGTTTCTCTCTGACCCATCTCGACTCTTCCAAGACCCTCCAGTTACTGTCGAACACCCACCCAAACCAGAGGAGGTCAAAGTATTTTGGAGAGAAGCCTAGGAAGTTCAGCATAGACTGGACGAAGACTCAGAAAATATAAATAGCTTCAAGGAGTTATGTGTTGCCCTCATAACACCTGATGAAGAATGCCCACCCATCACT
>NC_046658.1:48971896-48973470 GCF_010883055.1 Belonocnema kinseyi | reverse complement strand
AAAATAGGCAACTTAGCTGACCCGAAGAATTACAGGCCAATAACTTGTCTGAACACACTTTATAAGATATTCACAGCTATCCTAAATGATAGGATTATTCGGCAAATTGAACCTGTGTGGCAAGAAATGTATGAACAACGAGGCTCAAAGAAAGGCGTAGCCGGATGTCGGGAGAACCTGCTCATCAATAGACGTGTTTGCAAAGATGCAGCATTCTACCAGCGTAACCTATCGATGGCCTGGATTGATTATATAGAGAGATTGATGCGGCTTTGGAAAACCAGATTTACTATCTCATCTGGAAAAAATCGTGTGACAACTAACAAGGTCACCTTTCAGAGATGTGTCTTTCAGGGCGACACCATGAGCCCACTCCTCTTTTGCCTTACATTATTGCCACTATCTCTAGCACTTCGCCATTCCGACGGGTACTTGTGCGGCAAACCTTTAGATCGAAAGTACAATGTCACTCATGTATTTTCCATGGGCGATCTTAACATCTGTGCTAAAAACAGAGAGCAACTGTATCTAGCTCTGGGGATTGTCGAACGATATACTGAGGAAATTGGAATGGAATTTGGGTTAGACAAATGCGCCAAGGTTTATTTGAAGCGAGGAAAACTTAATGGCATCTCTGAAGATCCTGAGCTCGTTGATAGAAGCGCCATATGACACATTTACGATGGAGAGACTTATACATACCTGGACGTACCACAGAGCCGCATTCAGGATGTGACATCTAGAAAGGATACTCTCCGAAGCAGATACAAACGTCTCATCCGACAGATTTGGTCTTCCGAACTGTCGGCGAGGAACAAAGTGTCTGCAACGAACATGCTTGCCGTCCCGGTACTACTCTATTCATTTGGAGTAGTTCTATGGACGAAGAACGAGCTCAGATCCCTTGATATCGGAACAAGAAAGGTTATGCACATGAACAAAAGCATGCATCTTAAGTCTTCCGTTCCGCGACTGTACATCTCACGCCGTCAAGGGGATCGCGGAATATTGATTCTTAAATGTCTTCACAATAGGATTATTCTGGGTACAGCACATAGAGTTGGAAATGGAAGAGACCTTCTTAAAATCGTCAGGAATCACGAAGAAGTGGGCAAAGAAGCGTGTCTGTACAATGCACAGAGGAGGTTGCTGAAACACTTGGACTTGACTTCAGTATTAAGGGTGAGCAAAATGCATCAAATCTTTTCTATCTCGAGTACTCATTCCTGAAAGCCCAAGAGAAAAACTTACGTGAACAGCTCCTCGACAAGAGGATGCACGGTATCTTCCACAGAAATGTGAAGGATCAGTCAATGTCTTGTGAGCTAACGTTTGCTTTCCTTAAATCGTCCGGATTGAAGTCTGGTACGGAGGGTTTTATCTTTGCATGCCGAGACGGTGTCATTTCCAACTTAACATACCGTCGCCACATTTTGAGCCAAAACATTCCCGATGATAGCTGCAGCGCGTGTCATGCACACCCCGAGCATTTAGCTCACATACTATCTAGTTGTCCAACTCACGCGGGAACGACCTACATTCAAAGGCACAATGCGGCACTATGAGTGCTTTAT
>NC_046658.1:48967638-48971796 GCF_010883055.1 Belonocnema kinseyi | reverse complement strand
GGAGTTGCAACGATTGTACCCGGAATATTCTGTTAAACTAATCGTCCTTATCATCGGCGCTCTTAAGGCGCCGAGCTTTCACTCGCTAATGGCCTAAAAAGCGTCCCTGCTTGTCAACAATATGCTTAAACACTTGATGGAAAAATGCAGAGGGCGGTTGTCCTTAGGTCGCTCCTTGTTCTTAGGGTGCACGAGGCTTTTGCTGGATCGTCCTATTGATTCCTTTACAGACTGTAACCACCTATCTCACGGTTGTGAGACGTGGTCGTGGCTGAAATTTTACCGCGATTTCGCTGGGAGCGGGTGCAATTTTCCAGATTAGCACCCGCTCCGAGCGAAATCCTGTGGTTGTCCTTATGACAAATTTTTAATTATATATTTATATATATAAACTTAATTATAATATATAAATAAATATTTATATTACATAAATGTATAAGTAATTAAAGTAATATAATTAAATGATGACAGAGTTTTAAAAACAACCACTTCAACTTACATCATATCAAGACATCACTTATGATGGGCGTCCCACGACCGTCCATTTATTTATTTTCTTTTTCTTTTTTATGCACATAAAATGTCTACCTCGATAGTCCATGAAACCTTCTTTGAGTGCCTTTAACATCTTAATGTTAATGATAAGAGTAAAATTAACGCGATTAGCATGTCATTGCTGCGCTTAATGTGCGGTAAAGCACTGACGGACATAATAAATAATGATATAATTTCTAACAATTTTGGTAAAAGAAACACTAGTTGTGTTCAGTGGTAGACCGCGGAAAGAATAGTTCAAATTTTTCGAATGAAACCGTAATTCGAAGCGACATAAGAAATCATAGAAATACAAGAGTTTGCATGAGAAATTGCATGGACGTGAAAGAAGCGAGAGAGGTATGTCGAGGAAGGAAAGTGCACTGTTAGAAAAATCTGTACGAGGTTTAATATGCATGCGTGTGAAGCAAATATGCACTGTCGCTACTGAAATGTAACATACATTGGTGTAGTGAATTTAATATACATATGTATTAAATTTTATATACAGGACAGTATAGCAATGTACGTGAAAAAACAACGTGCGCCTTAATTTCTTTAAATCTTGTCAAATATTCTTAATTAAATTAATAATCTAGAATTCGTTGACTGAATTGTTATTTATTATGAAAGTGCAATGTACGGGTAAAACTTTTTCATAATTTCGCTCTAAATGGTCCAAATTTAAGGCGAAGACAATTAGTTGTAGGTTAGGTCTGTTATTTATTTGCTTAGTTCAATCTTTTGACTTGAAATCCAATTTTATTTCTGATTAACAGAAATACGGTATCATGTTTTATTATTTACAATTTAAAATTACTGCTAAACTTATTTTGGATTTGTGAAAAATGGTATTATCTGATTTTTCTTGTAAGTGATTAACATTAATGTATATGAAATTTAATATAGTCGTCTTTAATGGCGATTTCATATACTTGATATATAAAATCTAATACACATGGGTATATTAAATTTAATATTATTTTTAACAGCGTGTGGATACAAGTAGTTGATAAGAAATTCATAAACAACAGTTTCAGTGGAGTGAAGGACGCCTGGAACAAAATACATTGGATACTAATGGGCCCAAGTGGGGAACCTTACATAACGACTTTGTGAGGATCTTCACTTGGGGTGATTGCTAGAAAGATTAATCAGCAACCTGGGTCGGAGCAGTGCTGAGGAACGAACGTGTTATTTGCATGAATAACACGAGAATTCTGGATCGATCTAAAAAAGTTTAAACCCCTTCTCCTATATGACTCACTTTGTCGCCGAGTTAGTCACGTTTACCAATGAAGGGATATGGCTCAATGATTTAATAATAATATCACTACTAAAAATAATATACATACTGGAGATTTTGGTATATAAATTTATTTTTCTGCTGACTATTAGAAGGAAATACCCTACTCTTGAGCTCACCTTTTTTCTTTGCCGTCATTTGGAAACGAGTAATTCCATCGTACCAAGTTACTCCGGCGATAGAGAAACTACTTGTAGAAACTAGAAGCCGAATAGAATATAACACAAGTGCAATGTTTGCCGATAAATTGCACAAAAATCTGGCTTTCCTTATTCCTTGGAAAAGAAGCGAGTCTCGTGTTAGTTATCCTGTCTGCTTTCATTTCAGAGAAATGAGGTCACCCAAATCCTTAGTCGTAAATTTATTTCTCGAGGGTCTGTTTTCTATCGGAATGGATAATACGTATAAGTATTTTCTGTATCCGCCTTTCCTATTATGAACTTTCATATAAGTAGAAATCTGTCGTTATTTGGAAGAAAACCGTTAACTGCAAATCGGATAAGTCACCTCAAAGCATTTAGAGGTAGGCGGGTCAAGGGACTTATCCAAAATGCAGTTAATGGTGTTCTTCCAAATGACAGCAGATATTGCCTTCGCAATACTTTTTATTTATCCACGGGATAATCATATGGATTCAAAATCGACTTATCTAATATACGACTATAAACTACGATATCAACTTAAGGGGCTAAGCAAAAAACTAGGATTGATAACGTGTGATGGGGGGGGGGGGGGGGGGGGGGGGGGGGGGGGGGAGGAGGATGGGTGAGTGGAAGTAAAGTTACGAACTTAGATAGCATTTAGTAAGGTGCGTTCCACTAGCACCTCCACAACGGAATTTCAGTATTATTTTATGCCATAATTTTGGGTTTTTTTTGGAATAGATGACGATTTTTGGGCTGTTTAAATTTTCTGAAAAACTAACTTTTGGGTGTAAGTGCTGCGCGCTAGGACCTCCAGTACAGAAAATTAAAAAAAAATTTTAAACCAACAGCGCCAGAATTTTGGACTTTTTTGGGCTCTTGAAAAATACGAAAATTAAATTCGTAAAAACACCATAATCTTCTCAAAAATAACTTAAATATTAAATATGCACTTAAACTAAATGTAAGCATGTCAGAATTTTGGACTTTTTTGGGCTCTTCTTGGACACCAATACCAGTTTTTGGGCTCTCTTATTTTTCTCAAAAAGTCGATCTGTTTGGTCGGAGGTGCTGTCTGCCGACGCCTCCACTACAGCAAATTAAGAAAAAATTAAGGCAACAGCGCCAGAATTTTTAACTTTTTTTGAGCTGTCAAAAACTGCAAAAAAATATTTTTTTAAAACAACCTCTGTCTCCCCAAAATTACCACTAAAATAACTTATGCATCTAGCCTAAATGTAAGAATATCCGAATTTCATGATATTTTTGGCTTCCTCAAAACGTTGACAAATTATTTCAAAGAAGCAACCCGAACGCGTAAAAGAATATGGAAAGAAGTACCTAAATAAAAAAATTCGGAATAAGTGCGAAAAAACATATACCGCAGGTGTCCACTAATTTTGTACTCACGACAAGAAAAAAATTACATTTTCCGAAAACACCTCATAATACTAACAACTACTCCTAACTGAAAAGAATGATATTAAACTAAACCAAACAGACACACACACACATATTGATTTGAAATATTTTTTAACGTCTTAATTAATAGAATGTGAGACTTGTTTGTTAAATGTGATAGGGGTAGTTTATGGCGGGTTTACTTGAAGATAGCTGAGACTGGATTCATGAAATTTGATATGAGCGGTTCCTATTAGTTTTGGAATGTTACTGTAAGGGTCAATATATCTACTAGAAGCTTCGTGGCTGTGGTGATTATCCTCAATTTTAAGTATTTTTTACTGATAAGAGAATTTAATAGCAGATGTGGAATATTACAATTTAGAGAAATGAATTCATTAGAGTATTTAAAATTGGTTTGGGGAGTTATTTTTAATTTGAATTTGTTTTAGCGTTTTTAGCTGATGGAGGGTGAGACTTGGTTCGTTAAATGAGATAGTTGTAGTTTTTAAATGTTTTTGAATGTTACCTTGGAGATGAGGATATGAATTTCTTTTTCGGGAAAGTGTTTGTTTTACTCGTTTACTTATTTTTAATTGAAATGTTCATGAACTTTTTGCTTGAAGGCAGCCGAGCAGGATTTGGTTACATGCATCAGCGGTTTTTTATTTAGTTTTTTTTTTCATTATTACTTTGGGACTGCCGGTATAGCTGAGAGTTTTATGAAGAAGCATAGAATGATATGTTTTTATTTGAAATTTTTTCAGCAGTGTT
>NC_046658.1:48953953-48967538 GCF_010883055.1 Belonocnema kinseyi | reverse complement strand
ATTTGTTAGTGTTATGAGGTGTCTTCGGAAAATATAATTTATTATTTTTGTTCAGCACAAAATTAACTCAGAGCGGTATATGTTTTCTCGCACTTATTCCACATCATTTTCTACAGGTGTTCCTCTCGATATTTTTTTAAGGGTTCGGGTTGATTCTATGAAATAATTTGTGAGTGTTTTGGGAAGACCAAAAATAGCATGAAATTCGGATGTTCTTACATTTAGACTGGAGTGTAAATTATTTTGGGGGTAATTTTGGGGGGACAGGGGTTCTTTTTAAAAACTAATTTTTTCAGCTTTTGAAAAGGGTTGTTTTAAAAATATAATTTTGTAACTTTCGAAGAGCCCATTAAAAGCCCGAAATTATGGCGCTTTTTATTTTTTCAAATTTTTCAAGTTTACTGAATTGAAGGTGCTAGCGGCCAGCACCTTCACCCAAACGTCGGTTTTTTCAGAAAACTGAAAGACCCCATAAATAGGCACCGATACCCGAAAAAAATTTTTCGAAAGACAAACTTTGGACGAATACAGTTCAATAATAACTCAATAAGTTTTAAAAGTACTTTGATATTTCTCTCTTTTGGAAGTCGGAATTTTACTAGTTTACATCTTATTTTACGAACGTATACATACATAATCACAGTGTATATTATAACTATGAAGATAACAAAATATCAAATATTGTTATCATAAATTAAACATTCTTTTACACGTAACTGATATATGTTTAATTTATGACAACAGAATCAGAAGTCTATATCGGTTGAATATTTTATAAATGCTGAGTAAAATTGGGAAGAACAATCATAATAATTGTGTCATATGGCACTGGTTGAAATTAAATTTTTTTTATTGAAAATGAATCTATTTATTTAAAAGGTTATCTTTTTATATGAAAAATTCTACTACATGGTTGAAAGTAAAATTACTTTGTTGAAAAGTCACCTTCTGGTTGGAGATTCATCTCTTTCTTTGAAAATTGAACTACATTATTTTTGTAAAACTAACGTTTATGGTTACAAAAATCCTCTGCTGAGCTAAAAATTTATATTTTTGGTTTTGAAAATCAACTGCTTTGCGGATAATTTTTCCTCTTTATAATTAAAAACTGTTGCTGAAAAATATCGCCTTTGCTGAATATTCATATTTTTATATGAAAATTCAACTATTTTGTTGAATATTAAACTATTTTTATAAAAATTCAACTAAAGAGTATTTTTTAACGTTGTTTTTTTTTCAAATTAATCACGCAAAAGTTCGTTGACAGCAATTGATGTTTGTTTATTTTGGCAGCGTATGGTATGGAATTGAATCTTTGAAAATGATTTTCGCAAATGTCCACCGCGACTACATTCAACAAATCTCATTCGGTCGGCTCAATTTTTCGTCACTTTTTCGAGAAAAACTAGAGAAATGTTACGAATAACAATTTTAATGTTGGACTCTAGCCCATCAGTTGTTTGCTGCTTGTCGGCGCAGGCGAGAGACTTAACGTAGCGCCATAAAAAAAGTCCAAGGGTGTCAAGTCGCAAGAG
Organism: Belonocnema kinseyi; assembly: GCF_010883055.1. NCBI lineage: Eukaryota > Metazoa > Arthropoda > Insecta > Hymenoptera > Cynipidae > Belonocnema > Belonocnema kinseyi. Next base: position 48,966,003 of record NC_046658.1, on the reverse strand, counting down.
CGAGGTGGCAAATCGACATTACCATTTTTCAATACGATTCGTCTATCGAACACCTTCTTCAAGCCATCGATAGTTTCACTGCGAAGGACAGTTCTTTAGCACACGCAACTGCGCAATGAATTTCTACGATACTAACGGATTCATAGTAGGCTTATAAGGTACATAAGAGTGTGCAGTACAGGTCCGAAATACTCGAGCTGCGTTCTAAAGAACTCAGCTCGAACTGCCCAGACCGAAAATATAACACCAGTGAAAAGTTTTGGAACCACGAATATCTACTGTGCATCCATAAGTTTTGTGGAACTTTACTGCGCAGACGCATGTGCTAAAAAATTCTGCTTATTAACATCAGTACGACGGACCTGCACTGTCACCCATACGTACTATATAAGTCTATTGCGCATACGGAAATGTCGTCGAACTGTAATGCGTAGTCAGATGTGCTCAAGGCCTGCACATACCTGGTATGATGGACCTGTATTGTGCACCTTCATGTACCTTATAAGCGTACTCTGCATCCGTAAGTGTCGTCTCATTGCACTGCGCAGCCGCATTTTCTAAAACAAATTCTATTACGCAGTCTCAGTATCACGGAAATTACTGTTTACTCTTATGTGCCTTAAAAGTCTATTGTGCATGTATAAGTATAACAGAACTGTACAGAACACATACCTGTACTGTGCACTATGTAGTGTTATTTACTTTAAAGCTTTACTCCATAACCCTGCGTACCAGCGAACGGTAAAGCACGACTGCATGCATTATATGAGACTACTGTGTATCTCTAAGCGTCACAAAACTGCAACGAGGAGCTCTACTTCTGTCAAAACTATAATGCACAGACTTCAGTGTAGCAAAAATCTACTGGACAGTCTTCCGCGCCATAGAAGTGCATTGCGCAACCCTATGTACCGTCCCAGCAAACACGTTCTGTAACTGTTCCCGAACTAACAAGAAAATTTATTCTATAACAGTTGTTACAAGATGGTGACAGAACTGTTCTAAAAAAAAGGTAACCGTGTTCTAGAACACTATGAGAAAATTGTGAGCTAATTGTTCCAGAACAAAAAGATAACATTATTCTAGAACACTGTGACAAAATTGTGACAGAACTGTTCTAGAACTATGCGACAGCACTGCTCTGTAACAGTTGCTACGCAATTGTTTTAGAACAAACTGATCACATACGTTCCATAATATTTGTTTCAAGTTTGTTCTAGAACTGTGCCGTAACAGTATTATATCGACGTTCTAGAACCTTGTTAAAAGTGTGTTATAGTACGAATTAGAAACAAAAATTAGTTCGCTAACACTACTGTTAAGCTGACCCTTGCGAATATCCCTAATGCGGATATATCGGACGTATAATTTTTGTTAGTTATAGAATAGGTTATAGAATTGTTGTATAACTTTTATAACAGTGTCCTAGGTTCTTCACAACGCAGTGTACCAAAGTTCTAGAATTGTGCTAGAAATGTTACAGATCGATTGTCACAGCGTTCTAGATCTGTTAAAGATTTGTTATATAACATTTTTGATTGAGTTCTAGAAATGTTCTAGAAATGTTACAGATCAGTTGTCACAGCCTTATAGATCTGTTGCATAACACTGGTAACCGAGTTTTAGAATTGTTGAAGAAATGTTACAGATAGTATGTCACAGCCTTCTAGAATTGTTACAGAATTGTTCTACCGTATGGGGGATGACATTCGTAACCTGTGACGAACCTGTCCTAGAACACGTTCTTTTGTGTTCTAGAACAGTTACAGATATGTTCGGTAACTATGTTTGCTGGGGTAGAACTTGAATGCGCAGCCCTTCTTTCGCTTCCTTATTCTATTGCACACCTCTCTTGCAAAGCACTTCTATTAAGTTAATGCTCAAACTAATTCTGAAGTAACTGAAATTAATTTGATTTTGTAATTGAAATAAATTAGTAATATGACCTTTTGTGTATTTGGCAGAAAACACAACACAGAAAAAACTGAGGTTTTCATTGGAACCCATTTTTTGTTCTGAAAGAGGTGCAACAAAAATGCACCCCACTTGCTGAAAGGAAACCAAAACGCTAAATAAGCTCTAAATGCTACCACACTTGGGGTTCTTAAAGATCTTGATTGTATTTGAGCCTATTTCTAAAGAACCTATTTTTTGCTTTGCCCACTTGGATATGATGTTTAAATAATAACTCACAATTTACCTTGTAGCACCCATGTAATCGAACTCAGATAAACATAACTTAATGAAGATAATTAAATTAAAAAATAATACACCAATTATAATAGATATAATGACTTGATAAATATCATTTGCAGGTTATGTAGCAAAGTAGTCAACATAAAGGCATATCTATATGCAAGAAACTTTTCGTCTCAAGTCATCGGTGGATAACTAAATCGATTTCTAACCTACCATCCCTACTTTGTAAGGGTTTGGGTTGTGAATGCACCTTCTTGTTCTTTTTAAGAGCGCTCTAAACACTAAGTAGAATAAGGAGACCCCACTCCCGGAAAACACGGACGCGTGAATTCGGATTTAGTTAGTTTGCATCACTCGTAGCGCCTCTTGCGAAAAAATGCAAAACCGCGAACATTTTCGAAATTCTCTGATTGAGGGTTATTGAAGGCTCTTGCATGACCCACGGCGCAATTTTTCAAAAATAACCCCTATCATAAAACTATTATCCTAAACAATAAATATGCACTAATCTGAAAATTAAGTACGCAAGAATTGAAGGCTCATTTTAGGCTCTTTAACGCCCCCAAATTCAATTTTCCAAAACATTCCCTTGATGTTAAATAACTACCTCTTACTTAAAATTGCTGATCAAAATCTTTAAAAATACACTAATCATAAAATTGAGTACATCAGTATTAAAGGCTTATTGAAGGCTCTTCTATGACCTATGGCGCAATTTTTCAAAAACAACCGCTACCATAGAAAAACAACCCTAAAGAATAAATATGCACTAATCTGAAAATTGAGTACAGCAGAATTTAAGGCTCATTTCAGGCACTCCAACATCCCCCCCAAATCAATTTTTTTAAACCATCCCTTGTTGTAAAAAACTACCCCTTACTTAAAAGTGCTGATAAAGTGCACTAAATATGCACTTATCATAAAACTGAGTATGTGAAAATTGAGGGCTCATTTAAGGCTCTTGCATGACCCACAGCGCAATTAAAAAAAAATCCCTCTCATAAAAAAGCTACCCTAATAAATAAACATGCACTATTCTGAAAACTGTGTGCACCAGAATTGAAGGCTCATTTTAGACTCTCCAGCGCCCCAAAAATAAATTTTTTAACACCATCCGTTAACATTAAAAAACTACCTCTTACTTAGAGGAGCTGATACAGTTCAGTAAATATGTACTAATCGTAAAACTGATTCCATGACAATTGAAGGCTCATTGAAGGCTCTTATATGACCTACGGCGCAATTTCTCAAGAACAACTCCTATCATAAATAAACTACCCGAAAATTTAAATATGTACTAATGTAAAAATTTGAGTACAGCAGAATTAAATGCTCGTTTTAGGCTCTCCAACGCCCCCAAAAAGCAATTTTCCAAAATCATCCCTTGATATTAAAAAACTACCCCTTGCTTTAATGTGCTGATAAAGTGCACTAAACCCGCATAAATAATAAAACTGAGTATATCAGAATTGAGGGCTCATTAAAGGCTCTTGCATCACACACAACGCAATTTTTCAAAAAAAAAAAAAACCCTATAATAAAAAATACCCTAAATAATAAATATGCACTAATCTGAAAATTGAGTACAACAGAATTGAAGGCTCATTTCAGGCTCTTCACCGCCTTCAAAATCAATTCGCCAAAACTATCCCTTGATATTAAAAAACATAACACTTTCTTTGGTAAAACTTTTCATTGAGCGAAATACTTTAAATGTCATGTAACACATAATTGAACTTAGGAAACGCGTTATAAAGGTCTCATATTAGAACAACAAATTGATATACCCGTGTGGAAATATTAAGCTGGCCCTCTAGAGGGCCCACGTGATTTTCCCCTTTACTAAGTTGGCCTTATGTTGGAAAACTACGAAGGGCCAACATAGTTTTGACATGCTCACCTTCGAAGGCCCCACATGGGCTGCCCCCGAAGGGCCAATGAAGCGGCCTTCTGTAGTGCCCAGCTTAGCCCCCTGTAGGGCCTACATAAGCCCTACAGTTGTTGCCCCCTTTACTGCCCTGGAAAAGGATTTTGAGAATTCCGGCACTTCTCCTTCACCTCCGCCTCTTTCTTCTTCGTCACTTGAATCTTCGTCAGCCAGAATAGCATCCATGATATCGGCATTGTAAACTACATCAAATTCTCTCGGCTCTTGATCATATTCTTCATCGAAGCCGGTCTCTTCCCGGGTTTCATTGTCAGTGCCTTCCACAGGAGCAGAAGATACCGGAATCGGTGCCAGGTCCATAGAAAAATCAGACTCTTTATTCTCTTCTGCAAATATTTTCAAATAATTACTTGTAATTACAAATTTTCAGTGACAACTGCAGTTTATAAAAGCGATCTCATTATGATAGACAAAAAATGAAATATCAAACTCCAGGAAATACCAAGATTATCTATAGAAGGGTAGGAATCAATTGCATGATTGCAAAAAAGCATCTCATGAAAATAACATTTTATTGACAATAACCATGTATTATTTTTCTAATGAATATGGTAAATTGAGGGTTATGTTTCTCATAAACAATTGTTCAGTTTTGATACAAATACGTGCATGAGAATCGAAAATTCTGCCTCACATTATAGGGTAGTATGAAAAAACTTCAATATTATTACTAATATGATTCAAAGGAAAAAATTTCAAACTTACCTTCCAAGCTTTCATACCATTCTTCGTCTGACGTAGTCAGCTTTTTTAAGCCTTTTTGGACAAATCGATATTTTTTGCACCTAATTTTATTCAAATTCTTCTCATCAATGTCTTACGTTCTGTTTTTCTATTTATTCACATTAATAAACACCACTGACACCTCAGACTGCCACTCTTATTTGATACCTATCAATTTTTATAGGTTATGAAACAGTTGACCGCAATCCGCTACTCCGCTCCGCGTAATACCTGATCAGTGATCGCAGGGGATCAGTCCGTATTCTGATCACTCTAATTCTTCTGAACTATAAGAAATCGTATAAATATCCCAGCCTTTGAAATTTTGTATGTTTTTCACGTGCAAAAAACAATAGTGAACGTTTTTTGTGTCGAAAATTTTATAACAATTTAATCTGTAAATTCTTTGACATATTTTTAGAAATGTAATAAAGCTGAATAATAAAAATGTTTCTACATTCAACATCTCAAATTAAGATAGAAAAAATCATGATTTTTTCTTCTAGTTTGGTGATTTGGACTTGGAACTTTTCGTAATAAAAATGAAAGGGCAAATACATAAACCCTAGCGAGGGCCCAGCTGGGCATTCCCACAGTCGGCTGCCTTTATAGGGCCTCTGGAGGGCCACTAATAAAGAAAGGCTAAGATGGGCATTTTCCACACGGGTAATATAATTTAACTTCAGTATAATATGTATCTAACAACGAAAAAAATCTAAGATCAAAGATTGAGAACAGAGTTTTTCTGAAAGTCTTTGAATGCTCAGTATTTCCGAAATTATCCAACGCGTTTTAAATAAAGAAATGTCAGGATTCATTTAACGCAGATTTGTGCACGTTTTAAGACAGTCTTCTACTGAAGATTTTGAGAAATGCTTACTGCAGCAACTACTAAATGACTTTCCAATCCTTCAGTAGAACAAAATTATAGCTATACAATTTGTATCCATAGGTTGATAAAGATTATCATTTTTAGCTTGTGCACTTTTAAATAAGGGGGACTTTTCTAAATTCAAGGGATGGTTTTGGAAAATTGCATCGTGGACCTTGAAAGAGCCTTTCATGCTGATGTACTCAGTTTTATGATTAGCGCATATTTCGTGCACTTTATCAGAACTTTTAAGTAAGGGGTAATTTTTTAATATCAAGAGGATGGTTTTATAAAATTGATTTTAAGGGCATTAGAGAGCTTTAAATGATCCCTCAATTCTTCTGCACACAATTTTCAGATATGAGCATATTTAATTTTTAGGGTAGTTTATTTATGATAGGGTTTATATTTCAAAAATTGCGCCGTGGGTCATGCAAGAGCCTTTAATGAGCTTTTAATTCTTATGTACTTAGTTTTATGATTAGTTCATATTTAGTGCACTTTATCAGCTTTTAAATAAGGGGTAGTTTTTAATATCAAGGGATGATCTTGGATAATTGATTTTGAAGGCGTTGAAAAGCCTAAAATAAGCCTTTACTTCTGGTGCACTCAATTTTCAGATTAGTGTATATTTAATTTTTAGGGTAGTTTATTTATGGCAGAGGTGGTTTTTGAAAAATTTCGCCGTGGGTCATGCAAGAGCCTTTAATGAACCTTCAACTCTGATATAATCAGTTTTATGATTAGTGCATATTTAATGCACTTTATCAGCACTTGTAAGTAAGGGGTCGTTTTTTAATATCAAGGGATGCTTTTAGAAAATAGATTTTGGTAGCGTTGGAGAACCTAAAATGAGCAGTCAATTTTGGTGTACTTAATTTTTAGATTAGGGCATATTTAATTTTAGGGTAGTTTATTTATGATAGGCGTTGTTTTGGAAAAATAGCGCCGTCGGTCATACAAGAGCCTTTAATGAGCCTTTAATTCTGTTATACTCAACTTTATGATTAGTGTATGTTTAAAGCACTTTATTAGCACTTTTAAGTAAGGTGTAGTTTTTTAACATCAAGGGAAGGATTTGAAAAATTGAATTTGGGAGCGCTGAAGAGCCTAAAATGAGCCTTCAATTCTTGCGTACTCAATTTTCAGATTACTGCATATTTATTTTATAGGATAGTCTTTTTATTGTAGAGGTTATTTTTAAAAAATTGCGCCGTGGGTCTTGCAAGAGCCTTCAATAAGCCCTCAATTGCTGTGATAGAAAAATTTGATATAACGAATATTTCTACCATGATAATGCTAGCTTTACGCAAACCTGGCAGTACCATGCATTTTTTTAATGCAGAGTCCAAAATTTGACTTTTGGGTATTAAATGAGCCTTAAATGCGCCCTCAATTATGGCATAGGTCCGACGTTCTTTGTTCAAAGTGGTACTTCCAGCTTTACCCACCTCTGATTTTTCCTTGACTAATCTTTAATTTCAAATCATTAATCTTCAAATACCAGGATTTTAATCTTCCAATACTTTTAACATAGAATATTTTATAAACGGAAGAACGCAGTACATCATATACAAATTTTCAAATTTATTAATTTATTTCAAGCAAACAAAAATGTCTTTCATACAATAAAAGATGGCTTTTTAAAAACTTATTACAGGAATTTTCAACACAATAATTGAATTTTAAACATAATAGTTAGACATTCTATCTAAAAATTCAAATTCCCCATAAAAAAGTGGCATAGTTTATATTCAATTCAAAAAAGAATAAAATTTATGCAAGAAAAGAAAAGAATTTTTAAACCAAAAATACGTATTTCCAGCAAATGATGATTTTCCAACCAAAAAATAAATAAAAGTTTATCTAAACTATTAAACTTTAAAATCAGAAGACAAATTTTTTTTACAATAATTGAATTTTCAGAGAAAAAATATAAATTTTCAGCAGAAAATTAATTTTCCACGAAACTGATGCATTTTTACCCAAACAAAAATGAGATTTCAAACTAAAAATTATTTTTTTCACCGACAAAAGGCGAATTTTCAACTAAAAAATAGTAATCTTAAAAAAAATGGAAAAGTTACGTTACATCTAAGTAGTTGAATTTTCAATTGGAAAGATTAATTTTCAACTAAATAATTAAAATGTCAACCAACAAAATGAATTTTCAACTTAATATATAAATCTTTCAAAAAGTGATTTCTTAACAAAGTGATTTAACCAAATCTTTGAAACAAATTATTTGAATATTCAAGCAAGGAAGATTGATTTTTAACCAAAAAATCGAATTTTTATTTAAAAAACTGAAATTTCTTCTATAAAAGATGAAGGTTTAAATCAAAAAGATATATTTTCAACAAAAAAATATATCTATCATCTATTTGAAGTTTCTGTTCAGAAAGATTTCAGTTGACTTTTTAGGATGAAAATATGAATTTTTAAACAAAAAATAATTTTCTACCAAAAAAATAAGTTTTCAATTCAAAAAGACGAATTTTTAACCAAAATGGATTACTTTTGAACAAAATTGTTGAATTCTCTACCAAATTGTGGCATTTTTATAAAGAAAAATATGACATTTATCTTAAAAAAGAAGAATTTTTTATTACATAAAAGTTTATAAAAGTATTTAAAAATTAAAAATAAAATTAAAAAAGTATTATAAAAAATTCAAATACAAGATTCCAGTGAACTCTGTAAATCAAAATTTGAATTTTTGTGACAAAAAATAAGTTTCTACGAAAAAAATTGAATCATCAATCCAAAAAAAATAGAATTTTTTCAACCAAAAAGGATGAATTTTTAACAAAATATTTGAATTCTCTACCAAATATGTGCATTTTTATCTAAAAAAGATTAAATTTTGTACTAAAACAGATGCATTTGTAATAAAATCATCAAACTTTCACCCAGAAAAGATTTCCGTTCAATTTTCAACACCAAAATATAAATTTTAAACAAAAAATAAATTTCCTACGAAATAGTTAAATTTTCAAGAAAATAATATAATAGCTTAATTTCTAACCAAACAGTTGCATTTTTATCAGAAAAAGATTTAATTTATCCTCAAACAGGCGAATTAAACAATAAAACCTTTAAGAAGTAGTTAAGTTTACATTCAAAAAAGATTCCAGTTCACTTTCTAAGTTCAAAATAAAAAAAATTGTGAACAATATGCAACCAAAATGGAAGTTTTTAAAAGAAAAATATTAAATTTTCACACAAATAATAATATTTTTAACTAAAAGGATAATCTCCAAAATAATATAATTTTAACTCCTTTCTAATTAGATTGTCCATCAAGAAAAAATTACAATCTGAAATCTTTCAATTTGGGACGCTTTTAATTCCAAATAGTCCTGTTTCAATTTCTTTCGATTTATATGACCGAATTTTCAAAATTGTTTTTGGAATTTATTTCCTTTTTAAAGGTTTGAACTTATCCTATTTTCGAAATTTTCTTATAATCTTAAATCATTGACATTCATGATTCTTTATTTTTAAATAAAATAGTTTCATTTTATAAGCTTTAAATTAGAAATGATACAATTTCAAATCTTTTCCAATAAAATATTCCAATTTTAAAAACTTAATCTAAAAGTTTACGATTTGCAACCCTTTTAGATTAGAAATAATACCATTTGGAAAAATTGTATTTCAACGCTTTTCCGCAAGAGGCGCTACGAACGATGCCAACCACCTAAATCCGAATCTGTGAGTTGTATTCATAGTGCGAGCTTAAGGTTGTATGTAAAAAAATCGATCTGTATTTGAATTTTTTGAAAAAAGATCTATATTTAAATGAAATTATGATTTATATGCTACATTAATTTCAAATTTTTTAACTATACCGATGCCGAGATAATTAATGACAAAGTTGACTACTTTAACGTATAGTTCATGAACAGTGCATAGGCAATCTTCATATTTTAATTTACAGTAATTAAACGCACTGGTACAGAAATTAAAAAAAGGTCGGTATTAGTGCTGCTTGAAAATACAAGTTAAAAAAATATATATCAAGTTTTTCCACCGCATAGTTTCATAAATAATTCAATGAAAAACATTGAAATTTTAGTCACTTTCAAACTGATAAACATAACAGTATGGCATAGCAGCAACACTTTTCCCTCTCTCCAGCTTATTTGCTGTACCAAGCTATTCAAACGCACATGATACTTAATCAGCCACGGTTAGGTTTTAATTGCGACGTTGCACGATCCACGAATCTGCCGCTGGCATAGCAGTGGTAAGTTTTCCTTAAACATAAGTTTAAGGTAGCATTTAGATTCACAAATCGCTATTTTAAGAAAAACTTAAAAACTCCATCTTCACTAAGACATCTGTTGTGATAGATATTCATAAACATTGCTTAAGACAGGATGAATATTCAAAACCAATAGATGTATTCATAGTCGAATAAGATAATCTTATAAAGAGACCTTAACCTTACTTTTCATTGTAAAACAAGAGTTTTTTCTAAGCCAACAGTTTTGTTGGCTTAAGATCGTCTTAAATAAAATTTTATTTAAAAAGGCCGTACTTTCTTCTTTTAAGAGCTTAATTTAATGAGAATTTTCAAAGTTTCAGATCTTTCTCTTACGATTTTTTAAAAATTGTATTGTATATCATTTGTTTTGGTAAAAGAAAACGAACCCTAATTCAAGATATTATGGCTTTTTCTTAATGTAGCTCCGTCACTTTTTTTAATTTCCTATCACGCGTGCATATCGTTTCAAAATTTGTAGAAACTATTTTTTTATGGAAGTAGAATTTGTACTTTTCACCTTTTTTGACATATTTTCTTCTGATTTTTACTTGAGATAATTTTTTAACGCCACTATTAGAAGTCAATTGAAGGTGTATTAACACGCATGTCTACTGTTTGCCAGCCAGCAGAACAGTCATTAGAGTAAAAGAGAGAGAGGACTTTTCTTCCAATTTTCCGTTCTCTGTCTCTTTTACTATTATGACATTTCCTGTTGACTGGCGACCAGTAGACATGCGTGTAATTACGCCTTGGTTGACATTTAAGTGTCAAAATTTAAGTTTGTTTTAACGAATCAGATTGTCGGATATATGAAAATTATTACGAACATTGCCGAACACGCATTAAGATAATCTTAAGTTTTGTCTTACTAAATCTAATCTTACACGAAATAAAATCATGCTTGAAATTTGAATCGTGCCAAAGATCATCTTGAAGTATATCTCTGAGCGCATCATGACTTAAAAACGATAATGCGGTCTTTATGAAAGCAGGCTTAAGCATTATCTTAAGCCCGGAATATAAAGACGACCCTGCGTCCGAATTTTCCAAAGGCAGCATGGGAGTGGGGTCTCCTTATACTACTTTGTGGCTCTAAATGAACCTCCCTAGCGGAAGAAACGGAAAGAGTTCGGAAAGAGGTTCCGTTCCGATCCTTTCCGAATTGTATGGGAACTTTGCTTCCTATTTCTTTCCGAACCGCTCTCTTTCCGAAGGTTTCCGATGTGTTTCCGAGCTTTCTCCGAAGTGTTCCATTGAATCTATTTGTTTCTTAACGCTTCCGATTTCTTTCCGTATAAGTGTTGCATATAATTTACTAATAAATTTATGTAATTGAAGAAAAAAATTAAAATCTGGTTATTGCGAATACAATTTGCCCTAAGCTGGACTTGTAGAAGCATCATTTGGCTCCATTTCTATATTGACACTAAAAAACCCCAAGATTTGCTCCAAAAAGAATGTGTATGACTGAAAATACTATGGAAAATAAAGTATATCCGAATATTTGTATGATTTTAAACAAAAATCTTGGGAAAATCGCTATCAATGTCTCTTGCGTCGCCATTTTGTTTCTTCGATTTCATTCACTAAGGGGTCGTCCATAAATTACGTGACGTGTCTAGGGGAGGGGGGGGGGGGCGATGATTTTTGTCACGGTTTGTCACGAAGGGGAGAGGAGTGGTCGCCCGCTGTGTTACGTGACACACAATGCTGTAATAGCTTCATTTATCAACTCTAAAAATTGCAACTTATGTCCTTTAAATTAACCGCCAATCAAACAACTGTGTGTCAGTGACGGGTACTACCATCTACATAACACAGATGAAGTACATTTTTAAACGGTAAGTTAACGTATGTATATCTATGTATTATGTATATAGTGCTTTGAGTTGTTTCTTGTTTGGTAAATTTCAAGAAATGTCGATTGAACTGTTACAGAAATGGCAAGATGCTCACGTTAGATCGAGTCAGTATTTTACGCAAATTGTAAAGTGTACAGACACTAGCTGTTGTTCACCGATACGCAGTTCACTTTT
>NC_046658.1:48915367-48953853 GCF_010883055.1 Belonocnema kinseyi | reverse complement strand
AAATTCGTCCGGTACGAATTGCAGCTACTCGGCAAAAAGAATTTCTAGCCATTATCAAAAACTTCGAAAATGAAGAAGAATGGGAATGGCTAGACAAAGATTTAGTTGATGACAGCAACGTTTCATGCCCAATGGAAAAAAGAAACGAAATAACAAAAGCTCCACAAATTACTATTGATGAGCATTTGCAATCTGTTTGGGAAAAACAATAAGGCTCCGACAGACAAAAACATTTGTTTAGAAATAAGTTCTGCTGTATTGCAAAAAGTCATAAAAGCAATATATGTTTCATTTTTGTGTTGAATTTTATGACAAAATATATATGAGATTTTGATCCGAAATTTTTTATTGAACTTTATATCCTTGAATTTTTTTATTTTCACAGGGGGGGGGGTCATAAGAAGTGTGACGCAATTATGAAGGGGGACCGGGGCTACCGTCACAGTTCGCCACGCAGGCGGGGGGGGGGGGGGGGGGGTGCAAAAAAGGCCGAAATTTGCGTCACGTAATTTATGGATGACCCCTAACAACATTGTTTCAAACATATAATGACATTTAATTCTTTTGGTTCAGTCGGGTATTAGTGCAATCGAATGCTTACTATCGATTGGATTTATCGATCACACCACTGAAGGCGAGTGAGTGAGTGAGTAAGCGACAATCTTAGATCAAAATGGGGCGGTGCACAAGCAGAGACGAGATGCTTTCAGAGCTTTTCCAAAGATTCTTAATTAAAATCACAACAAATTTTGGATATTCTAATTTCCCATAGTGCTTTCAGAGAAAAAGTCCATGGTGCTTAGTTGGGTTTTTAAAAAATCTTTTTCTTTATTGTGGATATCGACCCTGGCGCACAGTGGGAGGAAATGCCCTTTTTTATATAAAAAATGTCCAGAGCCTTCAATGTTTGTCCGATACAATTTTTTTTTTAAATTCAAGTTTATTAAATTCTGAAGAACTTTACGCTCTGAACTTTTGTCTCTTCTACTTGTTTATTAATAATTTTTCCACTCAAAGTATGAAAAGCTTGAAATTTTTTACATAACAATTTTTCATGCTTTAATAACTGATTAGGTAAACTTTGTATTGTCTTGAATGAATGTTTAGGGACCCATAGAATACAAATAATTTTCTCATTAGTCCATTTATTGGTTATAAACAAATTTTATGAACAAATTAGCAAATAGTCTTATTATAGGTAAAAAAATTTCTGTTTACTAAAAGTGCTTCATATTAATGTAGAAATGATATATAATTACAAGAATAATTTAAAAGTTCATAATAACCATTGTTATAAACAATTCTTATGGCAAAATATTAAAATTTCATATTTTTTCAAATTATAATTTCCTTCAACCGCCAGCACGACTTCAGGTATTTCTTAAAATAATAAATATTAGATAATATTTGATCAAATGTAACTATTTAAATTTGTATAAAAAAATTAGATAAACAAATTCAAAATGTTAGCACTTTCGCATAGAAATTTTTTTGTTTTTGCACTGGAAATTTTTTAAGCTATTGGATGAATGAATGCCATTCTAGCGATTGAAGAAAATTAAAATTTGAATATTTTATCACGAGAATTATTTATAATAATTGTTATTGTTAATTTTTCTAATATTTTTGTGACTAGCAGTCATTCATCCAATAGCTTAAAACATTTCCAGTGCAAAAACAAAAAAAATTTCTATGCGAAAGGGCCAAAATTTTGAATTGGTTTATCTAATTTGTTTATAAAAATTTTAATTGTTATATTTTATGAAATATTATTTAAAATTTATTATTTTAAGAAATACCTGAAGTCGTTCTGGCGATTGAAGAAAATTATAATATGAAAAAATATGAAATTTTTAAATTTTGCCATAAGAATTGCTTACAACAATGGTTATTATAAACTTTTAAATTATTCTTCTAATTATATATCATTTCTTCACTAATACGAAGCACTTTTAGTAAACAGAATATTTTTTACCGATAATAAGACTACTTGCAAATTTGTTCATAAAATTTGTTTATAACAAATAAATGGACTAATGAGCAAATTATTTGTATTCGAAGAGTGTCTAAACATTTATTTAAGACAATATAAAGTTTACCCAATCAGTTATTAAAGCGTAAAAAATTGTTATGTAACAAATTTCAGTTTTTCCATAATTTGAGTGAAAAAATTATTTAAAAACAAGTAGAAGAGACAAAAGTTCATATCGCCAAGCTCTTCAGAATTTAATTAACTTTAATTTTAAAAAAATTAAAAATCGGACCAAAATTGAAGGCTCTGGACATTTTTTAACGAAAAAAGTGCATGTCCTCCCACTATGTAGCGGACCGAAGGAACCGAATGGAGCCTCTGAAAAGTACCCGTAAAGATCACATTGGCTCCCCATTCGGCTCCTTTTTAAAAAAATGTAAAAAGAAACAGCAAAATCAACTTTTAAATGGTTGAAATTCCGATTCTACTTTAAAATTCCCTATAGAAAGTCACGGAATAATCGCAATAGTTTTTTTTGCAACGGTAAAAAGTAAAAAAAAATGTAAGACGTATAACGCCTGTTGACTGCTACACTTCAAACGCTTCAGTTATAAGTAGCAGTCAACAGGCGTTATAGATCTTATATATTTTTTAAACTTTTTACCGCTGAAACAAAAAGTATTGCGATTACTCTATGAGTTTCCAATATAAAATTTAACGTATAATCCGAATTTCAACAGTTTAAAAGTTGGTCTTGCTGTTTATGTGAGTTTTTCAAAAAGGAACCGAATAGGGACCCAATGGGGTCTATACGGGTACTTTGTGGAGGCTCCATTCGGTTCCTTCGGTCTCTCTGGGGAAATCGATAAAAGTGACGCTTCTTTTGGCTTTTCATCATTCAGTCAAAGTCAGTGCAATTTATATTTCATAGTGTATTATTTTTACCATACAAAGAAGGAATTTTATCAAGGAATTATTGTAGTGATTACAAATGAGAATTGGGCAAATGGATATTCGTAATTTGGAATATTTACATGTGACAATGTGCAACAATGATCTACGTTATGTACGTAAGTCAAAAAGGCTTTCTGAGTTATTAAATTTTCCTATTTCTAGATTTTTAGGAATCGTCTTTGCTGGATTCAACAGGAATGAATATGATTTTTTCAATTTAAAAGGCATGTAAGATCAAAATAAATTATTATTACGAAAATAAAGTGAGTAGTCATTCGGAAATAAATTGGAAATATTCGGCGACATTCGGAAATGATCGGAAAGAAGTCGGAGAATGGGACATTCGTAAAAAAAAACGGAAAGGTTCATGGGACAGCTTGAAGTTCCGAAAGAAACTGGAAGCAAAGTTCCCATACAATTTGGAAAGGAAAGACCCAATTGGGCTCCCATTCGGTTCCTTTTTAAAAACCTCGAAAAATAGCAAAATCAACTTTTAAATGGTGGAAATGCAGATTCTACGTTAAAATTCCCTATAGAAGAACGCAGAATAATCACAATAGTTTTTCTTGCAACGGTAAAAAGTTTAAAAAAATATAAGACGTATAACGCCTCTTGACTGCTACACTTTAAACGCACCTCCTGTAAGTAGCAGTCAACAGGCGTTATACGTCTTATATTTTTTTTAACTTTTTACCGTTGGAAAAAAAACTATTGCAATTATTTCGTGTCCTCCTATAGGGAATTTTAACGTAGAATCCGAATTTCAACAATTTAAAAGTTGATTTTGCTGTTTTTTCGAGTTTTTTAAAAATGAACCGAAAAGGGTCTTTACGGGTACTTTGTAGAGACTCCATTCGGTTCATTCGGTCGGTTAGGGCTATTACTTATTGACAAAGTGAATTTGCATGAAATGCTGGTAAAAATTCTTAACGATGTTTTTGAAGTCTCGAGGAAGTTTTTCCTGTCCATTAGATTTTGATTTTCAAAGTTAAGTGAGAAACATGAGTAACATAACCTCACTTTGTTTATTGTTGTGATGTCTTGATTCAAGTTGATAGTTTTGTATTGCTAGATTAAGAACAGTCCATTTAAAAAATATAAGTTATTTACAAGTACGATTGTACGAAATGAAACATTTACTGCAGTAGAACAATTAAAATATTAATTGAAAGTTCATTGCGACGCCCTACCGAAAAGAATCTTTGAGTACACACTAAAAATTCTTTAGGTGAAAGAAGCTCAGAGAAATTCTCCGCAGGCACTCAGGTAGATATTTTTAAAGGTCCACGAAGCTCGTTTAAATGGTCTGAAGGCTTTAAAATATCCTTTCCGAAATTGAAATAAGAATACTATCATAAATAACAAGCAGAGAGGCTATCTCAATAGAGTAGCTGACACTCAAGGGTCCTTTGTTAAGCTTTCAGATGAAAATTTAGAAGTAGATTTTTTAAATTTCATAGTTAACAGCTTAAAACATAATAATTCGGAATCTACGGGTTTCAATGACTTCAGATATATAACTTTTTTTTTAATGCCTAAAATTGTAATTAATAGAACGTTTCTCGTAAATGGAATGAGATACGCCAAAAAAGACAACATTTTTGAATTCAAATAGAAAATTGTATATCAGTATATAAGTTGTAATTATAAATAAGCATAATGAGAAAATTCATCAATTAAAAAAAAGTGCTAATAATTTGAAGAGAAATTTAAAAAGGGAGAGTGGATTAGCCACCACCAACTACTGTAAATAACTCTGCCCGCCCGGTACGTGACGAA
Source organism: Belonocnema kinseyi (assembly GCF_010883055.1). NCBI lineage: Eukaryota > Metazoa > Arthropoda > Insecta > Hymenoptera > Cynipidae > Belonocnema > Belonocnema kinseyi. The sequence continues at coordinate 48,949,148 of NC_046658.1, read as the reverse complement.
TACAAAAGGAATATTATATTACCGTCGCACCACTCTTAAAAGAACCACTAAAAGGATCTTGAAAAGGACCCAAATCTCTCAAACTATCTCCGAGGCTATTTTGTTTCAAATCGAATTTGTTTATAGACTCAAATGGGCCAGGCTATTTCGCTAAAGAAAACTCAGAGATTTCTTTCGGTGCTTGCATTTTTTGTAAATTCATTGTATTAAGGGGCCGTCCATTAGAGACATCCGCAAAATTTTCGGAATTTTAGACTCCCCTCTCCTGCTTCATTGATTCTGTCCGATTTCTAGACCCCCTCCCCCTTAAAGGACGTCTTAAACGCAGGGAACCCCCTTCTTTTTTCCTATTTTTACTTTTTTTACATCATCACCATCTGCTAATACCAGATGATCTTTCCTGGAACCGCTAGATGCCGTTGCAATCGCCTGAATCACCGCGGCAAAATTCGAAATCGCCTTCATATCATCAGATAGAGGAATTTAAAAAAATGTACCTTGTTACATGGAAATTAGTGAATTTAAAAAAGTGGACGTCTAAAAATTGATTGACGCCTCCTACCCTTCTGCCCCACTTTCTTTCGATTTTAGCCCCCCCCCCCGGCTCCCCCAACTGCAGATGTCTTTAGTGGACGGCCCCTAAAAATGAATAAATGTATTTTATTTTAGATTAAACTACCACGACAAATATAATAATCTTGGAAGTTCCTTCATTTCGGATAATACTATAGGTAGACGAATCTTGTTTCCTGTCCAAAAGCCTTCTTTTATTTTAGCACATTCCGACACTACATTCAACTACTTTTAGATGTTATACTGTTAATTTTTCCTTGCAATTCGAGAAACTCAGGATTTCCAAACAGGATTCGTCTACAGATTGTATCATTCAAAATGATCGAACTTTCAAAGTTATTATTTTCGTCTTAGTTATTTAATATAAAATAATGGTAGGCAGTAAAGTTAAATTTTAAAAGAGAATGCAGAATTTAACGTCCGATGCTTCGGCTCGGACGTTAAAACTGCGCCCGAGTATGGAAAGTTACTGTCGTGGTGCCTACGATATTTTATCTGAAATAGGCAGAATAAGCTCAACTTTATCTGCTCAAAGAATAGAAGTAAAATGGCGCTTGAATGTATCGCATACGCACGCGCGTGGTGACGATATATTTTTTTCTTTCACTTCTCACTCCTTGCTGTCACTTTACGTCCCGCTCGTCGAGGTGCAATAAAGTGCTATTTACTACCGATCTCCGATAAGAAGACACACACACAAACCCATATATATGCAAATATATATATATATATATATATATATACATACATATATGTAATACATAGGTATATCAAGCTTTACATCTGGGCAAACTACTTTTACCAATCACAGCTCACACAGATGGGACCCATATTAAGAAAAAAGCAAAGAAAAATTTGTCATCTCAAGAATCTAAGGTTAAATATGAGCTGGCCTTCGAAGAATTTGGCAGATGAAGAAAACAAAACAGGGGAATGTTCGGCCAGGGATCATCAGTAATATCAAAAAACACTCACTTCATAGCACATTCTCGCATCATTTCGGTAAAGGCTTTTCAGACGCTCACCTTTCAACGGCCTTGATGGGCTAATTACGTTTGATGGTTTCGAATAAAATATCTTGCATTATTCGTAGGGTTACATACGTCTTTACGCGGGGAATTCAATGTTCACAGGATGGCGAGAAAAAACCATGGCCTACTACTAGCCTTCCGAACATTGACCTCAATAATAGTATGTAATATTTGTGTATGTTTATTGAATGTAGGAAGACCAAGGGAACAAATCTTCTTAATTTCTGTTATGTGTGTGGCGGGGGGGATTGTTTCATAACCCATTTAGAAAAAACGAAAATGTGTAAAAAATAGCTAGTTTCGGGTAAAAATCAGTGCATTTAATAAAAAATCAGTATATCAGTGTCATGGATAAAAAATCAGTAAATTTGCGATAAATGAGTCCGTTTGGTAACCCTGTTTATTAAGAATGTAAATATAGCTCCAAAACCACAATATAAAACTTACCGGGTTTTTAGATGCATAAAATTTGTCTTAATTTTCATAATGATGCATATGTACGTCGGAATCAACTCACAATTAATCGTTTAATTGAACCACTGTAGTAAACGTTCCGTTTTCTACAATCGTACCTGTTCATAACTTATATGTTTTATAAAGCCTATTCTTCATCGAGCAATACATAACTGTCAACTTGACTCATGACAATCATCAAAACAAAACAAAAAGTAAGGTTATGTTACCCATGTTTTTCACATACCTGCAAAATTAAAATATATTTGACGAAAAAACTTCCTCGATACTTTAAAAACGTCGTTGAGAATTTTGGTCGAAATTTCATTTGACTTCCCTTCTTTATTATTGCGCGTTTTACAAACATTTTTGTGCGCAACGCTGGCCCTATTATTTCGTTATTTTTGTAAAAAATCACCATATCTCCCCCGTTCTGAGAAAACTGTCCCTTTCTGCAAGAGTAGCAACACGTGAGCTAAATGAAAAATCAAAATAATTTGAGAGAAATTATGATTTAAATAAGTGCTTTGATAAGATTTCAGAGTAAGACGATTGGATTAGTTTACGGAATAATTACTCTTGATCCTTTATGAAAAAGTTTAAAGCGATCAGATTACAGACTATAGTATAAAATTTAAATTACTTTGGAGCGTGCCTTTAATATTTCACTTCGGTTTATTGAGTCCTGCGTAATTCAAAGTCGATTTACTTAGCGCCCACATCCCAGCTACCCCTGGATAATTGAAGTCTCAAGCACTGGGAGAATGTGAAAGTATTAATGGAATTTGTAATGGTTTATCTGTACAGACTTTTTAAGATTGAATGGTCGAAGACTAAAAGCAGCTCTAGCTTTCTGACAAAGTATAATACAGGAATAAATTTTCATTTACAAAGGAAAACTTAATAAAAGTGAGTTCAAGATTCAGAAAATATTTGTTCGAATCAACAGCAATTCATATTTATAAACGGAACATTTTGATTTCCAAAAAAGAAAGCAAATGCAGTCCTTAAAAATTATGTATGGCATGTTGCATTGCAAGGGATGAAACACACCGATTGACACGATCGCGAAGTTTGCTGCCCGAGCGAAGCGAGGGCTGCCTTCACACGAGTTGCGATCGTTGTGTTGCATTCCTAGTAATGCATATTATTTTACATAGCGCATCTATTGAAACTTCGAGTTTCGATACCTGTAGAGCAGGTTGAAACACTGTGTTTGTATCCCTAGGGTTGACACATTTTGTCTTCAAGTTTCGGTACGTGTAAAGCGAGCTGAAACACTGTGTTTACATCCCTAGTGTTGAAACTTTTTTTTTCAGCTCTAGAGTAGACACGTAGGTAGGTAGGGTCTACAGGTACTTAAACTCGAATTTTTAATAGATTTGCTATAAAAATTTAATATGCATTACTAGGAATGTAACATAACACGCTCGCAACTGTAATGCATCCCTTGTAATGCAACTTACTATTTCATAGCAATTCATTTGAAAATTCGATTTGAGATACCTGTAGACCCTACCTACCTACGTGTCTACTATAGAGCAAAAAAAAGTTTCAACCCTAGGGATGTAAACACAGTGATTCAACCTGCTCGACACGTACCAAAACTCGAAGACAAAATGTTTCAACCCTAGGGATGCAAACACCGTGTTTCAACCCGCTCTACAGGTATCGAAACTCGAAGTTTCAATAGATGCTCTAAGAAATAGTATTATGCGAAACAAGGTGCGAAATGCGACAATTGCACAATAAACAATAATTAAAACAAAAACAATAATTTCTTTATTGTTACAGAAACATGTTTCGAAAAATCTGACCGCTGCGCGGGCACATTCTCGTCGCTTTGCATTTATAACCAAATAGTTTAACTTTTAACCAAGTAGGCCAAATTTCAACCTACAAATATACATTTTAAACTGAATGGCCCAATTTTCAAACAAAAAAGAATAATCTTTAACCAAAAAGAGTTGTATTAAAAAAAATAATTCTCAATGAAAACGTAGTGGTGGCCATCTTAAAACAAAAAGAAAAGATTTTCTACGAAATATTTAAATTTTTAACCAGAGTTGAATTTTCGAACCAGTATGTAAATTTTCAACAAAGTAGTTGAATTTTTAAACTGAAAATTTGGATTTTCGATAGAAAATGTAATATTTGATATTTTAACGAATGCAGATGCTGTCAAGAGATGCATTGTAAAATTAAGGAAACCAATTTTCAATCATAAAGATTAATTTTCTATAAGAGATTCGAATTTTAAAAAAAGTAGCAAAGTTACTTTTTCACACAAAAAATTAATTTATTTCCGAAAAAAAAGAATTAAACAAAATAAATAAATTTGTTAACCAAAGAGATGACTTTTTAACTAAAATTATGAATCTTTCAACCAGAAAGACAAATTATAAACAAATAAAGAATTGTCAGTTAGGAATTAAAAAATTTTGTCCCGCTTCTTAAACTTTTAAGTCAAAAAACTTTTTTTCTGTAAAACAGTTATGACACCTTTGCCCTCCATTTACCACCATAAACCACATTTTTTACAACACCTTCACTTGACATGATAAGTTTTCAAGTATTTATTTGTTGAAAGTGTTATTTTTAATGCAAAATTTCATTAATTTCGATGTAATTTGAAATATAATAATTATTAGTTTAATTTTAAAGAACATATTTATGTTTTTCATAAACTTTAATGTGAGAAATCCAGGGGAAAGTGGGAGACTTAACTAAGTCTGATATTCGACAATTGGGAGAAATTTGCGTTCAATAATGTAATTTTTGTCCAACTTTGTAAGGATTTATCTTCTCTTGTAATCAAAATTCGTACAGTAATCATTTATCGCGTTATTTATTAGGAAGTAGTGTAATGATTTTGTATAAATAGGAATAATGAAACAATTATTACTAAAAAATTTATGACATTGAATGCATGAACTAATATTAGGGAGACTTAACTAAGATTTTCAGGGAAGAGCTTACCAAGTGGCAAAAAGCTTATTACATGCCTTTTTATACCTATAAGGTAATTGATTATTATAATGCGCGTCCAAAAATTTTGCTAAATTGATTTATAAAAATTGCGGTTTAAAAATGCAAAGTTCTTTGTTTAAAGTAATAAATGCTATTCATAAATGTTAGGTGTAAATTAATTTTTAATAAAAAAAGCTCATTTGGAATAAAATAGTTCAATTTCATTTCTACCAAAAAATATAAAATTAGTTGAAATCCTATTATAAAAGATTAATCCAAGTTTCAAATAAAGAACTCATCCCTTGGTGTGATCTTTTAATTTATACTAATATTTTGTAACATTCATTAAATATGTATAACATAGAAAAGATAGGCTTTTGATTGATTCTGTTTTAGAAAAAGATAAATAGGCGCGCGCCGTGACACGCGCAAGACTGCTAGTATCATTACAATTCGCAATATGAATGAAAATTAAAACAGTCTTTTTTTATTATTTTGTTTTTATAATTTTTTTTTATTTTCAATCTTGTTTTTTACGTTTAAAAAAAGCTAAGCTGCCTATCAAGACAATTTTTGCAAAAAATTTGTATTATATCATTTGGTTGAATAAATTTTGTCTCTCCTATTCATGTAGTTTGTATCTTTGTACACAAATATAATTGTTTTATTTTCAATGATTTTTAAAAATAAAACAAAAGCTACTTACCTTACAAAAAAGTAATTCCTGAAAAATTTGCTATTCATTTTCAGGAGAACAATTTTGGTCAATCTATCTCTTTTCGTATCTTGTTTTGTTTTCCACAAAATGGAGTTAAAAAGCTGGTTAACGATCTCGTCCATTCTTTTCATATCCTTATAAAGTACGCCATAGAAAAATCCAATCGAATAATTCCTTAAAATATTACCGTGTTTACAGACTACAACTACATCAACGACAACAACGACAACAGACAGACACCGACGTGAAAACTATTTTTCCTGACCCGGGGGGTCTCAAAACGTCAACATTTGATGGAATCCGCGAAAGTCGTTTTTCACATAAAACCAATACCTTTTCATGAGGATGAGAATGTAAAAAGAGAAGCTTAAGAACTTTCGATAATGTTTTGAAAACTGACGAACTATTTGGAGATGTAAAAGTTTAAGCGACTTGAAAGTTTCATTAAGGCTAGCCACTCCTTGAAAAAGGGGCACATAATAACTTCCATTTTCCAATAAAGATACAGAGACCTGACTCTAAAGCTCTCATAAAGATTTCTAATAATAAGCTACTTTTAAAGACATTGAATTTAGAATAGAAAGTTTTTCTTATCACAACATGCCACCTTACCTTACTCTTCTGTAATTTCCAAGTTTCTTCATTATTCTGTCTGACAAAGCGTCACGCTTGATTAAAACAGATTACAATTTTTTATCATTTACTTATTTCTCCATTCGTGTAATTATCAAAACGCACACCTAGAAGTGTTCTAAACTTATTCTTAACTACTTTGACACAGTAAAACGCAGGATATTAAACCGTTGCATATCATCCTTATTATTAACTTCAAATCAGTATGATCCACTCTAATGAATCCAAAATTAATGTTGATTCAGCTTTATCCATATCTTCTGAGTGGCCGTTTTGTTCTACAGTTTATTGAAGGTCGTAGCATAGACATGACCAACATAATATTTCTAAAAATGAGAATGCTTTTGAAAATTTGGAATTCGAGTGCAGAATAAAAATTACCATTTGTACATTGTGATATAAATCTCTTTCACTCTGAAACGTTTTCTATAAGTGTTTGGGCAGATGCAAAAAACTTTAGTTTTCCATCAAGAATGGAATAATCAAAAGAATTCACGGCAAAATGGTGAAGTTGTCAATCAGCAATATAATTTTTAGCTAGAACGATAAAGCTTCAACCAAAAAGATCAAATTTAAACAAACAAATTTAACTTTCAATCAAGTAGATAAAATATAAAATTTCGAACAAAACGATTAAATTTCTACTAAAGAGAACGAATTTTTTAAAAAATAGTTGAAATTTAAAAAAAAATATCAAATTTTAACCATTTTTTTAAGAAGCAAAGTTTTTTTCTTTTTTTTTCGTGTAGGATAATTTTTTTTATAAATAAATATAGTTAGAACCTAATAATTGCGAAATCTTCCAGACTGGGAAATATGTCTGCAAAATGTTGTAATTATTAGGTTTTACCTATATTTATTTATAAATTAATTTTGAAACAAAAATATAATAGGCAAGTTTTTATTTAAAGAAGTAATATCAAAAATAAAATAATGAATCTTAGAATAAAACAAACCAGAAAGATTTTATTTTTTGATAATAATTAGTTAAATTCTTTTAACAAAGACGAATATTAAAGAAAACAGTTGAATGGCCAACCCAAAATTATATTTTCGACAAAAAAGTAAATTTTCAACCCAAAAAGAATGACTTTCTGAAAAACTGTTGAATTTTCAAAATAAAAATTAGATTTTTAGCTGAATAGTACAATTTCTAATATAAAAAAGTTGAATTACTATTCAAAAATATAATAGTAGACTTTTAAACCAAAAATTAATAGGATTGAAAACAACTTCTGCGGCTTGGCGGCAACAAAAATCAATCATATGTTTCGCCTAAGGTTATTTAGATTTCATTAAAGATTATTAATTTTACAGCCAGAAGTAATTGAATTTTTAACCAAAGATATAAAATTCTAAACAAAAGAGATAAATTTTTATCAAAATGGTGAACTTTAACTGGAATAGTTAAATTTTTGAAGAAAATAAATTTGGTACCCGAAAATCGAGTTCTCAACAAAATAGTTCAATTTTCAGCTGAAGAGTTCAATTTTCAACCAAATAATTGAGTTTTCAATCCAATGTATTCTTTTTCTACTCAAAACGATGACAAACATTACCGATCTTTAGTTTCTGAAACATGGATTATTATGGGTTAAGGATTGAACTAAAAGAAAATAAATTTTGAAAAGATTGTTCATGTTGATAAAAATTGAAAACAAACTAACAGCATTGACAAAAGAACTGACACAGATTTCCTTAGGGATATCCATCACAGCTGAATTCTCTTGACTAACTATAGATAATTCTTTTTAATCATTAAATTTATAAACTTAATTTCGGTTGACTTTGGCTAGAGAGCGCAGTCTTTAATTATCACGTGACTTGAACCTTGGATAGGTTTTCTCCACTCTTTAGTTTGAGTCTTTTTCCTGGGATGCTTATACCCATGCTTTGGTTATACATCGGAATATTTTGACCCATTAATATTATTTTAACCAAATATGCATGCAGCACTCTTCTTAAAAGGGATAGAGTGAAAAAACATAATTTTGTAGATTTTTCGTTGTCTTTCGTACATGGTTGTAACGTAAAGGTTAGGTTTATTATAAAATATGACTATTGAAAGCAACAACTTTTGTTTTTTCTAACATAACATCTTTTTGTAGGCATGCGTAGAATGATTAGGATAAATATAGCACATATTTTTAAACTGAAGGAGCTCTTCTTTGAAGAGTGAAAGCGTTCCAAAAACAAAAATAAAGGACAAGTAGTTTAAAAAGTTTAAAAATGAATTCAGATTCTCTCACCCTACACTGTTAAAAATGTTTGAAATTCTGCGACACTTCTACCAGATTTCGACACTCCAAGCTTACGGTAAAACTGCAAATATGTTATTGGAATGACGAAATTACACTACATGCACTGTAAGTTATGTGAATCGCGAAGTCACCCTCCATAGAAATGAAGAAATTCACGAATTCTATGGAATTTTCGGAACTCACTAAATTTTCCAGAAGTCACTAAATTCGCAGAATTAATGGAATTCAAGGTACTCACGAAATTTATAGCATTCATAGACTTAAATTTATGAAAATCACGTAATTCGCGAAATTCATAGAATTAAAGGAATTTGCGAAATTTATAGCATTTATGAAATTCACGGAATTATGTCATGGAATTTAAGGACTTCATGTAATTCATGAAATTGAAGGGATTGAAGGAATTGATAGAATTCACGGAATTTATGAAATTCACCAAATTCATATAATCCATTGAATTTAAGAAATTCACAAAATTCGTAGAATTTACGGAATTCAACAAATTTACGGAACTTAAGAAATTTACGGAATTCATGGGGTTCATGGGATCCGCGGAATTCACGGAAAACGCTTTCTTGATCGATCTTACGGATTTAATGGAATTCACAGAATTCACAGAATTAAAGAAATTCGAAGAATTTAGGGAAATGAAGGAATTTACGAAATTAAGGGAATTTATGAATTCGTGGAATTCAAGGAATTAGAAGAATTCATGGAATTTACGGAATTCCAGGAATTCACAGAGCTCATGGGATTCATGGAATTCCTGAAATTCAAGAGATTGACGGAATTTATAGAATTTACGGAATTTATGGAATTCACGAAATTGATGGAATTCATGGAATTTGCGAAATTCACAAAATTCATAAAATTAATGAAATTCTCGAAATTCGAAAAATTCATAGAATTCACGGAATTTAAGGAATTTACGGAATTCATGGGGTTCATGGTATTCCCGGGATTCGCGGAATCCGCTTACTTTATGGAATTCAAAGATTTCATGTAATTCATGGAATTCACGGAATTTAAGGAATTCGCGGGATTCAAGAAATTCGCGGAGTTGACTGAAATCACGGAATTGACGGAATTGAAATAATTCACGGAATTCGTGTAATGTCCGAAATTCACAGATTTAATGCAAGTCGCGGAATGCACGGAATTCAAGGTATTCAAGTAATTTGCAGAATTTACGGAAATTAAGGAATGCACGAAATTCAGAGAATTTACGAATTCATGGTATTGAAAGAACTAGTAGAATTCATGAAATCTACGGAATCCTAGGAATTTACAGAATTCAAGCAATTTACAGAGATCATGGGAATCATGGAATTCGCGGAATTAATGGAATCAAAGAAATCAAACGAATTAAAGGAATTCAAGTAATTCAAGAAATTATTAGACTTTACGGAAGGCACCGCATTTATGGAATTCAAGGCATTCATGGGAGTCCATGAATTCCATAGATTTCGTGAATTACTTGACTTTATTGAATGTCATTAATTCACTAAATTTCACGAATGCCTTGAATTTTGTGAATTCCATGAATTCCAAGATTTTCTTGAATTTCACGAATTAGTAAAATTCCGTGATTTTCACGAACTCCGTGTATTCCATGAATTCCATTAATTCCGTGAAATCCATGATTTCCGTGATTTCCGTGTATTCCATGAATACCGTAAATTCCATGAATTCCGCTAATTCCACGAAATCCGCGAATTCTGGACTTTATATGAATTCTGTGAATTCCTTTTATTCCGTTAATTCTATAAAATTCACAAATTCCTTGAATTCTATGAACACGCGCGTTGTATACTATACAGTTACAAAAGTTTTGGCTCCTTCAAAAAATTTTTTTTTCCAAGAATAAGAATTCTGAGTAATGCTAATATAATGTTATGGTCCATTTTGTAAATTAAATAGTAGAGAATTCTTAACTAAAAAAGATCAATTTTCAGATAAAATAAGCAGTAAAATTTTTCAGTTACATAAATTAATTTCCAGCAAAATAAAGGGAATGTACAATAAAAAAGCAGTACCGCATAAATAATTTATCTCGTATTTTGACGCATGACCTAACCTAATGCATTTAACGCGCTGAGAGCGCGGCCCTCGAGCTTGACCCGCTTGACCGAGCAAAACCTCTATTTCGGCCCGCAGCTCTTCTCATTAAGAAATTGCAGAGCTCATCAGTTCCAGAAAAGGCGTAAACCGTGATTTTTACATCAGAAGTGGAATGCATATCTTTATAAAAGCATTGCATGTCAGTTGGATCAAATTTCGGGATGAAATTGTTAAACAGTCATTTACCGAGAACAAAAAATGGTTTTAGTTACATTTGTAACTGTATACTTATACTGCCATCCAAACTAAAAAGATACATTAGTGACATTTTTATGAAAAATGAGATTTTGGCATCGTTGGACTCGTAAGAGAAAGCTGCATCTAACTGTGTTAATAAAATCTATTGATTATTAATATTTAATGCAAAAAACTATTGTTTATAAATGAGAAAAGTCGAAAAAGTTGAAAAATACAACAGAAAATATACACAAAGCACTTTGCGTGTCCTAAAAGTTGTACAAGGAACGTCATCAGCATACACATCAAAAAGAACCTAAAGAACTTTGTGTCTTTTTTGCGTAGTAAAAGTGATCTAGTGCGACGTGAATTAATAAGCGAAAAGAATCGCCTGCCCTTACGTATCTTTTAGCCTTGTAAATTAGCTCGGATTCTGATCGGAAATCCACGGGAAACATGTCCCGGCTAAATTCGGCTATACACTAGCGGCGACACACAGTGTCCCTTATGTATGTTTTGATGTTGTATTTTGAGGCTGCGCAAGAGCTCTTCGGCAAAGGCGTCGCCGTAAGTCACTTTGTGTTCTTTTTGTCTTGTATTTTCAAACTTCTGAGACAAGTAAAACATTGCAAATCCATTTACTAATAGAAATTGTTTAAAAAATCAATTTTTTATTTCAAAACATGAAGAAGAACATTATTTTTACCCAAATAACGTATCTCCAGGGAATTTAGTTAAACGTTTGAGATTTCGATTCATATATAAATTTCTTTTCAGAGAATTATTTAAAAGTAATCGATAACAGGATTTGAAACGAACGATTTAAGAATCAAATTAAATTTAGATCAGTCACCTATGTAGGATCTTTCGAGATTTTATCTATCGTAGAATTGCATAGCTGTCATTCTGCAGTGGGTTTGAATAATCGCGAAGGCGTCTACTTTACAGCGAACAGTATTTCACCTCCTAACTCTTACACCACAGACCGATTTCTCAGTTCCTGTTGCCGGATAACATTAAAGCTTTGGTATCTTGCCAAGATACATCCGCCAACGCTTTCAAGTACATACAAGTAAACCTAACACTTTGTACAATGATACTATATACAATACATCAATGGATTTCGTGATAATAGTTCTCGGTTTGCTGAAAAAATTAAAGGTATCGTTTAATCTATTATCTGAAATACCAAATTGAGTTTGAAAACTCTTTCAAGTTTAAAAAAATAATGTGCAAATGATGTCAGATTTTTACACATATATTCTAATGTGTATCGATAATTCTGAATCTTCACAATCAACAAAAAGATTAATTAGACAGATGTTTGAGTATTTCCAATTAAAGCGTATTTCTTCAAAATAGAAATCAAATAAGTAGATGCTACTACCTCGTATGATTGTCTAACATCGATCTATGAATTATCAGGCACAGTAGAACATGATATTTCATATGTTTGTGTGACGAACAAAAATTTTTCGCGGTTATAAACTTCTACTGGGATAGCAAGATGACTGAAATAAATAAATGTTTAATTGGATTTTTCGTTATGCCCGACGAATGACCTTGGGATGATCAAATTTTTGGTCGTTCCTTTATAAGCCAAAGCTGAGTGAAGTCAAATTTGCCAAAGCAGAGGATATTTTTACAACTATTTTTAGCCATTTCAGAAAAACAAAATGCAAGAATGTTGTAACATGAATAAAAAAATCAATAATAAAATCGAAATTTGGAAAATATACCGAGGTTATAAAAATCTAAAATTAAATAAACATAAAATTAAAATTATAAAAACTCATTCTTGATTCAATGTCTGATACTCTCACCAAACGAGCAAAATTTAGCAACAGTTTTCTCACTTACAAAAACGTTGACATTTTTTAAACTGTTACGCAGATAATATGTCCTGATTTAAGTTAAGTACTGGGCCTGAATCTTGGCCGGAACAAGCTTACTGAGCTCGAATATTATTTCTTACTTGACAAAAAATGTACTCCTTATTACGTAGTTAAGAAAACTTTCCTAACTTTTATGATCATTCAAAATATTCGTTAAAATTTAAGTTTATAAGATTAATTTTTAATCCTTTTTTTTTATTTTCACTTTATATACAATATGCCTATTTAGGGTAACGCTCCGTTACCGAAACGTTGAAAATTGTTGAAATTGTTGTTAAAAATATCATTTTTAGTTTTTTACTGGAACCCACCATGTTGTGAGCTTATTTCAGCTAGTGGTAGTCAATTAGTTCCAAGGGCCACCGCACAGTACGTTACGCAGTAGTTCCAAAAATGTTCACTAAATAACGCAGAATGTACTATTAGTTTACTCCAATATTACCGTGTAGCGCCAGTAGGAACTAATAATATTAAGGCAGACTCTATAACGCTCACGTTTTAGAAGGCGTTACAGGCTGATAACACGCACATTGCGGATAATTTGTATTTAATAAGACATAGCTGATAATATTTGAGAAAGTTACGTAGGATAGACGGGAAAGGGGGAAGAGGGCAGATGGTTCAAACCTCTTCGTCAATGAATGATGTAACATCATTATTACTTATTACATGTGTAGGGGTTTCAATCAGGAAAACAATTTGTTACCTAATTTATAGATGGCCTATCGAAAAAATCAAATAATATAATCTTTGATGACTTACTGAATGATTCAGGGTAAAAACAATTAGTACTTTAAAAAATTGCTTAGAATTACGAAATATAGAGACTATGGCTACTGGTTAGTTTGTTGCACTAAGATTTTTCGTTTTTCGTTTTTCTTTACATCATGCTCCTGTTTTTCTCTTTTCGATGAATCTCCTCCTCACAAATGGCGTATTCTTGAGATCTCAAGTGGTCCTATTGTGTCAGAAAGGCAGGAAGGTAAGAGAACACAGGGTTAAAAAGCGTACAGAGAATACCGGGAAATGTGACTCGAGCTTCATGCAGCTTGCCAACGTTGCAGGATCTACATTACCATTTTGGCCTGGAGCCAAACCCCGTGCTTCGAACTCGGGTCTCTGATAGAAGATAAGGCCTTCTTCTCATCGAGGGTAGATTCAGAAAGCTTGCACACCCTGTGCAGCCCTATCACAGATTAAAATCCTACGGAATACACCCTAAGGAGGACCGACGCTCCAGGTCGCGCCCACAGATTTGCAAGACCAAATTTCGTTATCTCGATCGCAATTATTTTCACGCGAGATTATCTTGTACCAAGTGATGTCGCCGTTTCTGAAATCATCATTAAATTGTAGCCGTGTTCTTCCCTCTACGGAGTGCCAGATGTAATTTGATTACTTTTTCATTTTGGCACACTGAAAAAAATAGTATAGCTGTTGTAGCTAGAAATATATTGCTGGGGAGATCTAGCTGAATTTGCAATAAAGTTTAGGTAGAATTAAAAACTAGATAGCTAAGATATATAAGCCGTCCGTCTCCTGCGGACAGAATATGTGGGAGATAATTCTATCAACATTTGCTAAAAATTCTAGCAGCCACGATCAAACAGCATATTTCCTGTAAATAGTTTTCTCGTACAGCTAAAAATTGTAACCTAAAATAATTTTAGCTTCAGTTTTATGCCTATAAATTGAAATGCATTTAAAAAAATTACCGCCTTGCATTAGTTCGCACAACTCTAACACGCCCGAACTTTCCATAAATGCAAGAAGTTCGTGCCTCGTGTCGTGTGGCTTGTGAGAATTAAGAAATGAATAATATATACAGCAATACAATGACACTGATGGAACTACATATGGAAAAAAGAGATGTTTTGATTAGTTGTAATCTCCATAATTATATTAAAGTCTTCAAAGGAAAGTGAGTATTCTTTTATCAGTATGCGCATAAACTCAAAAAATGTCTGTTTACAACTTTTTCTCCATTCGCCCTATTATACATATTGATAGTTATTGAATATAACTTTGATATATAGTGATATATTTTTTGTCATTATACCTAAAAATTATCGGCCTATAAGCTGGAAAAAATTATAGGCACTTCAGCCAGAAAACGCAGCTAGATAGGCTGTCAAGTTTAGCTAAATTTTTTACCTAGAACGTTCAGCTGCACCTGGTTAACCTATACTTGTTTAGTAATAGAAATATAGACATGACAGCTAAATTTTCTAGATACTGCACCTATATTTTGCCTACAAGAAAATCTGTTCAATACAGCTAATTATTTAGGGAGACGAAATCTAGCGATATTTTTTATCTGGGATAGAAAAAATTCTAGGTTATATAGCTAAACATTTTGTTCAGTGCAGTATATTTCAGTATCATGTTAATGCTAAAAGTTTTAGTTAAGAGTTGTACATTTTTTACTCACACGAGTTTGTATGTACAATAGAGTTGGAAAATTCGGGCTACTTAGGAACTACGTCACGCTTTTTTGACATATTTATCAGTCCTCCTGTTTACTGTTACAAATCACTAGCAGAAAAGTTGACCCCCACCCCGAGGATAACGTCAAAACTATGACTCCACCCCACCCTTTAGGTCAACATTTTTTCCTGGATTTCCTTTGATGAACGCCTACAATAAAACACACAGATACAAACGGGGCGATTTGGTACGATAACCGAGTTACAAGTTATTTTAAATGAAAATAATCACTTTATGTTGGATTCAATATAAAAAGATTAGGATTTTTTACCACATATTTGAATTTTTGACATATAAAGATGAATTTTTTAACCAAATAGTTGAATTTCGAAACAAACACAAATTCTCAAACAGGTGCATTCACAACCAAATAGTTTAAAATTTAAGAAAATGTGACAAATAATCAACAAAATAGCTCAACTTTTAACCAAACACACCAGAAACGCGTTTTAGTGATACGTGGTTTAGTCACTCCTGGAACTGCTGGCACTAAACTGTGGTTTAGTCATTCCTGGAACTGCTGGCACTAAACTGAGTGTGGGGTGTACTTTAAATATCAATCTACAAATATGAATTCTCAACTAAATGGTTAAATATCAAACAAAATAATTGAATTTTCAACAAAATAGTTATCTCAGGTTAAATACACTGTTGTGCATTTATCTAGTCCAAACTTCATGTGAATATCTTTACAAAACTGCTTTGTGACATCGATAACTTGCTATAATTGCTGGGCTGAACTATCGTACAAATGCAGATCATCCACGTTCAGAAGATGGGTGACTTGATGACCATCCTCATTCTCATATATTCTGAACAAATTTTACATGCTGTTTAGTGTTTTTCTAAATGGTATCAACGCTAAATTAAACCATAGTTAACTGAAGGAGTCTCCTTGAAATATGCTGGTCGTAGTGCATATTAATCTAGTTATCGCTGATTGTCCATGATCAAAAAACTTGATTTTTGTACCCTAGAGCCTCATCGCATGACTTAGACAGTCAATAGTGCGCGAACAGATTTTGTAAAGTTTTAAGACTTCAAGCAAATAGACATGCGGCTCGGAAGGTAGCGCTTGCTTGTAGTGAATGTATGCCATGTTTAAGTTCCTTTTTTTCTCACGATATTTAGTCATGGCAACAGCGTCTATAGTGACTAGATCTTCACAGTCTCGTGAGTTTTTACAACATGCTTTTAGTTCTTCTGTAAGGATAAGATTCTGGACGCAATGAGAATATACCTTATCTGATATACTAGCTTTGAGACATTTATACATTTTTAGAAGATAAGCTATCGGTCGAGATTTAGATGAATTTTGAGCGTCTGGGATTTAGGTAACATATAAATAGTACCCTGGAGCATAGAGTCTGGCATCAGATCTGGGTGTTCAATGATCTTTGCAAAACACTTTGCCAACGCATTATGCACACTTGTCAGGTAATTGTAACAGAATTTGTGCACCGTGTCCGGACCGGGAGCTTTCCAGTTACTTGCCCTTTTCAGGACCGCTGTAACATCTAAAGCTGTGATGCTTGTCTGTTGAATTTCAGGGCTATTGCTTGAAAATGCTTTTTTTCAGCCTGAACCACGCCTAGTCCACATTAAATTTCTTCAATTTTCTCCAAACACCCGACCAGTAGATAGTCATGTCTTCCAATTCAGGGACTTCGGTTTCTTGCTGGTCATTTTGCTTCACACCCAGTTCACGATAGAACCTTCTATCATCTGCCTGAAAGGTTCCATTCTTTTGCCTTCGTGAACTACTTTTTTTGTGCCGACGCATTCTGGCAGTAAAAAAATCAAGTCTCTGTCATCAGATGTCTATAATCTTATCCACTATTAATGGTGTTGATATCTTGATGTGCTGAGGATGCATGGTTTTGATAACATGGTTTATCAGCTTTCTGGATGTATTTCCTCTTTTATATTGAGTTCATCGACGCGGTTTGCAACTTACTTTACTGATATCCATATCTAACCTGATCTTCTATGGTTCATCTCCATCACTTTCTAGGGGAAAGAATTCATTTGCCTGCCTCCTTCTGTGGCCCACCGTTATACGGTTTGTCACAGCTGCAAAGTATACAAGAGTTTGCACCTCGAACGCACTCTGCGTTACGTTCAAATTCATAAGTAAAGCCTTGCTGTTGAAGTGTTCATTTAGTGCACATAGATAATTTGTGAGATTCATCTTGGCCAGAGAATGCCCTAGTCTTGGTTCTACACATCTGAATTCTAGTTAAGCATGACCTAAATTCGTTTCAACGTGCCGTGGTTTTTCTGGGATTTCGCTGCTTACATAATCGTTATTTACATCCGGATGTGTTTCTACTGGATCCGATACATGATATACATTATCTCTAGCTTCTATGCTTTTAGCTCGAATCTAATCTTCGTTGTACACATCTTCCAAGGTGAGTTTATCAATAGGAAGCTGCTGTTCCACTTCCATTTTGATAGCACCTATTTGAACAGTCGAAAGCGTTCACAAATATTGAGCGTTTTTGACCTTCCAGATTCTGGTCATTTATTCTTATGGCTTGTTCTGTGTATTTAAGTAAGAAGAGTCTATGATGTTTTATTCTCACACTTTGACCACATTTCTCTGCTAAGAAATAAAGGCGCATAACATCTCTGTTGATACGGTATGTCCATTTGAAAAGTCTTTTTTATCACGCGGCTTTCTTTAACTCAAGTTTATTATTTTCCATGCCAAATAAGCCTCTTGATTAATCTCCTTTTTGGGGTCTTCCGTAATATGTGGATTAGTCCTGATGTCCTTCACCTTAGCGATAAGATTTCTCAGTGCGACTTTCTTTGTATTAGAATACTTTGCAGTCGTCCTTAATTTGTATGTTTTTGCGATTTTCGTTTTAAGCCTTGCACTCTCGTAATATAGACGCACCAATTTCTCTTTTATTGTGGTATCTTGACGCAATTTCAAGGTATTTCTGTCGAGTTGGTTGGTTGCAAATAGCTAACGCTAGCCAAAGCTTCCTCAGCAGGCTCAGTTGATGTTCTATTGCACATCATTGGTCGGAGATGTTCTTTCTAGCCAGCTGATTGATTAGTGAGATCTGCCTGACCATCTCGCAGCTCGCCATCACCGTCGTCCCGCATTCTGTGGCCCCAGAGGCGGCTCCAAGGGCGCCCTGGAGATATCCGAAAAGCGACAAGCGTTTCAAAATATTTAAAATACTTTCCATTATTATTTATGGGTTTTGGTGTTCTTCCTACTTCCTCTACTTTTCGTTTTCTGTCTGTCTGGCATGGGAAACTCTGCCAGTAGCAGTGCTGTTCCCAACATAGCCGTTAGTCATGAGAGGAAAGCTCAAGCCTTACCGAGACACAAACGCGAGAACACCTGTTATTTTTCTTCTTCTTCTTCTTATTATTATTATTATTATTATACACAGTTTTTAAGAAGAAATAAATACTTTCTACTAAAATAAGCATTTTTCTATTAAGATACATACTTTCTGAATCATAAATTATTAAAATGTTAAAAGATTAATTTTTGGCCAAAGAAACTTAGTTTTAATTTAAAAGTATTACATTTTTTCTAAAAAATATGACTTTTTAATGTAAGAGTTAATTTCCAAACAGTAAACATTTTTCAGCAAGGAAAAAATAATGTTCAAGCAAATTGTTGATTTTTCAAGCCAAAACGAAGAATTCTCTATTGGAAAAAAGTTGTATTTCCAACCCAGGAGTGCTTATTTTCAACCAAAAAGTTCATTTTCAACAAAATAGTTTAATTTTCTATGAAAGTAATACAACTTGTTACCCAAAAAGACACATTAACAATAATTAATTTGAATCTTTAATTCACAAAGAATGTTCAACAGAAAAGTTAATTTTCAAACATAAAATATAAATTTAAAAAAATTACTTTCATCCAAATAAAATGTCGAACTTTTAACTCAAAAGTTTTTCTTTTCACCCACTAATGCAATACATATATTAATTTGACAGCAAATAACTTATTTTTTAAATAAAAGAATGAGCTTTAAAGAAAATAGTCCAATCTTTAAGCAAAGACATAGTAGGGGGAAGATATTTTTAATTGGTCATTTTTTCCTAATAGGCAAAAACTAATTAAAGCCGGGAATATCAAACGGTGCTTAGTCCAATCAACTTAATTTTACACGAGAGACCGATCAAAACTGATTGAGTATATTATTATTTGTGTGTGTGAGTATGTATGTATGCGCGTGTAATAGGATTGCGTGACAATTGTGTGAAAAAGATGGCGCCAAATTTGCATGAAGCAATATAACGGAAAAGGCGTTAAAGTTAGCACCGGTTAGTAGCATATATCAGGAAAAATAGGTTATTGGGACCCTAGAAAAGTATCATTATTTCGACCCATCTTATTTTCATAGTTTTTAAATTTGTCTGTAAGTCCATTTTTTGAGATTTTAACTGTTCATTTAAATTTCTATGCCTTTCTAGTTAACTGTTTTGAGGTGATAATCTATGTTTAATTGATCGCTGTTTTTTCAATTTAAAAATCTAAAGAAATAAGGGGAAAAATTTCAGGTGCTTGAGTCTTTCCTACCGGTAAAAAATACATCAAAATTCCTTTTCAAGGTTGGGAAATCGTAAATGTAAGCACAGTATATTTCTAAAAAACTAAGTTTTTTGTTTGTTAAATGATCTTTTCTTGTTACTAGAAGATATTTATAACATTTTACAGCTTCTTACTGATAAAAGTATACTAAGAAATAAATTTACATAAGTATAAAAAATTCATTCTACATTTACCGGCTTTTCAGTGGTATAAATGTACAAAAAAATTGATAGGTCTAAAAAATAAAAAAATAAAGATTTTAAGTTTTTGTTTGAAAACAGGGCTCCATTGAGCAAGAACTATCGCCTTAAGTAAGATAATTAAACATATGTAAAAATTTGGAGAGATGGTTAAGATCTCCAAAAACATAAAAAACTAGAGTGTAAAAAAAAATGACATACATGAATATAATAAAACTGTTATGTTCAAAATTTTTTAATTAATATTTTTAACCCGTGCTATCATTTATCTTTGCCTGGTATAGTAGATAAAAAAGACGGTAAATATTCAAGAAAATACTTTCATTTATCTCATAAATAAATACCAATACTTAACAGGTAAAGGATTTTTTAGCATAAATTGTTGCATACTTGTTAAAATTCTATAATAAACGTATAATTGTCACAGAAGTTACATATATTAGTATACGGGAGACGACCCTATAGTAGATAATAATTTTACAGAAGATAATTATCAATATTATAAGGACAAACATAAGGAAAATAATCAATTCTAATTTTTAAATATTAACATGTATTGTGTTTAAACTAATAATGACATTCAATTAATTATTATAAGTACATTAGTATTTAAAATTATTTGCTAGGGTTTTATATTTAGGTGTAAAAAAATAATAATAAAACGCATAGCTTACTCCTTTTTTGGAATAGCGCCCGGAGTCCTAAATTCAATCCTCTTGTTTCTTTACATTAGTTAACGAGTCGAGGCAAGAAAATTTTGGCCGCACCCGTGTGCGTGGTTGCTGCTACTCATAATTTTTTGTTTTACTTTCGTTTAACAAGAACTAGAAAAAAGCACGTAGCATCCTAGGAGGGGGGGGGGAGTCAGAGATAATGCTACGGTGGAATACATGGGGGGGGGAGCGGGTCAAAAAGTGGCAAAAATTGCGCCACGTGGTTTATTGAAACCATCTTATCCACTTTAGGAACATTATTCACTGTAAGGTGATCTTTTCTAGTTTATTCTCTTAATTCGAATTCTTAGAAATTTCAAAATATTTAAATACATACAAATAATAAGTACTAGGTTAAAAGACTGCAAAAACTTATATTTTTCGCTGAAGTGGATGAAAAAAAAGCAAAAAGTATGAATTTTTAAGAAAACTCAAGTTCGTCGAAAGTGTAGCCTTAGAATGAAAGTCTAGCTTGTCCTTCATCAATTTGAACCGTAAGGAGCTTAATCACATTCTATTTTAAAAAGTATTAATGTTCTTATTTTCAACCAAATTTATATTTGGAGTAATATCTCACAGCAATTCAAGTTTTTGCTCCTTGAAAGAGGATAAGCGGATAATAGGCTAGAATAATGCTTCATTTTACCACCTCGACATGGATCATGTGCTGAACTCAAATGTGATTCAAACGCAATATTTAAATCTATTGAAAACCAGTGGATCTCTTGCAGTAATACTGATTCGGCAAGATCATGAATTTAAAATTTTAAGAAAGAAGTATATCATTTTCGTAAATCGTCGTTTTAAATGCAAATATATATTGGAAATTTCAACTATTTCCAGACTCAAATCTCCATGTTTCATATTTAAAATCCTAAAACTCAACATTTTGGTTCGTATGAATCTATTATGTAAATTTAACTTCTCAGTTCAAAATATTATTTAAAGATCTACCTACCTTCATATAAAACTTCTGAAGGGTCCCGCACCAAAAGCACAGAAGATGGCTTTTTGTCAAAGTGTCTGATAATATTTTGTTCAGTAATCTCGAAAGTGCAGATCAATAAATCGTAGTTAAATTATAAGAAATATGGAGAGTTTTTAACCAAACCACTCAAAAACTTTTTATTATATTTTATTAAATGCAATTTAAATTAAAAGTGTCGTAGCCAAGCTTGGCAGATTCACCATTTTGTGTATAAGGAATGTTTTAGGGTTATTATAACATCCCCTGATCACTCAAGAAAGGAAGCATCCTCTGTCAGATAAAGCTACTTTATTTATTTTAAGAATTGTTTTGAGACCTCTTAAAAATTCAAATCAGAAAATTGAAATTTATAAAAAAGTACACACACAGGAGCGTTCCTCAATGTACCAGTATAGAAAAATCACAAGAAATTATATTTTTCTTCTTATTTTTAGGTCATTAACAGTTTTTTTTTATCGAGGTGAACCGTAAAAATAGTATATTATGATAATATAAGGTTCTATGTAGTATAGATATTATCAAAGATTGTCTTATCTTCGCATACTTCAGTTACAGTATCAAAAATGGTACAATATATGGAAAATAGCTATTACCCTTATATATTTATAAACTGTTTTCTGTACAAATATCTGTAAATTTTTTTCAGACCATAAGGAACTCATATTAACAGCCATTATAAAATTAAGACAATTAAGCACTTTCTACATCACGCCTAAATAATGTTTTTTTTTATAAACTGTAGCGATTTGCCCCAGTTATCAGTCGAAATTTAAACCTTCCTCACATAAGCTTATCGGTTTATGTGTATTTTTGTATTCATTTTATTAAATTTGTTTGAAAATGTAATGAACACTTTAACAGTTGTAGAATATGTTGAAGAACCTTCTACAAAATTTGCATGGAAAAATATCAATTTTCCGGCAAGGATCTGGCGAGTTGGATGTAAAAAGGTATTTCGTTTTTTTTGGCGAAAAATATCGTGTTTCTTAAATAACTAAAAACAAAACAAGCTTTGACTTTGCTCACCATAGAAAAATATATCTAATAACATTTTCTACAAATGTGAACTGTCATCACTCAAATTTAGGCAATTTTCAAAATTTCTGCCGCGATATTTACACATTTAAAAAAGCAATTTTCTCTACATCTAGTACGGGGTCCTTTTCATAAGCTTTACGACATTCATTGTGTCCAAGGTAGTTTCGCTATTTGTTCCGGGAGATTATAATTTTAACTTAAATAAGCGAAGCTTGAATAACGCCAGGTTTCTCGTAGGGCTTTGTTATCACTGTAAGATTAAAAATGTCTCACAGTGGCCAAACATTGGAAAAACGTCATCATAATTGGCAAACTTATTATTTTTACCTACGGCTTTTTACTTATAGATAAATCTCAGTAGTACATGTGAAATTTATTGCCACATTAAATAACAATAACATCTTTTTTTTTACTCCCTGATTGAGTCTCAAAGCGGGCTTTTCACGAGTAATATTTAACGCGTTTGAAATAAGTGAAAAACGTCTACGCAAAATAACGCATTACGTATGAAATAATGAACAAATTTTTGTTTTCCAACATGGAATCGTCTCTTAAAAGTAACTACTTAAATATTATTTAATTGGTGCTCATGATTTTATTTACAGTAATTTACAAGATCATGTAAACTCGATTGATATCGTCTTGAAGTGTTGAATTCAGAAGAATTAATAATTTGCATTCTTAAGAATACGCGATTTTTCCTCCGTCTAAAAATCCCTTAACGAGAAAAAGCGCAAATCCTGTTCCTATCAATCGACTTAATAAAATTTAACAAAAGAATTTATTTAGCCTATTTTTCTATTATTAATTCGTTTCATAACTTATAAATTGGGAAAAATATATAATTTATATTTCAACAATTTATTTAAACGCGTTAAAAAATACATTACAGAAATCTATTCAAATGTATGAATTAAAATCATTTTAACTCTAGAAAGGCAGAGTTGAATTGGTTAGACTTAAAATGTCAACATTTATATTCCACATGAAGGAATTCAAACAATTAATTTTTACGTATTTTGTGAACTAATTAGAAGGAACTAAATAAACTCAAAATATGAAAGCTTTTGCGGAATATATGACATCTCTGAGGTTTGCCTATCGGTACAATTACAAGGACTTAAAACATATTGAAAGTATGTACTGTTTTGGGGAATAGGCAACTATACGGCGGTCGCTATGGAAATAGAAATGTATTATATTCTTAGATATCCTGTTCGTATAATAACATTTTAGACAGATGGAAAAATCGCGCATCCAAAGAAAAGAATAATCTTCACTTTTACGCTGAATTCTGAAAATATTAATTTTTTTCGTTTTAACGCTTATTACTGGGGCTATAATTCATCCAAGTTTCAACCCGATAAAAAAAGATAATTTAAGCTTGGTTCACTTGACATATTCTTCCCCATATGCTTATTAAAAAAAAATTTTGACCTTATATTTATAGTACCCCGTTTATTTTTCGGTCTGCTGGCTTTACAAACTCGAGTTGCTTACACTGCTAGTTTTTACAGTATTTTCTTACAACTACTTCTTAAAAACTAACATCCATTCACATATTATCTGCAAGCCACTCTCATTCCCAGCCTCTGTCTCCGCGGCTAAAATCTAATACTTATCTACTATTTACAATATTTACAATTTTTTCAAACCTACTTTCTCTCGCATTTACAACCTTTTCTTTTTCATTCCTCTTCTTCCTTCCCTTTCTTCTACATCTTACCCAACATCCCGTTTACACTTGCTACTGTGCTTTTGTCCCCCCTTCCATGCAACAATACCACCATGCATATCCCACTCCTTTCCACCTCTTCACACTCCTCCAACCAGTCCTTCAATTTCGTACTTGCCTTCTACCTTCTCTCGCTTTATACCATTCTTTTCAACCGTATCATATACCTTTCTTCCTTCCTCGTGCATCACTTTCACTTCATCCATATGCAATCAATTTGTTCTAAAATACTTTTCCCTTTAGTCGAACTAACTCTTGATTGAAGTGTGAATAATAAATATTCAATTGAAATTGATTTAATTAAGTAGAACTTTAAAACTGTGAAACCCGGAAAAATTCTTATTTGTTTAAATCAAAATATTTTCGGCAACGGAACGGGACATGGGATCTTCATTAAAAGATCTTCAATATTTAAATTGAAGTTTAATAAAAACTATCAATTTGTTGTCTAAATCATTGTTTTGTGTCTATTAGTTGAATCTTGACCAGTTACACGCCTGTTGTATGGAGACGGAAAATGTATCTTCCCCTCACTTTACCATGTGACGATGACATACATTTATTTCACTCTAGATTTTCCACCCAACGGAAAACAGAGAAGAATCTAGAGTGCAATAAGATACATTTTCCGTTTGCATACGGCAGGCGTGTAAACACACATTGACACACAACGATGGAACGCGTGAAGCGCGACAAAAATTCTAAAGTTGGCAACAGATGCAAATATGCAAATATGCAAATATGCAAATATGCGGACGACTTCAATCTTTACCTCTCCGGTACTTGAAAAGGTCCAAGTGGATGTCGATTTGGTTGTGCAGTGGGTCTTGAAAAACAGCCTCAACCTTTAAAGTCTTGTTAAAATTTTCAATCCACGTGGTTATTTATTGATTAAGAATGTAATTCAAAATTTTGAATTGGTACCAAAAATTTCTGTGGCGAAAGAATTGCACTCAAGTCTCTTCTCTTGATCGATAGCTGTCTTATCCCCTTCTTGGAATCTTTGAAAGATTTAGACTATATTCTTAATCGATATCTTACTTGGAACAAACAATTTACGGATATTTGTAGGAAAATGTTTCGAGTCCTTCAACAGCTTTACAGAAATAAAGAATCACTTCCTAACCCTATGCCTATCCTTCTAATTGAAAACCACATTCTCCCCTTTTCTGACTGCAGCTGTGTGGTTCATGACGATATTAATGATGAGCTGAATGTAAAGCTTGAACGCACGCCTATAACAGCCAAAAAAGTAATAATATTACCAAGTATAGAGAAAGAGCAGGACTTCTTAATGCTGTAAAAATAAGACAATTTTGGAACAAATCATCTATCCTTAATTAATTAATCCTTAAGTAAAAAAAATATATAAGGGTGCACACGAATGTATTTACTTTTGAATATGTATATTTTCGTATGTATATTTGCGTATGTACATTTACAAAATGACTGTCAATAGACCAAATATGATTATAGTTTACTTCTTAACTCTTGTTAAATACCTATTTTTAATTGCAATCTCTAAATCGATCACCGTCAACTTTTAATAGTAATATGTATTACCTGTTCATTATAGGGCATTATATTTTCAATTGTTAATTCATTTCCTTTGTAAGTTTTAATTTTCGACGTTTCGTTGTTACTATTTTTACGTTCTTATCAGAGAAGGTATTAGATTTGTGTAAAATTTGACTCCCCCCCCGTCCCCCAAGTTTTGTCAAATGTCCACCTTTTGAGATCCTCTGAATCTGAAAAACAGGTTTTTACGAATGTGTCTGTCTGCCTGTCTGTATGTCTGTCTGTCTGTCTGTGAACACGACATATTTTGAAAAAATTAATCTATTAGATTTCCCTTTGGCACACTCGTTTAGTGTCCTAAACTAAAGGTCAAGTTTGTTAGCCAGCTATTTTGGATAAAAATTCAAAAAGTGGGCACATTTTTAACGTTTTTGAGACCACTTTTTTAAAAATTTCAAAATTCTCTGTACGGTTATTTATATTATTCAAAAAGTTGAAAAATTTATTATTATAACTTTTTTTGAAAAATCAAAAATTATCAGAGTTAGAGTATTGTCAAAATTAAAATGAACATTTTAAGCCAAACAACGCATGATACGAAAAAAAGGCAAGAGAAGAAAAACGTTGATTTCCGAAATCCCCACAGGATTATAATAACAATTTTTCTAATTTGGTTGAAAAGTTGAAAATTCCAAATTTGATCCTACCAAAAATGTTTGAAACCACATTTTTTCAAGATTTAAAAATTCTATGTACGGTAGTTTATAGTACTCGAAAACTCTAACAATTTATCCGTATAACTTTTTTCTATAAATAGAAAATCATCAGAGTTAGGGCATTTTCAAAATCCAAAAAAAAACTAAAATGAACATTTGAAGCCAAACAACACATGATATTAAAAAAAGTCAGAATAAGAAAAAATTTGATTTTTGAATCTACCAAAAATGATCCTACCAAAAAAAATACACAAATTGCATTTTTTGGTTAAACTATGCAAGATACGAAAAAAATGAAAAAGCTCAAATTATACGCACTGGAAAAAACTATAAATTCATAATGAATCACTTTTTGACACAAGTTGCGAAAAAATAAACAATCTAAATGTGTGGAAGACGGTACTCGGTACAGTGAAATGTGTAATAAAAAAATTGCTTGCCTAAATAAGATCTAAAATGTTGATTTTCACATTTCTTTGATAGGGCACGAGCTTTTTACATTCACACTATAATGAGAAAGTATTGGTTTCATA
Source organism: Belonocnema kinseyi (assembly GCF_010883055.1). Taxonomy (NCBI): domain Eukaryota; kingdom Metazoa; phylum Arthropoda; class Insecta; order Hymenoptera; family Cynipidae; genus Belonocnema; species Belonocnema kinseyi. Next base: position 48,921,815 of record NC_046658.1, on the reverse strand, counting down.
CGAAAAATGACTTTCGCAGATTCCATCGAATATCGAAGGTTTCAGATTTCCTCAGAAGGAACAAAAAGTTTTCAGGTTGGTATTTGTCTGTCGTTGCCGTATGTATACTGGATGTCTTTGGACCGACTAATTGAATCGAATTGGGCTTTGGCAAAAGATTTTAAAATTCCACGTACGGCTATTTATAGCAAACGAAAATGTTAACAATTTATCTTGATGGATTTTTTTGATAACAAGAAAATTATCACAGTTATGGCTTTTTCAAAATGCAAAATGAAAATGAAAATTCTAAACCAATCAAAGCACGATATAAAAAAAAGGTAAGAAAAGGAAAACGTTACGTTTTGAAAAACTTACAAGGTCATCATAACAGGTTTTATCATTTAAAAAAAAATCGAAAATTCATCTACTAATCGCACAAAAAATACTGAATCATTACATTCTCATCATAATAAGAAGGTATTGTTTTATGGGAAAACTGACTATCGCGGATTTCTTGAAATTTTCACTTTTCGAGAATCCCTAATTTCCAAAGAAACCGGTATTATCGACCTTGCCATTATCGTCGTTGTCGTTGTAGTCTGTAAACACAGTAACATTTGAAGTAATAATTTTATTGAATTTCCCTTTGAAACATTTTATAAGGATATGAAAAGGATTTGAAATTTTCATATAGTGCTGTTTATAGTGCACAAAAATATGAACAATTTATATTGATGACTTTTTTTGATAACAACAAAGTTACCAGAGTTATAGCGTTTCCAAACTTTAAAAAAATAATAATAAAAACGAAAATGACTACTCAATGTCATTCAACGCACCACATAAAAAAGTCAACAAAAGAAAAATATTAGTTTTTAAAGACCTACACGATTATCATAACAACTTTTTGAACTTTGTTAAAAAATCGAATATTCAAATTTTTGTCGCACAAAAATGATGTATTATTACATTCTCATCATAATGAGAAGGCATTAGTTTTATGTGAAAACTTTCTATCGCTAAATAATCTGAATAAATATATTATAAGTTTGATACAGAAGTGTTAAACATAATATAGAAAAGTTAACATTTTGGAAAAAAAACGAGTGCGAAGTACGAGATACGTGATGAGAATGTGTTCGTTAAAGCCGAAGAAGCTTTAACAAAGGAAAATTCACAATCACCAAATTACAGTTGTTGATGTTTGGTACGTTAACCTTAATAGGTCTGTTCACAAATGTGGGGCAAATACAAAGACCAAGCGCAAAGGGCGAGACAAATACACCTTCGAGTGCGAAGCTCGAGATAAATATATCGTCGAGCGCGAAGCGCGAGAACCAACAGTCGCGCGCCCTAGGCGTGCTCAAAGTTCTGAGCCGCGCGCGCAGCGCGCGATGAGAATGTGCCCGCAAAGCGCGCAGATTTTTTCCATTTAAATTGTGAAAATGACGCGGAATTTATTTTTTGGTCTTAGAAAAAACTATCTTATCAGTTTTGAAATTAAATTATAATTGTTTTTATGTAAAAATAATTTTAACTTCCATAGTTTTAGAATATTTTTTAAATTTTAGTTTGCAATTTTTCAATTTTGAGAGCTTCTGATTAAAAATTCATCCACAATTGCTTTATTTGGAACGTTTTCCATTCGAATTTGAATAATATATCGTTTTTCATTAAATGCGCTTTAGTTAGAAATTAATTTTTCATTTTGTATATTTATAATTTGTAGAAATAACAAATTGAATTCTCGTTAGCTAAAGTATAGAATATGCATGAAGCGTAAGATTTCCTTTTATCTATGTTCGGGACCACAAATTCAAAAATATTGAAGTACGTACACCGAAGGGAAATATTTGTATTTATATCACCGGACGGACCTATAAAGCATGGCATGTGATTTCATCGGTCACTATACTTTAACATCGTACCGTTGATTCTCGCCATATTTGAAACGAACACTAGACAAAGGGAGTGGAAGAGAATAAAAGAGTTGGAAAAAGAAAGAAAGAAAAAAATTTCCGTATCATGCAAATCTGATGCGTGAACCAATGAAAACACCATGAACGCCAGTTTTGAGGGAATAAAAGTGAAGGTAGGTGAATAGCATTCTGTGCAACTAAAATATGAAAAGCCCTGGTGTAAAACAACGATTTGATTCGAGGAAAGTATGGATAAACAAAGGAATGCAATCAAGTGACATTAAAAAAATTAATTTCGCCCTTATTATACACGATATAAAATCCTCAATAAGTACACAAAACTATTACTGCTATGGAGCTCTCCATAAATTACGTAACACATTTTATGCCGCTTTTTGACTCCACCAATGCCACGTCTAAGAATTCCTAAAAAATGGTTCGGACTCTTTCCCCGCCTATATTACGTAACTTTTTAAAATACTTTCAGCCACCTTAGATAAAAGTTACTTGCTTAATTAATACTAGAAACAATTAGATTAACGTTTGCGCTCATGATAAACTTTAATACATTTACCATGAAGCCATATCCCTTTCGGGGTAAGCGCGACTCATTCGGTTCTGGCTGAGTATAAGGGAGTTCATTTGAGAAAACTCAGCAAAAGAATTGTATGAGGCGGTATCAGGGGGAGGGAGAACGATATCAATTTTTAGATTATTCTAGAATCCCCGTGTTGTTTATTTAAATAACATGTAAAGCTCTTAACTCGGGCTCAATGGTATCCAAGGTCTTTCATTTTAGCCTGGATTCATCCCACTAGCACTCATCAATGTACATTTCTCAAAAACTATTTGTCATCATAGTTTTCAATCTTGGCATGCATCTTTAGCTTGCTTCATATCCATGCATTTTCTCATGCAAGCCCTTCTTGATATATTTCTTTCTATAACTCTTCGAATTAGGCTCTCATTTACGCATTTTAACTATTGCTTACTCGATCTGCTTCTGGGCACGCTGCCATTTACTTTACCCCGATATACTTGTTTCGACAGTCGTTTATCTTTCATTCTCTCAACATGCACATACCACCGCAACGAATTGTTTTGACACTTTTATTCATTGTTTCTTATACACCATATTTTTGGGGATTTTCTTATTGCTATCTTTATCCATTAACGTTTTACCTCACATAGTGCGCAGCAATTTCATGCTTACCGCGTTAACTTCATTCTTATTCTTTACTTGGAAGGTCCACCAGGTCTCACTACCGTAGAATACAGTCCTGTACAAATACAGTATTAAATATTTCTAATTTAGCTTTATGTGATATATTTGTCCTTATCCTATCTATCTCTCCCTCGATTTTTCCACCAGCAGTAAATAAAATTCCAAGATACACGTACATATCAACTTGTTCCATTGTCGAAGACATTGTTTCATATTGTTTTTTCACCATTTCTTTTAAGCACCATAATTTGTATTTCATTTACGTTAATTTCAATATCTACGTTTTTCATGCTAGTATTAAGTGTTCTCAACATTCTTTGCAAGTTTTCGATTGACTCTGCCATTACAGCCTCATTATCTGCGAACGCTAACCCACGTACCCTTATTGTTTCGAGATCCATAACTTCTCCGTCGAACAGGGCTATTCTTAGAAACTTGTCCAGGAATTAAATAAATGGCCCTGTAGACATAACGCATCTTTGATTAAAACCTTGCATTATTTGGAACTATTACTTAGTTGCCCATTTAGCCTTACACTCGCTTTGACACCTACACATAGGGCATTATTTCTCAACTGGCTCAACTTTATGCTCTTTGATTGTCTTTAAATTCTGGAGATATGTTTGCCTAGCCAATATTACTTAATCCAAAAATTTATAGACCAGGATTACCATCCATCCCTAAGTGGTGGAGAATGAATTTTTTATTCCAACGCTTGTACGGGTAGCTTCAAAAGCCTATAACTTGGTTTCTAATTACGTGATTTGAATTTTTATAAGAATTTTGAAAACTGCTTTATACATAATTTAATTCGTCCTGGCGCTCACACTCGGGTGTCACGCTCCAGAAGACATCAAAACAGTTTTCGAATGTACTAGTTTTGTTAGTTATTTACGTATGCTTATAATTCGCTTCGGTCGTTAAAAAATATATTAAAAATTGTTTACATTTTAGCTCGAAAAAGTTTATTCTTTTTAAAATTTGTTATGAAAAAGAGGTTACTTCAAAATTAAAAGTGCTTTTCTTAAAATCAATGTTCTCGTACTAACGCAGTTGAGGCCCTTGCATCCGTGTGAAGGCTCGAGAAAAATGACTGAGAACAGCGGCTCTTTACGGGCGACTACCGTAAAAAATGACCGATAGGAATGAATAATAATCATATTATGTGTTAATTTCATGTTTTATTATGACATATAAAACAAAATCGAGAAATAACTGGAAAAGCTACCAGGAAAAAGTGTATCATTGCGCGCATCATAATCATGATTAACCGAGTTAAACGTATTAAAGTTTTGAAGTATCAAACAGACATGGTGCGTAAGAGTGTCGATTTAAGAGTTGTACGCGATGCTAAAAGACTTACATCTCAATCTTGATCTCCAGAAAATTGAATTTTGATCGTGGAATAATAGGAATTCCTTTATTAGACAGGGGAAATTTTTATTATTCAGAATAAATGCAAACCGCAAAATCGATTTTTCGATACCCTAAGGCTGTTTTCTTCTTTAATCCACGTCACACAAATTGTTTTCATTCCTCGTGAAACCTATCCGTTGACTCCGTACTCTTTCAGGACTTTCCAAAGTCCTCTAATACAATTAACCCTTAACTAAATTATATAGATATTGTTACTTTCTGTTCATGTGTCGTCAAATCTAGAATAGGAGATTACCGAAGTTGGGGGTCTGTTAATAAATAATGCGAACAATGGTAACAAAATGTTTTGTGTTATTGGAATTTTTATAGAGAATGGTGAAAAAAATCTAGTACTAATCTAATTGTATCGATCTTGAAGTTTTTGTTGGTAACGTGCAGATTATTTAACATTAAATAAGTGGAAAGAAAAAAAATAGGAATAAAAAAATAGGGTTTGACACAAAAACACTCACAAGTGAAAAACACCCCATTATGCTCAATAAAACACATAGGTTTATTCAAGTGAGCTGGTATACACTTTAAATTGGGGAATCAATATTGAGTGAGAAAAATACCTTAAGATGGTAATGCAAGAAGCAGCGATTACTTAATGACTCTGAGGATTGATTTTACGCGCTGATGGTCACGCTCAGACTGACTGATTTACCTAATGACCAGTATGACACTTCTTCTAGTCCTTTAAATATAAACCTAAGAATCTAGAGATGCCCTATAACACTTTGAGCTTTCTCTACAATTATATTGATACTAAATCGTTGCCTATCTTAACACCTTTCCTCAACGATTAATCTTTAATGTCTCTAAATCAATTCGCAATGTTTTTGAAAAGTTGCCAATGTAAGAGCATTAAGCGGGTTAATCAATATGTCCGCAATCATGAACTCTGTTGGGCAATATAATAAAAAATATACCTGTTACACAATCTTGCTTCTTGCAAGTCCAGCTGATGGTGGCTCCATTGAACTTTAATACATAGCCTGTGTTGGACTTCCTGACGATTTTATTTTTTGCCCAATCTGTATATGCGTAGCCCATCACTGAATCGCCGTCTTTACTGCTGGCATCACCAAGCTTCAGTTTAAAATCCTTAGTGCCCTTAAGATACCTTGTGACTCTTTTTGTCTCATTCCAATCGGTTTGAGTTCCGCCTACATTATGCTGGCTCAGGATTTAGATGCTTGCTACAATGCGAGGCCTTGTATCAACTGTGATATACAGAATTTTTCCAATGAGTCTTCGATAAGAATTATTATCTTCCATAGGATCTTCAATTTCTCTAATTTTAACGTAGCCACAAAAAACATGACTTTTGAAGTTTCAACCAAATAGTGGAATTCCTAACCAACTAAATAAATGTCTAACTAAATGGTCAGATTTTTTAGGAGACAATCCAATTTTTAACTGGCGAAGTTAAATATCCAGTAGAAAAGTTAATTTTTTTCACAAAAAGGTTCATTTTCAACCAACAAAGAAGGCTTTTCTATAAAAAACATCAGTTTTTCGACCAGAAGGACACATTTTCAAACGAAAAGGACGAATTTTTAACAAAAATGTTTATTTTTCACCAATTCAAATTTGCTAGAAGACAGTTATTATTAAAAATATAATTTTGTTTTTGTTGACATAACTTTGAAGTTCATTTTCTATGATTTTCACCATAGAATGATATATGTAAATACAAAATAATTTTGATATCCTAAGCTGGACCACCTCTGCCTGATTTTGAATTTGTCTAATATGAATTAGAGGGCTATCAGATGTTTTGTCAGTTATTTGAAAGCATACAATAAAATTTTTTTTTCGACATTTCAAACCGTTAGCCGCCATATTTGATATTCAATAATAACAAAGTACTATTTTAGTTTTATTTAATAAAATATAAATA
>NC_046658.1:48914048-48915267 GCF_010883055.1 Belonocnema kinseyi | reverse complement strand
AACCTTCTGGTGGAAGAAGTTTTCTTCAACCCATCAGCATTTGGCCCGTATTTTCATCTCATATTTGAAGTCGGAAGAGCCGATTCCAGAGTGGTTGGTGGATGGGCGCACAATACTCCTGCTGGAAATAGGCGACTTAGCTGGCCCGAAGAATTACAGGCCAATAACTTGTCTGAACACACTTTATAAGATATTCACAGCTATCCTAAATGATAGGATTGTTCGGGGAATTGAACCTGTGTGGGAAGAAATGTATAAACAACGAGGCTCAAAGAAAGGCGTAGCCGGATGTCGGGAGAACCTGCTCATCGATAGATGTGTCTGCAAAGATGCAGCATTCTACCAGCGTGACCTATCGATGGCCTGGATTGATTATCAGAAAGCTTTCGATACGACCTCCCATAGACTTATCATCTGTCTTTTCGAAATCTTAAAGTTTCATCCGCAAATAGTTAAGTGCATAGAGAGATTGATGCCGCTTTGGAAAACCAGATTTACTATCTCATCTGGAAAAAATCGTGTGACAACTAACAAGGTCACCTTTCAGAGAGGTGTCTTTCGGGGCGACACCATGAGCCCACTCCTCTTTTGCCTTACATTATTGCCACTATCTCTAGCACTTTGCCATTCCGATGGGTTGTTGTGCGGCAAACCTACAGATCGAAAGTACAAGGTCACTCATGTATTTTACATGGACGATCTTAAGATGTATGCTAAAAACAGAGAGCAACTGCATCTAGCTCTGGGGATTGTCGAACGATATACTAAGGAAATTGGAATGGAATTTGGGTTAGATAAATGCGCCAAGGTTTATTTGAAGCGAGGAAAACTTAATGGCATCCCTGAAGATCCTGAGCTCGGTGATAGAAGCGCCATACGACACCCTTGCGCTGAAGAGACTTATACATACTTGGGCGTGCCACAGAGCCGCATTCAGGATGTGACATCTATAAAGGATACTCTCCGAAGCAGGTACAAACGTCTCATCCGGCAGATTTGGTCTTCCGAACTGTCGGCGAAGAACAAAGTATCTGCAACGAACATGCTTGCACAATGTGGCACTAAGAGTGCTTTATTACCATCTCTGTCACTCTTACGGCTTTAACCTTAATACCGTTCCTCTAAATGCTCCTAGGGAAATTGAGTCAATTGTCGAGAATGGAAAGTGCCGCATATACTGGAACTTTATATTCTCGACAATTGTTTCTGTTGCTCACTC
>NC_046658.1:48892227-48913948 GCF_010883055.1 Belonocnema kinseyi | reverse complement strand
CCAGTCTATAGTGAACTTCGTAGACTTCTCTCCAAAATACTTCGATCTCATCTGGTTTGGGTGGGTGTTCGACAGTAACTGGAGGGTCTTGGAAGAGTCGAGGTGGTCCGAGAGAAACTGTTGATTTTCTCTGACCCACCTCTCCCTCCGCTCGAGACTTCTCTTAGAGTCAGATAGTATCCGTATTCTCTCAACAATATGCTGCCTGATGGTCAGCAGCTTTGACTTGTTAAGTGTGTGATAACGGGTCCGGAGTTCGCGCGCGAACTTACGATTCTGCAATACTTGAAATTAGTCTTAAAATACACTACTTCTTTTAGCTTAACTCAGGAACAACGACGCGGACGTATCAGTTGTCTGTTACCTTCAGGGTGCTTGATTAACGTAAGTGTGGGCAACTGTATCAGTGTATGTATCTACGTACTCCCCATGGTGATTTTAAAAGAAAAGATTCTACTTACCTTTCGAGAATAAGGCGCAATATATAATATAATATTATATTTTTCACTGATTTTAGTCAGATTTCACTTATTTAGTTTAAGAAAGCAATTCAAAATTTAATGCCCAAGTTTCATGAGCCCGAGTCTTTATAATAAAAAATTGATTGAAAGAAAGTGTGGTATCTTGCAAATGTTAAACTTAGAATCAAATATTGAATAACATTTGAAACTGCTAGAATATCTTTTTCAACAGTTTTTATACTAAAGGGGGATTATTATTATATTGTGAGAGATGCTTTTATTATCAATCACCCTATCTTCTTCCAGACCTACTTATATTTTACTGAAGGCCCTCATATATTATATCATAATATGCATTAAATTCATTTCCGTGACATACATTATAATTTGCAGTATCGGTTTTTATTCCAGGTTGTGACCTATTGTTACTCTATGGTTGATGTTTAACAACAAGTTCGAGTAGAAAATTCTACTCTGGAAAAAACGCATGTCTATTCAAAGAAAATTGTTGTATTCAGAGAAATGGTAGTGCAGAATGCATCCAAATAAATATTTCTTTAGTTCGAAAAAATTCTTTCGTTTGGATCAGAGGAACACAATGTTGAAGACAGGATATTTACTAGAAACTTGGAAATATACACTGAGCGAAATAGATTTGCTAATAGCTTTAATAAATATTTTTTGGATACTCTTATAAATTTTGTACATATGAAGCATATGTTTCCGTATATAAAAAGGCCGATTTTCAACGTCTGAACCTGCCAAGGGGAAGGGTAAGCTAGAAAAGGGAAGGGGGCGTGCCTTATTTCTGAACGTATAGACATTGCCACGTAAATGTGAATAGTTGTCTTTTTTAGAAGCTTCAGAGCATATGGAATCTTATTTTAAATGTCAAAAACTTGATATTTCAATTAAAGCTAAAGAATAAAATGGGTGGAAGCAAAAAATTAACAGACAAAAGTTCGCAATGAGTTAGCGGAAACGTGAGAGTTCTAATGTGGACACAGTGAATGATTCAATTTGAAGATTATTATTAATAATATAGTTTGCTAGAAACTTCGCTGCAAAGGAGAACTGTTAATGTGTCACAGTAACGTGTATGCTACAAAGCAATCTCTACGCAAATGTCAAACGGAAAATCCAATTCCCAAAGGTTCGAACGACCCCGCGACTTTCGTGGAGCAGAAACCCTGGAGGGTTGCCAGGCAGGACATGGTGGCGTGTTGTGTGAGAAATTTAATCGTAACGGACTTCGGATTGCTCGTACTACGTTCAGAATGTAATCAGATTACGATCTCAATTATTGGTCCAGCCGAAGTAATTGGGCCGACATCCACCGACTCGAGTAATTTCCATCAAGGAACTCAGTGTATCACGGCTTGACCTTTTAGTTTATGGCTAGGTTTGAATTTACCGAATACCTCAGATGATAAACGATGTACTAAATATAACGACGTTAGAATCTCCGAACACAAAATCCTAAATGATTATGGTAAGAGGCTTATGATCACTCTCAAAATGTTTCAGACTTAAATAATTAGCGTTTTCAAATACAATTAGCGGAACTATGCATTAACAGAGATTTTATTAATCTTATCAGTTTTCCCATCGAAATATTTTGTATTTCAATTACATTATTCTAAATGATAATGAATTGTCAAGATAACTATTTATGTTAATGTTAAGTACAATAATGAATTATTTCAAAAATTAATGTTAACATCTAATTGAGAGTAGAAATTGATATTTTATGTATGAGAAACAATTTTTATTTCAAAAATCGGAAAGGGATTGACAATCAGCGCCATAAGTTCGTAAAGTCCAATATATTTATATTCTGTATCTAATTGCAAAGTGAAATGCTGTATTAAAAAATAAAAAAATTAATTTATTGTGCATTGAAACAAATTTAAGGGGGATATAGAATGAAGTTTTTAAAAAAATGGACCAACAAAAAGCGCATGCATAGCCCGTATGGAAATATAAACGTGGGTTTGATAAGGCACTGACCAGTTTCCTCTAGTTTTGGCGTGGCTTTGTTCGAGTCAAATGGCAAGGGCCATGCATAGCGTGTAACGCTTTTGCAGATTTTTTCCATAATCAGGGAAAACTTGTCAGGGCTTGTCCAGTTTTATAGCTTTGCCCTAATTTTTCAAATTATAATAATAGTAAACAAAAACTTGTTTTGGAAAACAAAATTTATTTTATTTAGTTTAATGCTACTGAAAATACATATTATATTATAATTTTTCAGTCTTTGATGCTGCAAAACACCCGTTTTCAAGAACAGGAAAATTTTAGAAATTGCTTTATATTGTAACATTTTAAATTATGCAAAAAATTGATAACTTTACTGAACTTTTAAATGTATTACAAAATGAAAATTCGCTTTTTATCAAATTCAAACTGTATCAAAAATTATTCATAAGTTTAAAATTGACATGTCAAGTATTCACTTAGAAATTAATTTTTAATAATTGAATATGAAATTGACTATCAAGCCTTTAAAAATACTGTAATAATTAATTTTGGCACATTTGAAATTACATCTTAAGTCAAGACCTCCTCATTTTGCCTATATTTATTTTCAATCAGTTTGGCCTTCTCATAATAGTTGTACACTCGGAATCTTCCGTATAAAAGCAACTTTGTCGACGATTTTTTGAATTCAACAATCGTATTTTTTGTTCAGAGTATTGAATAGTTTCTACTAGAGATGTTGGATAGGGACGGTACAATTTTTTTTATATATTAGTAAATAAATTCTTATTTTTATGAACAAAATGAAAAGAAATTAAGTTCTTGGCTTGTACGATGTTTCTTAACACGTATTCGACCTAAGCCTAAAGTGTTTTTTCTTTTCATATTAATTATGTTTCAGCCGTTTACGTACAAAATATTTATATTTACTGAAAATAATACTTTTATCAGTGATATATACATAACTTTACCAAACTAGGTTAGGTTGTAATCGGGAACAACAAGAGTGGGTTTATAGTTAATAACAGATATTTATATTTATAGGGCCCATTTGTCTCCCATAATAATTTAATCATTTTTATTGAAAATAGAAAAACTGGTCAAGGCCTTGCCAGCGCTACTTTTCAAATAGGGAAAAACAAGGCAATTTCTACACGAGAGGTGATCCTAGACTCTCGTGATAGTCACCTTCACTTCGCCTGAGAGGAAAAATTCACACTTGTCTCAAATTATCTACTTCGTGCACTTGTCATGCAATGAACTATTCTGCGATAAGTTATATTAATCTTTTATAATAGAAGCCAGGATTTTCAGAGGTACGAACTAACTTTGAAGTGAATATTGAAATTCGTGATGCTACTTAAACTGAGATGTAACATTAAAGTTTCATCCGAATGATGACGACTCAGCGAATACAGGTAATAGCATTTAATAGTTGGACACTCGGCTTTGTTCTGTTTTCTTGTACGAAACGTGCTCTTTGTTTCACGGGCGATTAAGGTACGTGTCTTCGTGCCAGGGTTTTGAAAGGCGGAAACAGAATTCACTGACGAAGTATGAGAATGCGAAGGCGAGAAATGAAAACATGGGAAGCAGAATTTCTGAAATTCATGCAGAATTGTGTAAAATTTGTTTAATTTTAACTTAGAAAGTGCACTTAAAATTCACAAGAAGTTCACGATGAAGAGAAACTTACGAAATTGTCACAGGACATACGTTCCAGAGTTGAGTTTTAAAGAGCGCTTCTTTTACTTCCAACTCTGCAAAGTCGTTTTCTTATGCTATAAATATAATGTAGTACTTTCTTTAGTAATATTCCAACGTTAGTGTTTCACTTAAAATGATGTATGTTTTCTTCAGTGGCAAACTTTAATATATCAAAAAGATTTCGGACTAATGCGATTTTTTACTACTGCCAAATTCAAAATGCAAGACGAAGGAAACATTTTCAAACATTCTATATCAAAAATTACTTTTGATTCATATATTTACTAAATAATATCGCGCACTTGCATAAACTTTGATGAACTACCATAAAATATATATTATACATATTGTAACTGCCAACTTTGACCGTTGTTTAATTACGCAGCAATTAATTGTTCATGCAATTAATTAGTATTGAATCTAATTTCTCTTAATAATTCATCAAAATGGGTTTCATGTAAGGAGACGTAAGATTTCGATTTAACAAAAATGCTTGATTCAATACAAAAAACTATTCTAATTCTCTACAGGTTTTCCCCTGACATCTAAGTTTTTCTGTCGCGAAAGTAGCGTTTATATTCATAAAAAATAAGAAGATTAATGTAAGCATACACAATTTATAATATTCTCTAGTGCCTACTGCATCTATACACTACAAGTATTTGCAATTAAATTGAAATTCTTCCTTTCAAATCAAATCATCAAATCCTGATATTGTCAGATCGACTTAAAATTCATTTTTATCTCACTTTAGGTTCATTTAGAAGCAGGTGCAGCGTTGGGGAAGATTACTGATTTAAGTTACTCAAAGTTCTGACAACGTTCTTTTTTGAGATATGGAAACATATATTAAGGGTGTAAAGAATTTTGATAATTTTTCTTTCATCTTTACTGTCGTTGAAGAATTTGCAATTGGAATTCTATAAAATAAAATACATTTTAATTTTAAATCTTTCAAATCGAACTATTATGAAAAAGTTTCCAAAAACTGTATCATTTTCTATTAAGGGCATAGGTTGAATCCGATTTTAAAGTTATTTTGATAGGTACGGCACTGTCTCAATATATATTTTTTCCTAAGGATTTGAGAACGCAAGAAAGAAAACTTGTTGAATATCCAGGGTTCTGCAAAATCCTCAAATCAATAAAATGTTGAAAAATTAAATCCTTTGTTAAGGAAATCATTATTTTTAAAGCAAATATTAATTTTTCGAAAGAGAGAAATTAGCGGGCAGCAGACGACAGCATTTTAACGGTTGAAATCGTTTGCAAACTCCTTTTTTTACTCACAATTCTGACATCATAAAAGAATTTTCAACAGATACCAAGTTTTCGCAGGGCCACGAGTTGATGATGGTGACCCTAAATTTTGCGAAATACGTCACGAAATGGTGAAAAAAGGGAATAAACTTACCTGTTCTGTGTGTGTGTTGTGTGTTGTAACTGGAGTTATAACCCACCGGGCTAGCTTTCACCTTTGCTCCACGCACAGTGTCGGGGCGCCATTTCATATCGACCGCAGGTCAAAACTACGATTCTCAAAGGGGAAAGCCTCTTATGCGATCGATGGTGCTTTAAAAATAATTAGACAATTGTCTTACAAAAGTAAGAACTATGAGGTTTTGTAAACCCCATTAGCCGAAGATAGTGCATTAGCTGACACATTAAAACACATTCGCTGACGTAGTGGCGAACCTCTACCGGTTCGCGCGCACAAGCTTCTATCAAATACCGCCACCCTGGCTGGCGACCAAGCTGCCGTGGGTTCAAATCTTGTTGTCAGCTTTTTTTTGTATTGTAAACGTTCCGCGTGAGAAAAGTTTGCATGACTCAAGCATGGCAAGACACTTAGAAATATCTGGCTAAAGCATGGGTCACGGCTGAATGGCAGCATGGCGCAAGCCTTGATCCTGTCCGTTTCCCATGCTTAGGACACGCTAACCACAAATGAATATTCTTAAGAACGTGTAAGTGTCAGAGAAAATGAGCTTGCATTAAAAATGAAAATCTTAGGTTTGCCAAAAGCCGACACGTCTCTAAATGGTAAGTTTATTACCCGGGTGCACTGGGTAGCACACCAGGTAGTTTAGCACGTATTCTACGAGAACTTTTTCAAAATTTAGATTGTTTCAGTAGCCAAAATAACTAAAAATTGTGAGTCAACGATCCGGGTGCACCAGGTTGAGCACAAGGTAGTTTAATAATATTCTATGAGAAATTTTTACAAATTTAAATTTGGTGAATGATGAAAACAATTCCAAATGGTGAGTCGACGACCCAGGTGCACCAGGTCGGACCCCAGGTATCTTAGCACATATTCTGCGAAAACTTTTTCAACATTTAGATTATTCCAACAGCCGAAATTACTCAAACTAGTGACTCAACGATCCGGGTGTACCAGGTCGAGCACAAGATAGTTTACTACTATTCTACGAGAACTTTTTATAAATTTAAATTTAGTGAATGATGAAAAAAATTCCAAATGGTGAGTCGACGACGCAGGTGCACCAGGTCGCACCCCAGGTATCTTAGCACGTATTCTAGGAGAACTTTTTCAAAATTTAGATTGTTTCAGTAGCCAAAATAACTAAAAATTGTGAGTCAACGATCCGGGTGCACCAGGTCGAGCACAAGATAGTTTAATACTATTCAACGAGAACTTTTTACAAATTTAAATTTTGTGAATGATTAAAACAATTCCAAATGGCGAATCGATGACCCGGGTGCACCAGGTCGCGCCCCAGGTATTTTAGCACGTATTCTACGAGAACTTTTTCAAAATTTAGATTGTTTTAATAGCCAAAATAACTAAAAATTGTGAGTCGACGATCCGGATGCACTAAGTCGAGTACCATGTAGTTTAATATGTATTCGACGAGAACATTTTCAAAATTTATACTTTATGAATAAGAAAACAGTTCTAAATGGTGAGTCGAAGACTTGGGTGCACCAGGTTGCGCTCCAGTATCTTAGAACGTCTTCTACAAAAACTTTTCTAAATTTAGATTGTTTTAACAGCAAAAATCACTAAAAATTATGAGTCAATGATCCGGTTACACCAGGTCGAGCACACGGTATTCTAATACTATTCTACGAAAACATTTGACAAATTTAAAGTTTGTCAATAATGAAAAAAAAATTGAAATGGTTAGTCGACGACTCGGGTGCACCAGGTCACGCCCCAGGTTGACTCTAATTTTCAGTAATTTTGGCTGTTGGAATAATCTAACTTTTGAAAAATGTCTCATAGAATACGTGCTAAACTACCTGAGATGTGACCTGGTTCACCCAGATCGCCGTCTCACCATTTGGAATTGTTTTCATCATTCACAAAATTCAAATTTTTTTAAAAATCTCGCAGAATACTACCTGGTGCTCGATCAGGTGCACCCGGATCGTCGACTCACAATTTTTAGTAATTTCAGTTGTTGAAACAATCTAAATTTTGAAATAGTTCTGGTAGCATACGTTCTAAGCTACCTGGGGCGCAATCTGGTGCATTCGGGTCGTCGACACACAATTTTTAGTAATTTTGGCAGTTCAAACAATTTCAATTTTGAAAAAGTTCTCGTAGAATACGTGATAAGATACCTGGGGAGCGACCTGGTGCACCCGAGTCGTCGATTGACCATTTGGAATTGTTTTCGTTATTCACAAAATTTAAATTTTTAAATAGTTCTCGTAGAATACGTATTATACTACCTGGAGATCGACCTGGTGCACCCGGGTCGTCGACACACAATTTTTAGTAATTTTGGCTGTTGAAACAATATCAATTTTGAAACAGTTTTGGTAGCATACGTACTAAGCTACCTGGGGCGCAACCTGGTGCACCCGGGTCGTCGAAACACATTTTTTAGTAATTTTGGCTGTTGAAACAATATCAATTTTGAAAAAGTTCTCGTAGAATATGTGATAAGATACCTGGGGCGCGATCTGGTGCACCCGAGTCGTCGACTGACCATTTGGAATTGTTTTCATTATTCACAAAATTTAAATTTTTTAATACTTCTCGTAGAATACGTATTATACTACCTGGTGCTCGATCTGGTGCACCTGGATCGTTGAATCACAATGTTTAGTAATTTTGGCTACTGAAACAATCTAAATTTCGAAAAAAATCTCGTAGAATACGTGCTAAGCTACCTAGTGCGCAACTAGATTCACACGGATCGTCGACTTACTAATGGAAGTTATTTTGGCAATTGGCACAATTTAAATTCTTAAAAAAATCTCGTAGAATATATGCTACAGTATCTGGTGCGCGAACCGGTGCACCTGAGTAGCGAACTTACCATTTAGAGACGTGTCGGCTATTGGCAAACCTAATATTTTTATTTTTAACTCAGGCTAATTTTCTCTGACACTTACATGTTCATAAAGACTATTCATGTGTGTTTATCGTGTCCTAAACATGGGAAACGGGCAGGAGCGAGGCTTGCGCCATGCTGCCATTCAGCCGTAAACCATGCTTCAGCCAGATATTTTCAAGTGTCCTGCCAAGCTTGAGCCATGCAAACTTTTTTCACGCGGGGTGTCAAATAATAATTTTTAATGCTGCACCGGCGATCAAATAATTTGTTTCAAAAATATTACTGAGAAATAAATATCATGCAGACACCTTTCGAATCATTTATTTCTATAATCGTAATTTATTTTTCTTTAAATTGTTTCAGGTGATAATCGTCATAGAAGTATCACGTAGCGGAGTGATGCACTATTCACTGCAGCGACGGCAGAAATGTAAATCATCCAAAGATTAGGCAGTTTTTAATTGGGAAATAAAAACAAAAAATGTGAATACAATTTCCTAAAAAATATTGCAATACTTTTTGTAGATAACATCTGCAAACGCACGTCTTTTATAGATAAACCAATTTATGATTGTTTGTAAATTTACCAAATTTGAAATTATAAAAAAATTATAATATAAATTCCAAGCTTATTAAGACGCTCAAAAACCATTCTGTTTATTGCAGAATTTTTCACATTGATTATTATTCAAAAATTACAAAACTGGCGAATATTAGCTTTTGTTTATAAATTATAAATTTATCAAGTTACTCAGAAATACGTGTCAAAACTATTAAATTTGGAAATTACTCCCACTCTATTTTATCAAATGAATATAAAATTTATTTCGGTATATCGGGCAGAGATATATTGCATATATTGCAAAATGAAGAACAAATTTTATTTTTCATGATTACCTGAATATTTCTTCCTTCTTTTTCACTAATTTTCATTCTCAGCTACCCTGAAAAAAGTATCATATCAATAAATCTATATTATTAGAATTCATCATATGCATTTATATTATAACAGTCGTATTTTCATTGTTTTGTCTTTATAATTAAAACTATCAACAAAAAACACAAAAATTTTGTTATGAAATATTTTATTACATCTAGTTTCGTTTTACCATAAACCTAATTTTTGTTCAATGTTATATTTTATAACGTAAATAAGAAACACGATTCTTAACGTGAAGCGGTTCCGAGAAATTTTTAAAATATAATTTAGGCAAACATTTTTGGGGCACAAGTTTTCATTAGGATTTTTGCGTTTCTTGTATATTTTCAACACAAAATAGAATTTTTTGTTTTTCATTATTATTTTGTTGTTCTTGTTAAAACCAGAACACAAATGCTGGCTAACGAACTCGTTTTTTGTTTTTGGTCCAACAAACCGTATGTCAAAGGGCAACCTAATTTGATTAGTCTTTCGAAAGTGATCCGGTGTACAGACAACAAGAAGAACGACGACAGACAGACATATACTATCGTAAAACCTATTTTTACATTCTCATCATTTATGATTGAGATATTATTAGAATTTTCGGAAATTTGACATCACACTTTTTCAACGGATTTACACGTTTCGAGACCCCCTGAATCCGAAAATCAGGTTTCCACGATGGCGTCTGTCTGTCTGTCCGTCCGTCCGTCCGTAAACACGATAACTCTCGAAAAAATGAACGAATCAAATCCATCTTTGGCACACTTTTTCTAGGTCCTAAAAGAAAGAACAAGTTCGTTAACCAGCCATTTTCGATAAAAATTCAAAAAGTGAACGCATTTTGAACATTTTTGAGACCACTTTTTTCTGAATTTAAAAATTCTATGTACGGATATTTATAGTATTGAAAAGAAAAAATAATTTATCCTAAAGACTTTTTTCGATAAAAAGAAAATTCTCAGTTATAGCGTTTTAAAAAATTTTTTGATCAACCGAAAAACAAAATTTCAAGCCGAAAAACGCACGATATGAAAAAAAGTCAAGAGAAGAAAAACATTTCTTTTTGAAATCCCTACAAGATTATCATAACCAATTTTTGGATTTTCTTCAAAAATCGAAAATTCAAATTTTGATTGCACAAAAATAATTGAAAATAAAAAATTCCATTTTGTGGACAAACTATGTAGGATACAAAAAAAGATGAATTAACAAAAATGGTTATCCCAAAAAAATATCTACAATTTCGTTAAGAATCACTTCTTGATAGGACGCGTACTTTTTGTTTTATTCGTAAAAAATAACGTTGAAAAAAGTAAAATAAAAAAAATGTGTGGAAAAACGACGAAAGTTACGTGAAGAAAAATCCAACGAAACCTGTTTACAAATGTCTGTCGGAAATCGAGCGCGCAGCGCGAGTGTCATGATGAGAAAGTGTACCTCAAAGCCTACAGAGCTTTGAGAAACTTAATCTTTGACTATATTTAAGTAAGTAGACAATTCAGAATATGAAGACGCATATAAATACTGCCATCTAAGAGAGATCTTTTTGATAAATTTTTTTTCAAGCATTCCAAATGCAAAGAATAAATATCTGAGTTTTTCACACAAAACTAATACCATCTCATTATTTAAAAATATAAGAAGGGAAAGGTATATATTTTTTATCATTGTTTTATTATAGCAAAGAAAAAAGGTTCATTAATCGAAAAGACCGGTTAAGTTTAGTGAATCTAGCCACCTTTTATATTGGATAATTATTCAGTTGTATTATGGTTTCATTAAATTAAATAAAAAGTATAAACAGTATTAAATTAAAATTTCCACTCGTGAGAAAAAAGCAATAATTGAAATTAAAGAAGTTTGTAATTCAATTAAAATTAAATTAATTGCGCGTACCTACCACATTTGAAAAAATGACAAAAAAAAACATAATGTCGAACCAGAATCGGAAATATCGGCTGAGCTCAATGAATCTAACTACCCTTTCCTTTGGATAATTATTTATTCATATAATGGCAACATTAAGATAAAGAAAAAATATAAATAATAAATAAATAAAATTGCGACTTATGAGAAAAAAAATCATTCAAATTGAGGAACTTAGTAATTAAATTAAAATTATTTGAAAAAAAAACATTAAATCGCATAAAAAAAAATTGTACAAATTTTTTAAATCAACTTTAATGAGCTATTTTAGATCAGAATAGTTGTCGTCGTTGTAGTCTGTAAACACGGTAACATATGAAGGAATCATTCGATTGGATTCCTCTTTAGCAAACGTTATAAGGATATGAAAAGAAAGGACACGTTCGTTAGCTAGCTTTTTTTGAAGAAATTTTAACATGTAAGGGCATTGAAAAAATTTCTGAGACCACTTTCTTTTAATTTTTAAAAATTCTTTTGACAGCTACTTATAGTAGATCGAAATGGGAAAAATGCATCTATTTTGGATAAAATAAAAATTACCGAAGTTATAGCATCCTTAAAATCCAAAAAATCAAACGAAAATGAACATTGGCAGCCAAACAAAGCGTGATATAGGAAAAAGTCAAGAGAAAAAACCGTTACTTTTTAAAGGCCCTACAAGATTGTCTAAAGAACTCCTTAAAGTTCGCTAACCGAAAATCAAAAATTCAAATTTTCATTGCAAAAAAACTAATAAGAAAGCAATAACTCTATTTTGTGGTGAAGAAAGCTATATACGAAAAGAGAATGACAAAAATTGTGCACCTAAAAAAGAATAGCAAATTTTTCCGGAATTACTTTTTCGTAGGATAAGTAGTTTTTGTTTTATTTTTGACAAACAGCATTGAAAAAAATGAAATATATTTGAGTACAATGATCCAAGCTAGGAGAATAAGTGAGACAAAATTTATTCAACTCAAAAAATTTACAAATTTGTTACGAATATTTTTTTATGAGAATCGTAGTTTTTCTTTTAATCATGAAAAAACAAGATTTAAATTCAATAAAAAATTATAAAAATAAGGCAATAAGAATAAGACTGTTTCAATTTCCATGAATATTTAGAATTGTAATGATATAAATTTATTAAAATGATACATGTTTCAGCGCAGATAAGAATAAAATGTAATGCAAAATAAGAAACAAATATTAAAGTAATCATGATATAAAAGTGTTAAGCATAAAGCAGAAAATTTGAGATTTTCGGAAAATCGAGTGCGAAGCACGAGATAAATTTATCATCGAGCGCGAAGCGCGAGAACCAACAATCGCTCGCCCTAGGCGCACTCAAACTTGTGAGCAAAGGAATGTGCCCTTGCAGCGGGCAGATTTTTTAAATAAATTTTTTACTAGCATATTATAAAAATGGTTAAACGCAAGGTCAGTCAGTAGCCAAGACGAAGGCAACGTTTTAGAACATTCTATAAGAGAAATTAATTTTGCAAAAAATATTGAATAACAAATTATCTCCTCTTGCTTGACTTTTCATTCTCCACTATAATATATGTTATCAAATATTCCTTATTAAAAGGAAGCAATTTGTAGAATATATTTTATCAAAGTTTTTTCTAAATGTTTTTAGGCATGAGCAAATTATGGGATTACATTTTTTAAAACATAAATTCATGATTTAAAATAGGAAAATTGAAGCTCAGCACTGTTTTAAGTGCCAACAAATAGAAAGGATAGAACGTATGGGTTCTGAGTTTGCAGCAGTTACTCGCGACCTGTAAAACTTTCAAGTTTGGAAAGTTACCAAGCTCGAATGCTAGTCTAGTACTCATATAGAAGGCCGGTTATCCTTACCACATTATAGCATAAAACTTGGCAAGCTACATATTTCAAGCCCTTCAAAGTAGTTATTTTGTCTACAAACCAGCTGCCAAAATAGTGAAGCATAAAGTTAAGAGTTTAAGTTACTGAAAAATAATAATCAAAGATTGGCCATACAGATGAGAAAAAAAATTGCTCGTTAACATGAAGAAAACAAATACAATAATTCAAATGAGATCATTTTTGAAATGTATTTTTAAAGATATTCAATTTAAAGTTTTGTAAATAGTGAATAAATATTAATAAAGTGAAAGAAAAAGAGGAAACACTAATTGACGAGAATTGAAGTTGCTTCTAGAAAGTTTTTCGGTGAATGTAAATAAAGAAAGGAGACAAAATAGGATAATCTTAACTATAGTAGCATGTTACATATTTCGAGAAGGAAAGTTGGTTGAAATTTTCAATTTGCAAGTTATTCCTTCCCGCGTCTTCTCATATTTCTCTTATTTATGGAATCACTAGCTTATTCATCCATCAGCTTTCCATCATGTAATTGCATTTTAAGTTTGAAGTTCAAATGAAAGCAGAAATTTTGTCACATCTTGCAAAATCCAGCTCTATATCATAACTCAAAAATATTCCCATCATGAAATTGTTTATAAAATGTGAGTGCTATACTAAATCATGTTCTTATTATGTTAAAGAAAAAGTCGAAAATTGTATTCTGTAACGTGACAATACTCTATTCTATTTTTTTATTTTAATCCAATACTTATGTCAATATTTATATTTCAATCTTATCTAGATTCCCATAGGGCGAAGTTTTTAAATATCATGAAGGTGTATGTTTTTCGAAACGACATAAAACAACTATGGCATATCTATTAATCAAATTTACATCAAATTCAAATTTATTATTTCATTATTTTTCAAGAATGGTATTAATTTATAGTAAACTCGATTCTATTCCTTCTTTTCAGAGTAGTAACCATTTTTCTCACTTGTTAACGGTTTCTATTGTATTTAACCTTTTTTGTAAAAAAAACGAAAGTACTGAGCTCTGCCCTCTAAATGTTAAGCGTTAAAACTTTTTCTAATATATTTCAGTAAATAAATTATAGCTACGAAGCAGTTTTATTTACTTATTATATACTGAAAATAACTTATTTTGCATTAGAGACTATTAATTCGCGTGGGTTCTGCATAGTTACTAGGCACAAAAAGTAAATTAAAAGTAAATCAAATTGTAGAAATTAAGAAACAGAAATGGAATTAAGTGCTAATATGGAAAAGCATACAATAAAATTGTTTGCTTTGCGCTCTAAAATATATTTATCTCGCGCTTTGCGCTTGGTTATTGTACATCTTCTACAAGTTTACATAGAACTTTCAAAACTAAAGGTCAATTCCGCCTTAACTAAAATTGATTGATTATGAATTCTCTTTTGTTAAAGATCTTTCGGCTTCACGAACACATTCTCATGACAAGTCTCGTGAGAAGAAAATATTAAAAGCTATAACTCTGATCATTATCTTTTTGCCGAAAAATATCGTGAGGATAAATTGTTTGAACTACTGAGTACTAGGGACAGCTGTGTAAAATGGTCTAAAAAATTCTCTAACTTTTTAAATTTTTATCCAAAATGGCTGGCTGACGAACTCGTTTTTTTCGTTTGATGCGCTGATAAAGTGTGGTAAGTGTAATCTAACCCGCTAATTCTATAGAAAGTTTCCGTGTCGCTTTTTACCTTGCCGCTTCTCCGAACTCTCGGTCGAGCTTTTCCTCCACTACGACCGCGTTGCAACATACTGAGCGAGCGAAATAATTCGCATCAAGCACCAGGCATCAAGATCAGGTTCGAGAGTGGGGGAACATCGTTTCCAGGAAAATTACTCCCCTATGGTAATAAGTTTAAGAGATATTTAGTAATGTTGAAAAGATAGAAAAATAATTTTTTTCAAAACAAAATTTTGATACTTGAAGATTTGGAACGACAGTTGTAGAAGCTCCTCAAGAATTCTGAAATGTTTCAAGGGAATAATAAGTTTTCTGAAGATTTCTTTTTAAATTCTAAGTGTTTTTTTACAACATTTATTCTAAGAGAATATTAAAAAAGATTTCAAAACAAACCAAAATAATTTAAAAATAATAAAAAGGCATCTGGAAGATTTAAAGGCAATTTAAAAAATTTTGCAGAATTTGTTTAAAATTTTTTAAAATTTCAAATCTTTTAAAAAATATTACAATGGTGAAAAATAAATCGGAAAGAATTTAAACCAATTTCACAAATAATTTAAATCAATTTGAAAGATATTTAGGAATTTGTGGGATTGTAAAATAAGAAAAAATTCATAGAGTTGAAGGGCCATACTGCATACGAGCGTAAGTGCCAAATTTTCGAAAATCGGTTGATTGGCTTAAACGGCATGTTTTCCCCTAAATCGTGTCCCTGTAGAAGATCTTGATGCAGTTCGACCAGAAAAGAGGTCATTGATTTTCAAAATACGTGTCGATTCTGTTTTTTTTTATAGTTTTTTCGTCAAAAATTATGAATTCTTGTACAGAAATAGTTACTGCAAAATTTACTTTTTATGCGTCAAAATTATCATCATTTAAAAAAATTAAAATTGCAAATTATTCATGTAAAATAAAAATATTTTTTGGTTGAGGAATAAATTATTGTGTTGAAAATTAGCCTCTTTAGATGAATTCAAATCTATTTGATTAAATTAAAAAAAAAAAATTATCAAATATTTCATTCCTTGTTGAAAATGTGTCTTTTTGGTTGAGAATGCGTTTACTTAAGGTGGGTTTCCGTATGCACGACTGGAGCAGCGCTAATCGAATCGCGCGTTTCAGTTTATGACTGCTTCTCACTGAATATTATAGTCCCTTTTCATAATGCGCGAAACCCGACGCACGACGGCAGGGACCCCGAGGGCGGCTAGAAATCGTGGCAACTAGACTGCTTCATCAAGGAGCTGAAGGAACTGGGCTACGAACCAAAAAGAGTTATAGATATGAAAGTCAAACTAAATCCAAGGTATCCGTATTACACTGTTTACTATGGACCTGAAACAGCAGGAGAAAAACTACATGAAATCCGAAATTTAAAAATCCTGTGCTACATCAGGATTAGATGGTAGGAATACCATAACCCAAGAATCGTCACACAATGCTACAAATGCCAACAATTTGAGCATGGATCAAAGGACTGCTATAACAAGCCCAGGTGTGTGAACTGTGGAGGGGAACCTTCTTCCAAAAAATGTGATAAAACCGATGCCGAAACCAAATGTGTAAACTGTGGAGGTGAACATCGCGCTAGCTTCTCAAGTTGTCAAAAATATCAAGAACGTCTGCAAAAAGTCTTCAAAGTTAGAAATGTACGGCAAGCACAAAACCAGCAGAAAGTACAGCTTAGACTAAAGCCACTGCCGCCAAACTGCAGTTGACTTCTCGAAACTACTGTTGCTGAAGGGAGCAACGAACCAGCAATTCGTACAACATCGAGAGGTGCCATATATTCATCAACAGGGAGAAATAAACAACACGGTTAATGACCAACAAAAACCGACTGAAAACATACAAAGAACACCAACCACATCTGGTACTGAAGTTGACAACGCGAAATATCAAACATTCAGGATTATCAATCCTTCAAGGAATGCACAACCATCTAGAAAGAACTAAACACACAATTCAACTTCACTCAATTACTAAGGTTAGTTAAACGTCTCAAAAAAGATCTAAAAAATTCTGAGTGTAAAATAGATAAGGGAATCATTGTCTCCGCATATATGATCATATTTGCAAATGCCACGTAGTTTGTTAATAGCGCATTGGAATACTAATGGCATTCTTAGAAAGCAAAGGGAAATGAGGTACTTTCTCGAAAAATGAAAAATAGAAATGATGTTAATTAATGAAACTAAGCTTAATGATAAATTCATTTTCAATAGTTCAGGATTTAAAAATATACGAAAAGATAGAAATCGACCTGGTGCAGGAGGAGCAGTAGCTATTCTTATCACAAAATATCATCTTTACAAATCTAAACTTTAACACTACAACAATCGAAACTGTAGGAATTAAACTTGACAAAAATTTAACAACAATATCGGGATACTCACCTGGACAAAAAAGAACTAAATCTGATCTTGATAAACTCTTTAATAATAACAATGAAATTCTTGCAATAGGGGATTTAATGCTAAACATAGCCATTTGAACTGCGACAGAAACAACAAAAATGGCAGAACGATCTTCGACTACGAAAATAATAATTTTTTAAAAATTATAGCTCCTGACAATCCCACACTCTATCCATATATGCAACATACAAAACCAAGTATAGTAGATATTGGAATATTAAAAAACGTTAACGTCCAAACTGAAATTGACATATTAGACGAACCTGACCACACTGAAAATAAGGCTTTCAGTAATATGACCACTCTTATAAACGAAGCCATCAAAAATCCAATACAGACTTGTATTTTTGAAAATAAATCAGAACCTCTACCAGTAAATGTCAAAAAACTAATTCACGAAAGAAACCAAATATGAAAACTTTATCAAAGGACTGAAATTGATCACTTTAGGAAAATCAAAAATAGCTTAAGGTGTAGTCTAGTTAGTCACTCTCGATTTTTTTTACATTTTTCGAATGTATATGTACTAGCCAGTCTGATAAGTCCCTGAAAAATGAAACACGGAGACGTTTTTTTGGCCAAAGTCGGTCTTATTTTTCAACATACACTCCTTTTAGGTCGAAACAGCGAGTCCAACGATTTTCTAACTTTTTGATACCGTCCGAAAAGTACTCGATCGGAAGGTCTCCAAAATACGTCTCAGTTTCAGCTATGAGCTCCTCATTTGAGTAAGAACGCTTACCGGTGAGCCATCTCTTCAGGTTAGGGAACAAGTAATAATCGTTGGGGGCCACGTCTGGTGAATACGGTGGCTGAGGAACCAATTCGAAGCCGATTTCATGCAATTTTGCTTGTGCAACTAAGCATGAATGACCAGGCGCATTGTCGTGATGATAAAGCGGTTTTTTCTTCTTCAAATGCGGTCGTTTTTCGGCTATTTCGATTTTCAAAGAGTCCAATAATGATGAATAGTATGCTCCGGTTATGGTTTTACCTTTTTCAAGATAGTCCACGAATATTATGTCATGTGCATCCCAAAATACGGAGACCATAACCTTTCCGACCCATTGTTGCGTTTTTGGACGCTTCGGAGCACTTTGGCCCGGTGAAACCCACTGTTTTGCCTATTGCTATGACTCAGGAGTGTAGTAGTGGATCCGGGTTTCATCCATGGTTATGAATCGGCGCAAAAACTCGGTCGGCTTACGCGAAAATAATGCCAAATTCTGCTGGGAAGTTGTCACACGAATTCGTTTTTGGTCCACTGTGAGCAAACGCGGCATTCATCGTGCGCAGAGCTTCTTCATGCCCAAAACTGAATGCACGATATTGCCCACACGTTCCAATGATATGCCTACCGCATTAGCTAACTCTCTCAATTTCACTTTGAGATCATTCAACATCATATCATGAATTTTTTCGACATTTTCTGGTGTAGTGACCTCTTTTGGGCGTCCAGATCGTTCAGCATCAACTGTGCTCGTACGGCCACAACGAAACTCGGTAAACCACTTATGAATCGTTCCAATCGACGGTGCAGAGTCCGGGTAATACTTATCCAGCTTGGCCTTGTTCTCGGATATCGTTTTCTTGCGACGATAGTAGTGTTTGATAAAAACACGAAACCCAGATTTTTCCATATTAAAAAAAAACTTGGAGGTTAGTCGCTTCTCAGTGCTGTAACTTGTAAATGCGTAAACATAAATGGCTGAAGTTTTGACAGGCGTCATTTGAAGGATCAAGCTCGACGAAAATGGTTCACATTAGTGAATACTAATGCCATCTCTTAGAATTTTCAGGTACTTATCAGACTGCCTAGTATCTGAGAATATCGTATTAAATTTTTATGCAGATCAGAGAAGTATAAGTGCTCTACCTGACCGCGTGTACTTGAGTGCCCGACGCACTCGCCCATTGCACTTGCACACTTAAAACGCGTTTTTCTCGAAACAACGTTTTGAGAAACTGGCCACACGATTTCTGGGGAACCAGTTGGCCGATCCTTCTGAAATTTAGACCACACTATCTACACATAAGTACTCATATATATTTTTTTACAAAAAAGCAGTGAAACAAATCTTTTTTTCTATTATTTTGGTTTTTATTGCTTAAAATTAACATTTTTGTTAATTTTAAGCAATAAAAACCAAAATAATAGAAAAAAATATCATGTGGCCGCCGACCTGCCTCCAAATTACGGCGTTCCGTTCAAATACGGATTTTGTATAAAAACTTAGAAAAAATAAATAACAATTTTTTTTGTTCAAAATTTTAAGATATTATTTATCATACCTATCAATATTTATATCCGTATCTTCCATAGCATGCTCATAAAAAATTCCCAAAAAAGCCTATTTTTTTAGCCTACCAACTAGACTACACCCTTAAGTAATATGGTAAACAGGGAAACCAAAAAATTTTCAAACACTTGCTGGGATAATAAGTTCCAAAATCTAACATTAGCAAAAGCTAATGTTTTAGCAGAACAATTCGAGAAAGTACATCATCTCACTAAAGACATGGGTAATAAAAAAACAAACAAGTTAGTTACTAAAGCCTACAAAGAAATTAAAAGAACTAAAATAAATGTTAATACTGTTAACTTAACCTCGCATGTAGAAGGAAGAAAAGCAATTAGAAAAACGGCATCTAAGAAAGCCCCTGGACCAGACTGTATTCAGAGCATCATACTTAAAAATTTACCCCGTAAAGCAATTACTCAAATTACTTACATCTTTAATTCATGCTTTAAAATATCATACTTTCCAAAAAGATGGAAAATAGCTAATGTACTTGCTTTTCCAAAAAAGGCAAGGATAAGCTTTATCCGCACAACTATAGACCTAGCAGCCTACTACCTACTTTCGGAAAAATATTTGAAATTATTATTTTAAATAGCATCAAACAACATCAATGACAAACAATTTATTTTTACCAGAGCAATTTGGATTCAGAGAAAAGCTCAGCGCAGTACAGCAATTAGCTCGAATAACTAATCATACATTCACACAATTTAACTTAAATAAACATACAGCAGCAGGCTTTTCTGCTAATTATTTTAATTCTGCTTAAATATTTATATATTTTTCAATATACCCTTAACATTAATGGACAAAAAAAGAAGAAAAATTCTTAATTTTTCAACTTTAAAATAAATATCGGTAAACTACATAATAAAAAAAATCTAACTTTCATAAATTGTACAGATCCAAGGTTAAAAAAATCCACGCTATAATTTTTAATGCTCTTATTTGAAGAATGAATAAACTTATTAATTTTTTGTTAAATTATATAATTTTAAGCAATTTCAGCGAAAAGCATTAAAACTTGATGGATTACAATTTTTTTTTAATTGACACCTTTTAAAATAGAAGTTAAACATTATTAATTATTCAGTTGTTATTTATACATCAAAATTTGTTTTGAAATCTTGTTAAATATTTCTTTAAATTATTTATTTCAAAGAAAAATCTTTAATATCTTTTACAGGGATTTGAAGCATATTTTGTTATTATCTGAAGATCTTCAACCAATGTAATTAAGTTGGCTCATATTAACGCGGAAATGTTTGTGAAACGCTATGTCATCACTATAAAGATGACGCTCAATTAAAATTTGTTGGAATCCCTCCGATATCATGTTTAAAAAGTTCTCGAATTTCACTTCGACTTGTATCATTCAATAAAAGCATAAGAAGTACTTCCTCTTCTTCTTCCTCGAGAAGATTAATAATTAATTGATCCATGCTGTCACGTGCTACTGTACAACCTACTGCAGCAGACGTTCAAACTGGACTGATTACAGAAAACGAAATGAAAATTGACCTGGTCGCTTGCCTCCAGACGCTCCGTGGGAAACCCGCAGGAATCAGTAATCGCGCGACTAGTTTCGCGCAAATCAAGTAGTGCGACTTTAGTCGCTCATACGAAAACCCACCGTTAGGTAAAACTTACACATATTTGTTAAAAATTTACTTTTTTGATTGAAGATGTATCAATTCAGTTATCTTGTTTTTTAAAAATATAATCATTTTTTAAACTGGTATTTTTTTACAGGAAAGTGATTTATTTAGTTGAAAATTCATCTTTTTGGTTAAGGATTCTACAATTTTCTTTGTAAAAGTGTGTAGAAGAATTTGGATGTAAGAGATTAATTGAGGGATTAGCAGGGTTAGGTAAGGACGCAGAATGGCGAGACAGGTACCAGACCGCGACCATAGATAGAGGCAGGGAAGGGTAGAAGGCGAGAGCGTTTGAATTGAATTCATGGCTAGCGGGGCGAGTATCATCACGGCAAAAACAGATCTAGAGCAGGCAGTGTTTAGTGCTCCGCACATTGATAAATATGGGAAAAAATTCGAACCACGTGACGATTTTAATCAAATAATAAAAAAAATTTATTCTTCTCGAAAGATGTTATATTTAATACTTTCAGTGAGATAA
>NC_046658.1:48884138-48892127 GCF_010883055.1 Belonocnema kinseyi | reverse complement strand
CATATAGTAAACCTAGTCAACTCTATGTAGACTCCCGCACATATTTTGTAGTCATTCGTTATTTTCGAACAATTTCCACTAATGTTGAGGAAAGTCGTTCTATGGTTAATTAAACAAAATATATGAATAGTTATAATAATTCTCTCCCTTGAAATATTAAATGTAACATTTTTAGAGAAGAATAGAAATTTTTTTTTATGATTTGTTTAAAATCGTCACGTGTCTTGAATTTTTCCCATATTTATCACGATGCGCCGCAAGATGAGATAAAAGAAAGAAAGACAAGGGGAAAGTACAAGAAAACTGTATGAAGGGAGAAATTAAAAGCAAAAAGCGTGGGATCGATTGAGGCTTTTATCAGAGGGAAGAGTGGGGAGAGGGGAAGCAGTGAAGAGAAGAAAGATATCGGTGCGAGTTTGGAATATTAAAGAATGTTTAGATCGCCACCGGAAATGTAGAATTTGGTAGAAAAAGATGATAATAGTAAGGGGGCTGAAGGAAGCGGAGATGAGATTGAAGTTCCGATGAAAGAGGAAAGATTAATGCGAAATTCGTGAAGTGATGATAGAAATAAGGCGGACTTATGATGAAAAGCAGGAAGATAATAAGAAACAGGAATATAATAACAAAAAGATAAAGGAGATGCAAGTTAGGATAAAGATACTAGAAAGCGAAAGTGGGAATACGGAGAAGGCAAGACTGAGAAAAATAGAACATAGAACATAAAGGAAAGAGAGGGAAGTAAGAAAAAGAAACATAGTGATAAAGGGTATAGAATTAGAGGAGAAGAAGCTGAAGGAGGAAGTGGAATAAGTACTAAAAAGGATTAATGCGAAGGTAGATATAGAGGAAGTGAGAAATGTAGGAAGAAAGAGCGAATAGGGAGAGAATGGTACTGGTGAGAGTGACGAGATGGGAACATAAAAGGGAAGAGATGAGAAAGAAGTGGATGTTATATGAAAGCTCAGAGAGGAAAGACGATGATTTGAGGTGGGTAGAAAGTAAGATGTAGTATAAGTTAAGGAAAATAGCGGAAGAGGAAAGAAAAAAGGGTAGAAGAACATGGGTTAAGTATAGGAGAATACAGATACACGCAGTATGGTGTAATTGGGATGAAGAAAGGAAACAGATAAACAGAAATAAGGGGCAGGGAAATTATGAGAGGAAGGAATGGGAGATAGGAAAATAAGAAATATTAAAAAGGAAAAAGAGATGAGAAACGAAAGTAGGGAAGAATGAAAGATATTCCACTGGAATATAGCAGAATGGGAGAGCAAAGGATAGGGAGTTTATGAGAAATTTGACTTAATGGGATGTAGTCATGATGATAGAGACATGGTTAAATAAAAAGGGATAAGAAAGGTTAAAGGGAAGGTTACCAAGAGGTTACAAATGGCAAGTGAAAATGCAAAGAGAAAGAATAGAAAGGGCTGAGCAATGGAAGGAATGGTAATGGGAGTAAGGAATGACAGTATAACAGGGAAAGATAAGAAAGAGAGGAAAGAACAAAAAGAAGAATTAATAGTAGAAGAGGTAAAGATGGGAGAAGAGAAGTGCAAGATAGTAGTGGTTTATGTGAACAGTGACATGCAGGAGAAAGCAAAGGAGATGAAAGAAATGATTAAAGAAAATAAAGAAGAGATTAGGCAGATAATAGGTGGGGATTTCTATGCGAGAACAGGAGACAGAGGAGGCAGGGAATAGGGAGAAGGGGAAGGAAGAAAATCCAAAGATAAGGTACTAAACGGGGAAGGAAAAAAGTTGTTGAAGAGCTTGGAGGAGTTGGGATGGTTTATCTTAAACGGAAACATAGAAGGAGATGAGAAAGAAGAATATACACGCTCAGGAGGTGAAAGGGGAACGGTAATTGATTATGTGATAATGAATCAAGGGAGAAGGTCAAGAAACTAGAGACAGGTTATTATATTGATTTGGATCAGTTCCCCTTAATAGTGACATTAGAGAGACGAAAAAGTAATAACAATATGAATAAAAGGAGGGAAAAGGTAAAAAGTGAAGGAATAGGGGATTGGTCAAAAGAAGGAAAAGAACAGTCTAGAAAAAAGGTAAGAAATATCAAAATGGGAAAGGGAAACGGGAACAAGGAGATGGGAAAAATGATAGGAGAAATAAAATCTGAATTAGAGTACACAAACAAATATGAACTTAGTAAAGGGGGAATAGAAGTGAATGTGATGAGGACTGTAAAGAGAAAAAAGGAGGTCAGAAAGGAATTAAAAGAATGAAGGCAAGACAAAAGTAATGGGGAAAAATATAGGAAAGAAAAGAAAGAGTATACTGAGTTGTGCGATCAAATGAAAGAGGAAGAGAATAAAATGTATAAAAAAGAGGCGGAGAAGGCTAGAGCGAAGGAAGAGGTATAGAAAGTAGTAAATAGAGAAAAAAAGTAGAAGAAGAGTAAACCAAGATAACGAAATGACAGAATGAAAGAAATATTTTTTGGATTTGCTAGGAGGAGTAGAGAGAAAAGTTTAAAAGAAAGGAAAACATGGTAGAGAAAGAGATGAGACAGAGCACATAAGAAGGGAAGAAATAGTTAAGGTTTTAGGAATAATGAAAGATGGAAAGTCTCCTGTTATAGATAAGATTCCAAATGAAGTATGGAAATATGTAGGAAAGGAACTAGAGGAATGGGCATGGATAGTGTGTAATCGAGTATGGAAAAGAGAGGGGTGGCCAAAATTATGGAAAGACGGCTTAGTTATACCAATAATGAAAAACGGCAAATGAGAGGAGATTAAAGACTATAGGGGTGTGATGCTGATTCCAACATTGTCGGAGCGATTGAAGATAGACGTTAAGGAAAATAGATAAAGTCACCGAGTCAGACAGGGTTTAGAAAAGGAATTTGGGTAATGGACAACATATTTATTCTGAAGTATCTAGTAAAGAAGAGGATTTTAAAAGGTGAAAAGGAGCAATGATAGGAATATTCGTGGACTTAACTGCGGAGTTGGACTCATTAGACCGAGGCAAAATAGAAAAAGTTATGGTTAAAAAGGGGATAAAAGAGGGATTGATAAAGAGAGTATCGGAAATCTTTGAAAAGATAAAAAGCAGTATAAAGGTAGGAGAGCAAGTTAGAAAGTTACAATAAAGATATATAAGGTGGACACTAGGGGCAGACTGAAAGACGCCAGAATGTGTGGTGAGAAAAGAAGCGCGAAGGCATAAGTTAAGTATTAGAGCGGAAAAGAGGGCATGGAAATTTGAGATGAAACTGTGGTAGGAAACCGAAGGGGAGTTAGCGAGAAACTCTTTGATGGAGGTTGACGAGAGGAGAGGTAGGGCGATCGAATTAACGAAAGGGGAAGAAGAAAGGAGGGAGTTCTTCAATGCTAGAGGAATAGAGGACAGGACTGAAGTATGTTAGGGATGTAGAAGAGGAACGGCTAAGATCAGAAGCGTAAATATTGTAAGTAATGGTAAAGTTAAAGTTGAGTAGACTAAGATGCGTTTGCGTGACATGTGACATCTATAAAGGATACGCTCCGAAGTGGTTACAAACGTGTCATCCGGCAGATTTGGTCTTCCGAACTGTCGGCGAGGAACAAAGTATCTGCAATGAACATGCTTGCCTTCCCGGTAATACTCTATTCATTTGGAGTGGTCTCATGGACAAAGAACAAGCTAAGATCCCTTCATATCGGGACACGAAAGGTTATGCATATGAACAAAAGCATGCATATTAAGTCTTCTGTTCTGCGACTCTACATCTCACGCTGTCAAGGTGGTCGCGGAAAATTGAATCTTGAATATCTTCAAAACAGGATTATCTTAGGTACAGCACATAGATTCGCAAATGGAAGAGACGCTATTCTTAAAATGATCAGGAAGTACGAAGAAGTGGGCAAAGGAGCGTTCCTGTCCAAATCAGCGGAGGAGGCTGCTGAAACACTCGGACTTAACTTCAGTATCAGGGGTGAGAAAACTGTATTAAATCTTATCTATCTCGAGTAATTACTTCTGAAAGCTCGGATGAAGAAAGCACAAGAGAAAAACTTTCGTGAACAGCTCCTCGATAAGAGGATGCACGGTATCTTCCACAGAAATGTGAAGGATCAGTCAATGTTTTGTAAGCCAACGTTAGCTTTCTTTAAATCGCCCGGATTGAAGTCTGGTACAGAGGGTTACATTTTTGCATACCAAGACGGTGTCATTTCCACCTTAACATACCGTCGCCACATTCGGAGCCAAGACATTCCTGATGATAGCTGCAGGGCGTGCCATGCATACCCCGATCATTTAGCTCACATACTATCTAGTTGTCCGACTCACGCAGGAATGACCTACATTCAAAGGAACAATGCGGCACTAAGAGTGCTTCATTACCATCTCTGTCACTTTTACGGCATTAACCTTAATATCGCTCCTCTAAA
The DNA here is from genome assembly GCF_010883055.1 of Belonocnema kinseyi. NCBI lineage: Eukaryota > Metazoa > Arthropoda > Insecta > Hymenoptera > Cynipidae > Belonocnema > Belonocnema kinseyi. The sequence goes on along the minus strand of NC_046658.1, from coordinate 48,887,727 downwards.
TGCTCCTAGGGAAATCGAGTAAATTGTCGAGAATGGAAAGTGTCGCATATACTGGAACTTTATATTCCCCACAATTGTTTCTGTTGCACACTCGAGACTTGACATGGTTCTTCCGGACTTCGAGAAGCGCACCATGTTCGTTATTGCATTTTCAGCACCAGCTGACAAAAACAACATAGCCAAGGAGAATAAAAAGAAAGAGAGGTATAGAGACCTTATGAGGGAGTTGCGACGATTGCACCCGGAATATTCTGCTAAACTAATCGTGCTTATCATCGGCGCTCTTGGAGGTACAAAGCTTTCTCTGGTTAGTAGCCTGAAAAGTATGAAGATTAATTTTTTTGTCGAAGATTCTAGTTTGGAAATTGTTTAATGTTTTTATTTAAAAATATAACTGTTTGAAATTGAATATTTCTTGGGAAAGGTTGTAAGTAATTCGTAACTGTTCTGTTGAAATTGTAATATAATGATTGTATAATCAAATGGGGCCTGTCAGGCTAACGAATATAACCGCGAAAATTTGAAAGACTTGATGCTTAAAACTCATGTATTACATAAATTTGAGATTCAAAAGAAAAATACGCTGCTACCTTACCATTTTTTTTTTACCAATAATGCTAATCTAGTTTGTGATTGTGATGGCGGCGAAATATTTCTTTGTTCTTGCAGATACAGATCTCAAATTATCTGCTTGCTAAGAGATAAAATTTGAATTTATTTAATAAAAAAACGTATTCGTTATTATTAATTCTTTAATACCGGGGGTTGGTGGTGGTTGATGATTTAAAACTCGATTGCACACCAGATATTAGGATTACAAAGATTTCACAAATTTCCAAAATATTTCAATTGATAACTTGGGTTTTCAAAACGTTTAAAAAATGTCCACGTTTCCCAAGTATTTCAAGAAATGTATACATGGCCGTAGGTACGTGAGAGATCATATACCGACCCGGCAATTTGTTCTAGCTACGTATCTGTATCTGTTTAAATCTCATGAAATAATTACTTTATGCGATTTCAACAGATTTCAAAAGATATCAAAAAACGTTACAGGATTTTAAGATATTTCATATAAATTCAAGAGATTAACTAGAGTCTTGTCGGTGGCATGCACTGTACTATTTTTTGGCGGAGACGCTGAAAATGTAAAGCATGTTCTGCTGGTGGTGGATTGAGCGTGATGTTTTCGAGTCGACGCAACCAAGCCGTGAATCACTCGCCGTGAATCACCTACTTTGAGCACTAGCATCCAGAGGCCAGAGCTGCCAGATCGAGTCTGAAATGTACCCCCACCATACACGATTCGACTTCGGTTTTCTGCTGTAGGATGATTGCCGATCTGAAAGCTGCGGAAGACTTCGGTGGTCTTCTATTTATATCTCGATCCGCAATTGAAAGAAATGGAAGAAATTGTCGAATTTAATGTTGCGCGTGATTCTTCATTTCATGCATGAGTCGATTTTGAGGTTATGTTTCTCATGTTTATATACTATGAAATTTATTACTATTATGTACATTATTAATGTTAATATTGAAATTATAAAATATAACATTAATTTTAATTAATAGTTGACTAACTTTTATTAGAGATAGTTAAACTTTGAACTAAAACAATTAGTTTTATGCAAATAAAAAATTTTAATAAAATACATAAGTTACAAAATTTTTTTACATTTGTTTTAAACAAAATATTTAAATTTTTAAACAAAAAGTCTAATTTTTATCCAAGAGGTTGGATTGTATAACAAAAAACGCATTTTTAATCAAATACATTAACTTTGAACAAAAGAAATTTATTTTGAACTAAGTGTAATTTTCTATACAAAAATGAATGTTTAATCATAGCTAAATTTTCGACGAAAAAGATTAATTTTCTTGTATTTGAAAGAAATTAATTTTAAAACAAGACCAAAAAAAATTCTACAATATAGTTAAATTTTCAAAAAACAAATCTTTTCAACTAAATTGATAAATAATCAACAAAAAAAAACTAAATTTTTATCAAAGCAATTCCACTTTTAACCAGAAAAATAGATTAAATTAGTTACAATTCTTTGAAATTGCTTTAAATTATTTAAATTAATTGCAAATTCCTTGAAATGTTTTGAAACATCCTAAAATATTTAAACTGCTTTGAAATCTCTTGAAATTTTGCAAAGCTTTTAAAAATTCCTAGCAATTTTAAAAATAACCTAACATATTTTAAATCCTTTAAAATCTCATACTAACTTATTGAAATCAATTGAAAATTCCCTGGAATCTAGTAAAATATCCTAAGATGTATCAAATCCTTAAAATCTTATATTAAATTACTGTAATCAATTGAAAATTCCTTGGAACTTTTTGAATACTCTTAAATATTTCGAAACCATCAAAATCTTTCGAAAAATCTTCACATCTTGTAAAGACTTTTAATGTACGTCGGAATTTTTTTTAACAACATTGCTATTATTATTAAAATTCTTTGAAATTCCTTTAATTTATAAAAATGAATGAAAAAATCAGTGAAATCTTTTAAAACATCCTCAAATATTTAAAATCCTTAAAAATCTGTTGAAATCTTTTGAAATTTTTTAAAGCTCTTGAAAATTTCTTCAAGTTTGTAAAATACCCTGAAATATTTCTAATACTGTAAAATCTTATATTAAATTACTGTAATCAATTAAACATTCCTTGAAACCTTTTTAAATACTCTCAAGTATTTCGAAACCTTCAAAATCTTTTCAAACACCTAGATACCCTTTGAAGATTTCTAAAGTACTTCGGAATTTTTAAAATAACTCTGCTAAAATTGTTAAAATTTTTAGAAATTCCTTAAAATAATTCAAGTAAATTGAAAATTAATTGACATCTTTCTTAACATTCACAAACATTTAAAATCCTTAACCCTAGACGAATCCTATACATTTTTTTGCCCTCGCTGGGTCCTGTGGGTGTCAAATGTCCCCCATTTGGATTCCTTGTGCACAATCATTCCCTTTCATCAAAATCAGATTTTCGTATACACTATTCTCTTCGTTGTTTATTTTCGAAGAGATTGGTCTGTATAACAACCGTCTAAATCAATATAAAAGGTTGGAAAAATGTTTAAACAAATAAAAGTCGCGAAAAATCGCTTATTTGTTGACGTTTTTTGGAGAATACTTATTATTATAAATAATTTGAATGAATAATGGGTAAATTTCTTTGTTTTCTAATGAACAATAAGATGGTTTAATTTAAATAAAGATAAAAAATGAAGGAAAAGTTTTTTTCAATGAAGAAGCGGTTAGTAAGTTTGACAGATAGAAAAAATCGTCGGAATTAAAAAAAGAATCTTTTTCTACAGAACTATTGTGAAATAGATAAATTTAAAATTTAAATTAAACATTCAATTTAAATTAAATCGAATGTTGCATTCAATAAGCTCAATCTACTTCTCTCTCTTTTCTGCGACACTGCAGTTACAGAATCGACACTTTTTAGTTCGAATATTCTCGATAATTTGGATGAAAAAGCAATTTTTCATTTACTATTTATTAATTGATTTATTATTGGAATTTATGAGTACTGTATGAATAAAATTAAAGAATACAACCTTACATTG
>NC_046658.1:48882221-48884038 GCF_010883055.1 Belonocnema kinseyi | reverse complement strand
AGTACTCGAGATAGATAAGATTTGATGCATTTTGCTCACCCCTAATACTGAAGTCAAGTCCGAGTGTTTCAGCAGTCTCCTCCGCTGCTTTGTACAGAAATGCTCCTTTACCCACTTCTTCGTGATTCCTGACCATTTTAAGAAGAGGGTCTCTTCCATTTGCAACTCTATGTGCTGTTCCCAGAATAATCCTGTTGTGAAGACATTCAAGACTCAATATTCCGCGACTCCCTTGACGGCGTAAGATGTACAGTCGTGGAACGGAAGACTTAATATGCATGCATCTCTCCAGCGCAAAGGTGTCGTATGGCGCTTCTATCAACGAGCTCAGGATCTTCAGGGATGCCATTAACTTTTCCCCGCTTCAAATAAACCTTGGCGCATTTGTCTAACCCAAATTCCATTTCAATTTTCTTAGTATATCGTTCGACAATCCCCAGAGCTAGATGCAGTTGCTCTCTGTTTTTAGCATAGATCTTAAGATCGTCCGTGTAAAATACATGAGTGACCTTGTACTTTCGATCTGCAGGTTTGCCGCACAAGTACCCGTCGGAATGGCGTAGTGCTAGAGATAGTGGCAATAATGTAAGGCAAAAGAGGAGTGGGCTCATGGTGTCGCCCTGAAAGACACCTCTCTGAAACGTGACCTTGTTAGTTGTCACACGATTCTTGCCAGATGAGATAGTGAATCTGGTTTTCCAAAGCGGCATAAATCTCTCTATGAACCCAACTATTTGCGGATGAACCTTTAAGATTTCCAAAAGACAGATGATAAGTCTATGGGTTGTCGAATCGAAAGCTTTCCGATAATCAATCCAGGCCATCGATAGGTCACGCTGGTAGAATGCTGCATCTTTGCAGACACATCTATCGATGAGCAGGTTCTCCCGACATCCGGCTACGCCTTTCTTTGGGTCTCGTTGTTCATACATTTCTTGCCACACAGGTTCAATTGCCCGAACAATCCTAGCATTTAGGATAGCTGTGAATATCTTATAAAGCGTGTTCAGACGAGTTATTGGCCTGTAGTTCTTCGGGTCAGGTAAGTTGCCTATTTCCGGCAGGAGTATTATGCGCCCTTCCACCAACTACTCTGGAATCGGCTCTTCCGACTTCAAATATCAGGTGAAAATACGGGCCAAATGCTGATGGGTTGAAGAAAACTTCTTCCACCAGAAGGTTTTGATACAATCTGGTCCCGGTGCGGAATAGTTCTTCATCCCTCTTAATACTTTTTTCACCTCCTCGGTAGTGATGGGTGCGCATTCTTTATCAGGTGTTATGAGGGCAACACATAACTTCTTGAAGCAATTTATATTTTCTGAGTCTTCGTCCAGTCTATAGTGAACTTCGTGGACTTCTCTCCAAGCCTATCTTTATGGCAAGTTGATGCATTCGTCTTTTGGTCTTATGATCAGCCGTTGGTTTTGTTTTACGGTTCGCATCGGCCAAAGCTCTCGCTGCATTATACACACAATAATTGATAGTCCAGAGGTCGGACGCACCGGAAAAATGTCCACGAAGCTCGTCATCCATTTCAGCCAGATCTTTAGGTTTGAGAGAAACCTTGCTGTTGATGTTTCTCCGGGTCGTAAAGCATCGCTCTTCTTCTATTGGATGCCTGCCCGCGGTTGGTCTTAGTGTCGCCTCTCTTTCTTTGTTGCCGGCTTGTTCTAGTTGTGGCAGAGTAGGCGTTCCGCTTACATAGTCCCTTTTACGGAGTTCAGCTCCGGTTGTTCAGTTGCTCCGTGCACCCAAATGTCGCGAGATCCCGCCGATCCATCGCATTGAATCCATTTTCATTGGCTCCCCCAGCT
>NC_046658.1:48850546-48882121 GCF_010883055.1 Belonocnema kinseyi | reverse complement strand
ATTTTTAGTCATTTTCACGTATAATTTTTACTTAAATTTAAAAAAATCAATTCGAAACATTAAAATATCATGATATACTGTAAATGTACGTCAAATGCGTTCATTTGCATGAAAATATGAAATTGACTTAACGTAACGAAACTTGAACGTAACGAATCCTCTGTGGAACAAATGTGCCCCAAGCCACAGCATTTCCTTCTCACTTGATAGACAGCGAACAACCGGCAACATCAACCACTTCATTGTCACTTAATTTGTCCCCCGCATGATCCATGTAGGGTTAAAAATGTTTTGAAATTTTTTAAAGCTCTTGAAAATCCCTTGTAAATTTGAAAATTCCCTGAAATATTTCAAATCTTCCAAAATATCATATTAAATTACTGTAATCAATGAAAATTTCTTGGAATCTTTAAAATTCTCTCAAATTTTTCAAATCCTTCAAAATCTTTTGAAATTTAGGATTTTTTAGGATGTCTAAATTGCTTTGGAATTTAAAAAAATAGCCTTCTAAATTTTTTTTAATTCTTTGAAATTCCTGTAAATTATCAAAATTAATTGAAAATTCCGTGACATCTTTTAAAACGCCCTTAAATATTTATAATCCTGCAAAATCTTTTGAAATCTCTTGACATTTTTTAAAGCTTCAGATTGAAATTTAAAAAAGAGAAAAGTTTCAAAACGATAAATATTGAAATGTTTGTAGATTAGAGTTTTGAAAATGGAAACAAAAAAAATTCAAAGCTTTCGAAATTTAATTCTCAAAAATTTCAGTTTAACTATTTTTAAAACGATTTTTGTATATAATTATAAAATTATATATTTTTTTAGGGAATTTTTAAATTTTCAAGGAATTTTCAAGAGATTTCGAAAGATTTTAAAGTACTGGATATACTTTATGATATTTTAATAGATTTAAAGGAATTTTTAAATGGTTTCAATAATTTAGCATGCGATTTTACAGGATTTGAAATATTTAATGGTCTTTTAAAAATTATAAGATATTTTCAAGAGCTTTCACAAATTTCAAGAGATTTCAAAAGATGACAAAAGATTCGTAACAATTTTAAATATTTGAGGAAGTTTTAAAAGATGCCATGGAATTTTCAATTGATCAGAGCATTATAATATAAGATTTTAAAGGATTTGATATATTTCAGGATATTTTAATGGATTTCAAGGAATTTTAAAATGATTTTAATAATTTAGTATGAGATTTTAAAGGCTTTGAAATATTTAATGGTTTTTTTTAAATTTAAAGATATTTTAAGAGCTTTAGAAAATTTCAAGAGATTTTAAAAGATTTGTAAGGATTTGAAATATTTCAGGAAGTTTTGAAAGACGCCAAGAAATTTTCAAATGATTACAGTAATTTAATATGAGATTTTAAAGGATTTGATATATTTCAGGATATTTTAATAGATTTCAAGGAATTTTAAAATGATTTTAATAATTCAGTATGAGATTTTAAAGTACTAAAAATATTTCATGGTTTTTTTTTTAATTTCAAAATATTTTAAAGAGCTTTAAAAAATATCAAGAGATTTTAAAAGATTTGTAAGGATTCTAAATATTTGAGGAAGTTTTAAAAGAGGCCAAGGAATTTTCAAGCGATTACAGTAATATAATATAAGATTTTAAAGGATTTGATATATTTTAGGATATTTTAATAAATTTCTAGAAATTTTCAAATGATTTTAATAATTTAGTATGAGATATTTGAAATATTTCATTTTTTCAAATTTCAAGATGTTTTTAAGAGCTTTAAAAATTTTCAAGAGATTTTAAAAGATCTGTAAGGATTTTAAATATTTCAGGAAGTTTTAAAAGATTCAAAGGAATTTTTAATTCATTAGAGCAAATTTATATGAGATTTTAAAGGATTTGATATATTTTAGGATATTTTAATAGATTTAAAAGAATTTTCATTTGATTTAAATTATTTAGAATGAGATTTTAAAGGATTTGAAATATTTCACGGTATTTTTAAATATGCAATGAATTTTCAAGAGCTTTAAAAAATTTCAAGAGATTTCGAAGGATTTATAATTCTTTATGATATTTTAAAATATTCCAATGAATTTTCAATTAATTTTGACAATTTGAAGCGAAAACTAATTGTTTTAGTTAAAGGTTTAACTATTTCTATTAAAAGTTAGTCAACTATTAATTAAAATTAATGTTATATTTTACAATTACAATATTAACATTAATAATATGTAGAATAGTAATAATATTTATACTATATATACTTGAAAAACATAACCTCAAAATCGACTCACGCATGAAATGAAGAATCACAAAAAAAAACATTAAATTCGCCAATTTCTTCCATTTTTTTCGAATGGGGATCGAGATATAAATAGAAGACCACAGAAGTCTTCCGAAGTTCTCAGATCGGCGATCATCATGCAGCAGAAAACCGAAGTCGAATCGTGCATTTTCGGCTTATACACGAACTCACAGTGGCAATCATGCACCTAAACGATATTGTCGATTTCTATTGTCACAAGACTCTATTTTCATTGCTGTATGCGTGAGACACGAGATCTCAGTGGGCTAGACAGCGTTGGAAAATATGAAAAAAAATGTCACGGTTGCTGATTCTTCGATAGCTACACGCGTGCGACAGAGGCATCCGTTGAGTTAGAGTAGTTAGACAGTAATGGAACGTTACGCGTGTTTTCTTGAAGTTATGATCCCAACGGAGCTGTCTTGGTCTGCGCTTGCTTGAATTTGCGTGACACTCATTGGCTACGGTGCGCGTCTGCACTTGATTTTTAAATATGTACTCAGACTAGAGCCAATGAGCGCCGCACAGTTCAAGCATGCGCAAGTATTTTTGGATCACTGTTGGAAATAATAATCGAATCCAAATGATAATACGTAAAAACGCTTTTGCTTTACCACCACCTTGCCACCCGTACCGCCGCAAAACAGGGCCTCTGCTTGTTATTTTTGATCAAATTCTTATTTCAATTTGAGCCTCTCTGCTTCTTATTTATGATTGTATTTTTATTTCAATTTCACAAAGAACATTTTAAAGTCCTCAAAGCATTTAAACGAACTATCTGGATCATTAAATATATCTATCTAAGTGCCTACGGAGATTTTCTCAGAGCTTCTCAGAGCCTTGAAAATTTTTAGCATATACTCTGAGGTTTCTATCGGCAGGGTTAATATATTTTTAATTACAAGTTAATTTTTAAGTTATTATTTATTATTCATATAAACATTAACATTTAGTAACATTCCTTCGAAGCATGGCATTTGCTATAATTTTTGATATAGAAGTCCATTGCTGGTGTAAACTGCGATAACAATTTTTCGAGGTTAGGAATTAATTTTAGAATACAAGAGCGAACTGACGGTCGCAGAATTAGATCATTTTTGCCACTTTAATTTAAATCATCCGTATATGTACAAAAATCTATAAAATATTATTTTTTGCTATGAAAAGTTACGAAAATGTAGTTGCTACCGCATTTTATATCAGCAATGAAATTTTATAACAAATTCCATGCTTCACAGGAATAATAGTTAATGTTAATGTTTATATTAAATGCAAATAATCACTAAAACATTAACTTATAACTAAAAATACAACAGTGTTACACTAACTTTACTCAATATCAGAAAAGTACCATGAAACTCCTTGCACTTCACCTTCGCCACCAAACAGCTATATAAAATATATAGGCTTCAAATGTTTTATGGGCTTTTAAACAATATATAGTTTAAGAAATGTGGGATTATATGAATTATGTTCAGGTTTATGGATGTATCGGGTCTTCATATCTGCCGACATTTTCGCCAAATACTGGCACTTTCATTATCACCTAATGGTCGGCGAGAAATGAGTTTTTGACAAACTAAAAAGGAACTTACAACAAAATAGTTGAATTCTCAATGAAAAAGATGAATTTTCAAGAGAGAAGTTTTATATTTCTAACCAGAAACACAAATTCTTGAACAAAATACGGGAATTTTCAAACAAATAATTCCATTTTTAACTAAAAAAGATCAATTTTCAATAAAAAATATCGAAGTTTAAATAGATTATTTCAAATTGTAATTAAAACAGATGTTTTAACAATAGATTGTTCAAACAAACAATAGAAATTTCAACTTAATTAATTTTTAATGCAAGAAAAATATTATAAAAATTATTTAAAATAAAATAGAATCCACTTAAAATCAGGCTGCTTCTACACATTAATTAGCAGAACCTTTAAACGATTACAATTTTTTATAATAAATTATGCAAGACGCTTTTTGCAATCTAAGATAAAAAAATAGAATTTGGACATTTATGATAAGAATACTAAAAAACAAATTAATTTTTCAGCCATAAAATAATTTTTAACTAAAAAGATGAAGTTTTAATAAAAAATATCAAATTTTAAACAAAAATAGAATAACTCAGTTTTTATTTTATAAAAGTTAATATTCATAAAAAAATGAAATAGTAAAAGTTTGAACAAAAAAGATGAATTTTCAATCACAAAGATTAATTTTCTATTAAAAAATTTTTTTGAACAAATAATAGAATTTTCAACTCAATTTTTAACGCAAGAACAATATTATAGAAAGTATTTAAAATAAGATAGAATTCATTCAAAATCAGGCAGGTTCTACACATTATTTAGCCGAATCTCTCAGCGAATATATAATTAAAATTTCCCTTAAAGACATTAATTTTGAACAAACAAAAAAAATCAAGAAAATAGTTGAATCCTTAATAAACAAGATAATATTTTAACAAAGAAAAATAATTTTCTACCAAAAAGACGAATTTTAAAATTAAACAATTAATTTTTAATTCAAAACATAATTTTTCATCCGGAAATTGGGCAGTTGAATTTTCAATCCATTTTTAACATAATAGTCGAACCCTAATCAAAATGATCAGTTTTCAAAGAAATAGTGGAATTTTCAACTGAAAAAGTTAAATTTTCAATTAAAAATATACATATATAAAACCAGAAATAGGATAATTCCTTTTTACTTAAAAATAATTAATATTTAACAACAAACAATTAAATTTCAACAAATTAATTAAAATTCGAAAAAATAGATGCATTTGATGATACATAGTTGAACTTTCAAGCAAACAGATGTATTTTCAACCAAGAAGATTAATTTTATATAAAAAAGACGATGTGTGAAACAAATAATTGAATTTTCAACCCAAAAATATAAATTTTTAATTACAAATTTCTGTGTTCCACCAAAAGTGGGACAGTTTAATTTTCAGTTAGAGAATTAAATTTTTAACAAAAAAAAAACGGAATGTGAAACTTAATATTTTTGCTCTTAATTACAAAGATGAACTTTCTAACAAGAAGACTAATTTCCTACCAAAATAACGAATTTTCATCGAAATATGTGCATTTTCAAATCAATTGAGGGACATAGGGGAACTTTTGTAATGTTTGCTACACCGAGTAGTAACTAGTAATGACATGCCGAACTACAAAATTCATTGGAATATAATTGAAAAATGTTAAATTTATTTCTACAGAAGATTGTAATATTTGCAAAGGACTATAGGAACGTCGAGAGATACCGCCGCACTGATTTTGTAAGCGACTTAGTAAAAATTGGTGCAGTCGGATTAGAAGACGAAAAAAATAAACCCAACATGTGCCGCGTCGCGTTAAAGGTTACGATACGTATCAGTTTACACGAGCATACGATGTAAATGCAGACTTATTTATTATGAGATTTTGAACTCTTTCGCACTATTACATTCATTTAAATTGCAATTTTACAGTACAGTCTATTATATAGATTGATAAATTTAAGGAATTTCAGCAGAGCGTTGGTCGGCTGACATCGTTTACGCTCGGTTGCACTCGGTCCAACGCTCGGCTCGCTTACTTGCGATCTTCAGAATTTGTCTTACTCCGTAATACAAAAAAAAATATAAAGTCTCATAGTATAATTTATATTCCTACAGACAGTAGCAATTCCTGTTACAAATTTAGTCTTTTATGTTATTTTAGGGACTTACAACTTCTACTCTTTTTATGTAATTTAATTATGTCTCTACTAATTTATCCCATATAGGATTTTACTATAAAAGATACCAAGACTTCGTATTATCAACAGAAAAATTTCCTAAAAAAATAGCATAGCCTAAGAGTTTTGTATTAAAATATACGAATTATCGCCTTGGTCCCTCGATTGTAACCTAATTTAGTAATTTTTCCAGTACAAAGTTTCTCAGTGTACAAAAGATCAATTTTTAACTTCAAATATCAATTCTCTACAAAAAAATGGTATAATCCAATTTTATCTCACATAAATTAAGTTTTGACTAACTGTAAAAAAACTTAAAACAAAATAGTTGAATTTTCAATCAAAAAGATGAATTTTCAAGGAAGTAGTTCTATATTTCTAACAAAAAACACAAATTTTCAACAAAATGCATAATTTTTCCAACAAACAATTCTATTTTTAACTAAAAAAGATCAAGGTTCAATAAAAAATATCAAATTTTGAACAAAAATAGAATAATGCAGTTTTTAGTCTAAAAAGTTGATAATCAATAAAAAAAAAAGAAATTTTCTGCGGATTATTTCAAATTTTAACTAAAACAGATGAATTTGACATCAAACAGTAGAAGTTTTAACAAAAGAGATGAATTTTCAATCATGCAGATTAATTTTCTATTGAATAAGTTTTTTCAAATAAATAACAAAATTTTGTAGAAATTGTTGATGTAAGTTTTTGGCTTTAGGGTCAGGTGAATTGAAACTAATTTAGTTGTATCAAACGTTTTGGCATACAATGGTGGCCTTCATCAGTAAGTTTTATTAAATCTGTGGAAAGTACACAATATTTTGTAGGTACGGAGATTAACAATTGGAAGCACCCCAGAAAAAAAGTTCTTATTCAATTAAAAAAAACATATTTTTTTACTAGGTTCTTTTGATTCATGTTAAAATATTTTTATATTAAAAGAAAATTCATTTGATTTTGATAAATTATGTAACGTAATTTCTAAATTTAAAGCAATTATTTGTTCAAATGAGTTGTTTGATTTCAAACAAAATTCTTTTGACTCAAAAAAGTTAGTAGCAAAAATGAAAGAAATAATTTATTTAGACTCAGTAATTTGAAATAAGCAAACTATTTCTTTCAATCAAAGAAAGATTTTCTTAATCCACATTACCAATGCGCAATGATATTGCGCAGAACAAATGACTCTGATTATTTTACGTTAACGCGTCTTTCGGAACACGTGTTGTCACATTTTTACGAAGACGCTGAAGCGACGGCTTTGCCAATAATTTAAATCGTTAAAATGTGTGCTAAAGAAGTGCGCGACATCCTTGCATCGTAGGGATTTGCAGAAAGCATAGTAGCTTTCTACCGTTTAAATAGATACTTTTATAGAGCACGACCTAACCTCGTTTTTATGTAAATTTTGATTACTTTTGTGCACAATTTCGTCACAATTTATCTCTTTACCTTAAATTTTCGTGAGGAATTGTAAATTAGGAAAGAATAAAATTCATTTACAGATAAAAAAGATTAAAATAAACTTTTTTCCTCTACTATTATTTATTTATTAAAGTATTATTGGATTCAAATAAAATCTATATTCATTTTAAACTAACATGTTTTTTTTTCAACCAAAAAGGTTATTTCATTTAAAGAAATCTAAAGGTAAAAAAATTATATTTCTTTGATTTAAAGACATTCTTCATTTGAAGTAATCAAATATTTTTTTAATTCAAAGAAATACTCGATTTGAAGGAACGAAATATTTCTTTAATTTAAATAAATTTTCCGTTTAAATTAACGAAATATTTCTTTGAATCCAATAAAAAGAGTTAACAAGAAAATTTCTTTAAATGAAACAAATGTTTCTTTGGCCGTATATAAATACTAGAATTTCTTTGATTCAACAAAAATTTTTTCTGGGTGCATTATTCTTCGATTAATACCTTATTTGTGAACTAATACAAAATGAAAATTACTTCCTTTTACATTTAAATCTGGTTTAATTTTATTAAGAACTATTGATAAATTTTGCAGTAATCTTGAAACATTATTTTATTTTAAAGAAGTACAATTTATGAGAAAACAATACTGCCGTTTTGGTATGGTTGGACTTGTAAGAGAAAGCTGCATCTAACTGTCTTGATAAAATTTATTGATTATTAATATTTAATGCAAAAAACTATTGTTTATAAATTAGAAAAGTAAAAAAAGTTGAAAAATACAACAGAAAATATACACAAAGCACTTTGCGTGTCCTAAAAGTTGTACAAGGAAGGCAATATGTCATCAGCATACACATAAAAAGAACCTAAAGATCTTTGTGTCTTTTTTGCGTTGTAAAAGTGCCCGAGTGCGACGCGAATTGACAAACGAAAAGAATCGCTTGCCCTTACGTATTTTTTAGCCTTGTATGTCAGCTCGGACTCTGATCGGAAATCCACGGGAAACATGTCCCGGCTAAATTCGGCTATACACTAGCGGCGATCGTTCGGGTAAGTTCGGAACAACCACTAAATAGACAGTGTCCCTTACGTATGTTTTGATGATGTATTTTGAGGCTGCGCTCGAGCCCTTCGACAAAGGCGTCGCCCCAAGTCACTTTGTTTTCCTTTTGCCTTGTATTTTTAAACTTCTGAGACTAGTAAAACATCAAAAGTCCATTTTCTAATAGAAATTGTTTAAAAAAACAATTTTTTATTTGAAAATATGAAGAAGGACATTATTCTTACCCAAATAACGTATCTTGATTATCCAAAATTTTATTCGATATTAAAATTCTTTGGGCAAGAAGTTTTTCTCGATTTTCTCAGTTCAAGTCAAATTGGACTTATGTATCTTTTTAGTTTATACGGCAGAATACGAATGTAGTCGGAAAAGTTTTGTCATCAATCTGTTATTTAATAAAACAATTTCCAATCGAAAAAGTTGTTTACAAATTAATTTTTCAGTGACGTATATGTAATTATATTAATTTTTTTATTATTTTATTCCTTTTTTGTTATTTTTCAAATAATATGTTTGTACGAAAATTATTAGTATAAATTGTAAGAAACCCTATACAGATGTAAATTGTTTTCAAATAAATTAATTTTCAATACAAGAACAATATTCTAAAAAGTATTTAGAATAAGATAGAATTCACTTAAAATGAAGCAGGTTCTATACATTATGTAGCAGAATCTCTCAACGATAAAAAATTTTTTAAAGTAAAATTATGCAAGACGTTTTTTTCCCATATAAGACAATGAAAATTGAATTTTTAGACTAATAAAAAACAGAATAATTTTTCATCCATAAAATTAGTTCTCTACAAAAAACTATTAGTTTTCAATCCACAACGATAGAATGAAAATTTTCCTTAAAGACATTAATTTTTAATAAACAAAAAAAATCGAGAAAATAGTTCAATCCTCAATAAACAAGATCAGATTTTTAACCAAAAAAAATAATTTGCTACCAAAAAGATAAATTTTTTAATGAAACAATTAATTTTTAATTAAAAATATAATTTTTCATCCTGAAATTGGGTAGTTGAATTTTTAATCCGTTTTTAACAAAATAGTTTAACCCTAATCAAAATGATCAGTTTTCAAACTAGTAGTATTTATTTCCTACCAAAAACATGAATTTTCATCGAAATATGTGTATTTTCAAATAAATAGTTGAATTTCCAACTAAAAAAGATCAATTTTTAATTTCAAATATCAATTCTTTATCAAAAATGATATAATCCATTTTTATTTTACATAAATTAAAAAAAATAGTTTTTGAACATTTTTTGTTGAAAATGTTCAACAATTTAGTTGAATTTTTTTCTGTCTTGACTAACGTGTTTCCTTGGTTAAGAACTCATCGCTTTGGGCAGAAACTTGATTTTCTTAGTGAGCATGAATACAATAAAAATGTATCTCGTTTGGTTGAAAATTCAACTATTTTTTTGAAAACTCAACAATTCTGTAGATATTTTTCTTTGTTCGTTCTAGAGCTTTGCGCTCGATAATATATGCATATATACATCTACAACTGTAATTTGGTATTTGTATATTATCTTTTGTTAAAGATCCTTTCTTGAGGACTTAACTATTTTAATTAAAATTTGACTTTTTTGTTTACATTCGACTATTTCTTTAAATGTTAAACTAATTCAGTAAAAATGGATCTTTTTGGGTGGAACATTCATCATTTTAGTTGAAAATTTAATTCTTTTGTTAAAAATTCTTTCTTCCTTAGGTTGAAAATTAATCTGTTTGTTGGACATTTCTCTAATTGTTTTAAGGTTGAACGACCTTTTACAAATTAATTGTTAAGTTTGAAGATTCATTATTTTAGTTAAAAACTTATCTCTGGTTAAAAATTAAAAAATTGGCTTGAAACGCATTTTATGGTTCAATTAATCTTTAACCAAAAAGAGTTGCAAAAAAAGGGTTCTCAATGAAAACGTAGTGGCGGACATCTTAAAACAAAAAGAAATGATTTTCAAGAAAATATTTAAATTTTTAACCATAATTAAATTTTTGAACCAGTATGTAAAATTTCAACAAAGTAGTTGAATTTTTAACATGCAAATATGGATTTTGGATAGAAAATGTAATATTTGAAATTTCAACGAATGCAGATTCCGCCAAGAGATGCACTGTAAAAATAAGGAAACGAATTTTCAATCATGAAGATTATTTTTATGTAAGAGATTCGAACTGAAACCAAAAGTAGAAAAGTAACTTTCTCAAAAAAAAAAAATTATTTATTTCAGAAAAAAAAAGAATTTTCAAAAAATAGTAAATCTTTTAACCTGAGAGATTAATTTTTAAGTAACATTATGAATTTTTCCACTAGAAAGACGAATTTTCCACAAATAAAGAATTGTCAGTTAGAAAATAAAAAAAATTTTCCCAATTTTTAAACTTTTAAGGCAGAAGACTATTTTTCTGTAAAACAGTTATAACACCTTTACCCTCCATCTATAGTACCACCGCAAACCCCATTTTTCACAACACCTTCACCCCACATGATAAGTTTTCAAGTATTTATTTGTTGAAAGTGTTACTTTTAATACAAAATTTCATTAATTTAAATGTAATTTGAAATATAACAATTACAGGTTGAATTTTAAAGAAAATATTTATGTTTTTCATCAACGTTAATGTGAAAAGTCCAAGGGACAGTGGGAGACTTAACTAAGCCCGAGATTCGAAAACTGGCAGAAATTTACGTTCAATAATGTAATTTTTTTCCAGCTTTATAAGGATTTATCTAATCTTGTAATCAAAATTCGTACAGTAATCATATATTGCGTTATTTCTTACAAAGTAGTGTAATGATTTTTTATAAATCGAAATAATGAAACAGTTATTACTGAAACTTTCATGCCATTGAACGCATTAACTAATATGGGGGAGACTTGGCCAAGATTTTCAGGGGACAGTTTACCAAGTGGCAACAATTTTATTATATGTGTTTTTCTACCTATAAGGTCATTAATGATTATAGTGCGCGTGCAAAATTTTGCTAAATTGACTTATGAAAATTGTGGTTTAAAAATATAATGTTCAGTATTTAAAGAATATGATTATCATCAACGTGAATTACAAAATTGTAATAAACGCCATTCATCAATATTAGGTGTAAATTAATTTTTAATAAAAAAAGTTCATTTGGAATAGAATAGTTCAATTTAATTTTCTACAAAAACAATATTAAATTAGTTGAAATCCTATTATAAAAGATTAATTACAGTTTCAGATATAGAACTCATCCCTTGGTGTCTTCTTTTATTTTATACTAATATTTTGTAACATTCATAAAATATGTATTACATAGAAAAGATAGGCTTTTGATTGATTATGTTTCATAAAACGATAAATCGGCGCGCGCAAGACTGCTAGTATTCTATTATACTTCTGGGGCGTGTGGTGAATTTAAAATTAAAGGGGTGAACAGATGTAATAACAATTCAATTAACTTCAATAGACGAAAATTTAACCTTTTGCTACATCACTGGTATCTACTTTTGAACAATCATAGTTTCGAATCTGAAGAAGTAGCTTCTAGCCTTAAATCTGAACTCACTATAAATCTCGCGCCTTCGTTTACTCCTGATCCTGTAATTTCTACGGAATATATTCGCAAAGATGATATTGGAGTCTGCGTTGGCAAAACTGTAGATGACTTTATTAAATACAAGCTTCTCAAAGATTCATGGATGCCATCACCCATACATAAATTTCTATTTTTATTAAATAAACTACGAAAAGAACGTTGGTATCTTAAGGAAAATAACTTGAAGAATCGAAATTACAAGTGGTTTATTTTTTTCACCATCTCAAAAATTCTCTAGAGGCTGCAAATTATTTTATTCACACTTGGAATACTCCATAAATCATCTTATTAACCAGATCAACAAAAAGCGATCATCGCAAATTCTAGAAAAAGGAATCGGTTTAAGTCAATAATAAGGTGAACCGACCACTACTGGGACAACGTAAAAAGAATGACTAATACTGAGACAATAATAAATATCGTTGAGTATCTTTTATATACCAACAAAAATTATAAAACTAAAAGTGTTCTATCATTTTTGAATTTCTTTTAAATTCGTTACTACTATTTATTTTTGTTCTGACAAGTTGAACATTTAGTAAAAAATAGTCAAAAATATTCATAAAAATATATGAATGAACTGCTACAACATTCGTCATTTTTTTTATTTCAAAACTTTCCGCATAACTTTTACAGCATTGTAATATTGAAATTCCCTACACTTAAAGAAAAAGTAATGTTTTGTCACATTTTTAATACGCTTAACAATAAAATTCATAACATTATTAGCGATTTTATTCGATAAATTATGAATATTTTAATGTTCCGAATTTGGACAAATTTTTGGCGCAGTTGCCTAAACCGGGAGAACCTCTCGCTGACTGTCTCAATTCCGTTTCCATTACTGGACGGTCACTTTCGCTGTGTTTTTAATTAAATGTCGCAGTATTATTTGAGTGATATGTTCAAAATATTGCTTATCAGACACAACCTTACCTTTTAATTGATTATTTATTCTAAAAAAAGTTGTTCAAAGTAGTTTATTGAAACCTCCAATTCTAACCTCAAAGTTTCCAACTAGTTAGGTACACTGTAAAAATACGTTTTGAAATTGCACTTCAAAGTGCAAATTTACATATATAAAATGTCACTTTAGACGCATTAAAATTACAGGATAGAAAGCAAATTTCCACGTGTTGTCTAGAATGAAGTATCTTACAGGCTTAATTCTATGACTTTGTATGAATGCATACGGCCTGTTAAAAATCACTACGTTTAAAATGTGTAAAAAAAGGATTCACACTCTACGTAGCAAAATTCCCTGGCCTGGTAAAATGACCCTTTTCGCATAAATTTCGATTTTCTAACGAAATTTTCTCCACTTTATAGTAATTTTAGATTCGTTTGTATAATATTCCACGTTTGTGTAATTATGGCTATAAAGCTTTCTTGTTCGCTCTTTTGTCCGCATGTTATGGGCGAAGCGTGCATTTTAGGCTGCAAACTTTATTGCTTACTTTCGGCGAAAGAATAAATGAAAGTGACTGATTTTGACTTGTAATACGATATAAATTTTTTGCGATATACACTTGCCTAATTATAAATATATTTTTAATATGACCTGAATGATTTAAGTATTTAAGGTTAGGTTAATATTTTGTAGAAATTTTCGAATTTCCGCTGTTCAATTTGACGTCACATATTAAATTTTAGTCCAGTTAAGAATTTTACACTTTTGTTCAATTTTCAATATTTCTATACTAGTTTCACGCCGCTGCGCGTGAGTCCACTTTTTACATACGTCTAGCGTAATAAAATTCCACAACCTTTATTTACAGTGTAAGCAATGTAATATAGTATCTAATAAATTTAATTTTTCAATTAAAATTAGAAAGTATGGATTAAAATTCAATATTATAGATTTATATAAAATATTAATAAGATTAATATTATAGATTTACTTTTCAAGATAAATTAAGTAAATTAACTTTTCTATTTAAAATTTAAATTTTCGAATTCAAAATATAACTGTTTTGAAGAAGATTCATCTTTTTTACTTGAAAATTCAAAATTTTGGTTTATTTCTTGACTGAAAAATGTTTTTTGATTAACATTTGAACTATTTTATTGAAAATTCGTCTCTTCGGTTCGAAAACGTATTTTCTTAAATTATAAACTTCATATTTCTTGAACAAAAATGCAACTGTGGTCAGAAATTAATCTGTTTAGGTTGAGGCTTTAGCAGTTTCATTTGAAATTTGTTTGTTTTTTTTTTCAAATCGATTCGTCTGCTTTCAATATGTAATTAAAATCTTTTTCAGTTGAAATATCAACTATTATATTTTATTATCAGAATTTAACTTTTTTTGTTAAACTAATACCGCAATTTCCTAACAAATTCTTGAATTTTTAAGTGAAAAAGACTAATTTTCTACCAAAAACGATTAATTCTTATCAAAAAATATAATAGTAGATATTTCAAACGAAAAATGTTTTAATTATGAATTAAACGTGATATGATTTTTAAAATAAATAAGATATTTGATTCGAAAAAAAATATATTAACCAAATTTATGAATTTTGTACCTTAATATCATTTTTAACAAAACAATTGCATTTTTCTCAAAGAAAAATGTAATTTATAATTAGGATGACAAATTTTCGAACCAAAAAAACGAACTTTCAACAAAATAGTGGAAATATTAATAAAAAAAGATTTGTCAGTTAGTAAAATTTTCAACCAAATGATATAATTTGTATTAAAAAATAATTCAAATTGTTTCAATAGATTTTTCAATTTATATATTAACTTGAATTAAGATGAATTCTAATTCAAAATTTACTACCAAACAGTTTAATTTGCAAGAAAATCGATAATATTATTCTATCATATTAAATTTTAATGCATGCTTACTAATTTTATTAAAAAATTTAATTTATGAGTTATTATTAAATTACTTACCTAATATGTTGGCAAAAATTCAGGTTGGAATTAGAGGTTTCAGTAAACTACTTTAAACATTTTTTTTTTAAATAAATAATTAAACGGTCATCACAAGTGATTCTCACTTTTTAATGTATTCCTAAATTAATTATTAGTAAATTGTGTTCTTTTGTTTGGAATATTACCCCGATCTGACTAGCTTTAAAAATATCCATTCATATTAATTTACTATAAAATTACTAATGTATTTTTTGTTCCTATCGATCAAATAATGTCTTAGCCACTTATTATAACGATTTTTGTATCAAAAATTCTAATTCTCCGTTTGAAAACTGTGTTTATGTGAGTTAGTTTTTCCTAACTGTCCCAGTGATGGTCAGTTTTCCTTAAAAGCAATAATTTTGTGCGGTAAAAAAAACTTAACTCTGACTGGATTCAGGGATGATAAGTTTACAGGCTTGAATTCAACGGATTACTACAATGTCGGGCAAAAGCAAATAAGTGATTTTTTCAAAACCTTATAAAGTTTAGAGCAGAGTTCAGATAAAAAACATTTTACACCTGTTATACATGATTTTCGACATCATATCTTAAAACGGCTGTTCCTCTACGAGGTGCGATATTATAGATTATGCAGGTCCGCTGACACCGCTCCAAAGGGAAATGTTACGCTCAATCCGCAAGCAGTATCAATCTACAACCATGAATATTTTTTATAATGAATTTTAACGAGTTTTACAGAATATCTATGAGTTTTTATCGATTAAAGAATATTTCGAGTGATTTTTAGAGATTTTCAAACATTTAAAGCGCTTTAAATGGGTTTAAAAAATTTCAGCACATTTAAATAAATTTTCTAAAGTTTCAATGAATTAATATTTTTTTAGGAATTGCAAAGTATTTAAATGGATTTTAGGAATTACCAAAGTATTTCAAAATATTTTAAGAGAGTTAATATCACTTAGAAATGGTTTCCAAGGAACTTTGAAACACTTGGAGAAATTTAACCGATTTTTCAAGTATTTTAAGTTTTAAGAATCAAGTGACTGATTAATATTTTAAAAATTTCAGAGAATTTCTGGCAAGGAATTTTAAATGATTTTAAGGGGTTTCATCTAATTGTATGGAAAATAAATGAATGTGTTTGAAGTAAGTTAAATTATTCTTAAGAGTTTTTGGGGCAGTAGAGAAATGTATAGAATTTGGCGAGGTTTCAGAAGATTTCAAGGTATTTTCAGAAATTTTGAAAGGCTTCACAAATTATAGAAGTTTACAAAGGAAAGCTGGTAGTTAAAGGAAGAAAGGAGAAAGTTGGTGTAAAGTTGGTAGAAAGGAAGGCTAGTAGTTAAACATTCTATTAACAATGAGGCAAAAGTATTTCAAGATAAGAAAATATTTATTTGTCGTTATTTTTTGGTTAGGGTTTTTCGCTATACTCAGAATAAAATCTTATTATTAAAGTGCTTAGTTGATTAAAAATATTCATTTGTCGATTATGTAATTAATGTACGTGAAATATAATATGTAATTGATATAAATAATAGATTTGTGAAGAAATATTTATTAAAAATGAACAGAAGTCTTGGAAAGTGCCCAGGAAACAAGAAACGATTGACCGCGTTTCAATCGTATTTCAAGTCGAATGAAATGTGTATCTTAAGGATGAATGGCAGATTGCTGACGATAGGTTAGACCCGGTAATAAGCGTAGAATAGAGAAAAATTAATATTTTCAGATTTCAGCGCAAAAGTGAAGATTATTCTATTATTTTTAATGCGCGATTTTTCCATCTGTCTAAAATTCCACAATGATAATAAGATACCTGCTAAACTTATTCACTTCTATTTCCATAGCGACCGCCACACAGTTTTCTATTCTCCCAAAGAGAACGTGTTTTCAATATATTTTATTCCTTCTAATTGTACCGGTAACGCACCTCACAGAGATATTTTTTATTCCTCAGAAGTGGTCATATTTTGATTTTATTTCATTCCTTCTAATAAGTTCACAAAATATGTGTGATAAGTTGTTTTAATTCCTTTAAGCGGAATGTAAATTCTGAAATTTTAATTCTTACCAATTCAACTCTGCCTCTCTAGAGTTAAAATTATTTAAATTCACACATTTACATAGATTATTTTATTGCATTTTTTAAGACGTTTAAATAAATTATTAGAATATAAATAAATATAAATTTGAATATTTTTTGAATTTATAAGTTATAAAAAGATTTAATAATGAAAAATACGTTAAATAAATGCTTTCGTTAAATTTTACTATGTCGATTGAGAGGAATAGGATTTGCACTTTTTTGTTCCCGTTGGGGGATTTTTAGACGGAGGAAAAATCGCGTATTCATAGGAATACAAATTCCTAATTTTCCTGAATTCAACGCTTGTTACCGGGGAGGTACTAGTGAATCGGAGAAGTGATTATTTTACGATTTACCCAGAATTATTTCGTTATCGATTAAAAAGCGATGATTAATCATAATAATACTATTGGGATCCGCTGCGTTTCAATACGCCATCTATTTTTTCAATGCGGCCAAAATGTGAACTCGCGAAACATTGAGGTAGGATTTTGAAGATACGTTTTAATTTGAGCTTAAAAACCATTTTTGAACGTGTTACGTATGTGTAATTTTCATCGTATACAACGAAAAAACACGATTTATGTTAAAACTGCTTTTGTAAAAAAAAATCGTTATTTCAGTACATTATGTATTTTTAAACAAATTATAATCTTTAATTAACTTACTTCGACATAAAAGTAAACTTAAAATTGATTTTGATTAATTTTCGGATGGAATATTTACTATCTATGAAATTATAACCTAAAAGTTAGATTAGAATTCATATTTCATTTCTGATCGTATATAATTAATATTTCTTGCATATTTTCAACAAAAAATTTAGCTATATGCATTAACTAAAGTTCATTTTAACTTATGGCGTGTTGAAAGTTATATGATATAGTAAAATAATTATTTTCTTGACAAAAAAAGTTTTAACAGGAAATGTGTTTTTTCACTGAATACGAATAAAATTCTACATTGAACACTACTTCTTTATTCATAATGTGTCACCTGAGGGTTTACATGAATTCCATTCCTTACAATCTTTCCGTTTATATCTATTTTTTACAATCTTAACTTTTCTATATATACAATTATTTACAACTATTTACATAAAGTCTTATACCTAGTTTCTTATTTCTGTTTCCTGCGATAGCTAAATTTAGGACTTATTTGCAAACGAGTGAGCGCGCGAACGAAAGCGAGAGTGCAAGCGAGAGAAAGAACATGAGAACGCAAACGCATCTTAGTCAACTTAACTTTTACCTTACCATTACTTACAATTTTTTTGCTTCTAATCTAAGCGACTTCCGTTTCCTTTTTCTTTCACTTTTTTATACCTCCATTTACCTCTTTTACGTGCATTCTTTCATTCTCTCTCATTCGCTCCTGTAGCCCCTTCAACTCCTTCATCCATTCTTCTCGTAATCCATCTCACCCTAGAATCTTAACAACATTTTCTTGTGAGCTTCCTTTATCTTCCATTCCTCTCCTACATTCTTCCCATACATGCTCTCATGTTCCCTCCTCTCTTTCACATATTCTACACTTTCTATTCTCTTATTTTTCCCAGTAAATCCCCTCCCTTACCTCTTTAACCAATCTAAATCTTGCTATTTTGGTCCACCTTCTCTCTCCCCATCCCTTTTCTAAATACTTTGGGATCTCTTCCTTTTCTATCATCTTATACCATTTATTGTATTTTGATTCCTCAATCGCCTTCATCTTTCTATTAATTGTCTTTCCCTCTCCCTGTTTTCCAATTCTTTATATTTTACTCCAGTCCCGTCTTCTATTTCTCTATCATAAAAGAACTCCCTCCTTTCTTCTTCCTATCTCGTTAATTCGATCGCCCTCCCTCTCCTATCTTCTACCCCCATCAAACACTTTCTCGCCAACTCCCCTTCCTTTCCCTCGCTCAGCTTCGTCTTAAATTTCCATGCCCTCTTTCCCGTTCTCAAAGTTAACTTATCCCTTTGCGTTTCTTCTCTCACTATATATCCTGGCGTCCTCCAGTCTGCCCCTAGTGTGCACATTATATAACTTTCTTGTAAACTCTCAATATCTTTCGTTTCTTTCTATCCCCATATATCTGCTCCATAACCTAATACCGGCCATACCAGCGTATCGAATAACCACATTCTGCTTTTTCAATTTTTTTTAACCTTTTTTTCCTATGCCCCATATCTGTTTCATTACCCCTGCTACTCTTCTTTATCCTTTCTCTTATATGAGCTGTATGATCTCCATTCGTTTACAAGATATATCCTAAATATTTATATTCTTTGACTTCTTCTAACTTTATTCCTTTTCATCTCCCTGTCCATTCTTTCTTCTTTCCCCCTCCCTTTCTAAGCCTTATTATCTTTGCCTTTTCTACATTTACATTTAGCTTTTTCCCATCTAAGTATTTCTCTAATCCTGTAATTAATCCCGCCATCCCTTCTTCATCCTCTACCATCAACACTGTCGTTTGTGTATGCCAGTGTATATATCTTTTCCTTCCCTATCCTAACTCCTCCCCAACCCTTTCTCCTCATTTCTTTTTCATAACTTTTTCTATTTCTTCTCGGTCTAATGAGTCAAACGCCGTCTTTAAATCACGAACATTGCTATCATTGTCTCTTTACCCTTTTAATTCTTGTATTTGTTAGATAGTTCAGAACATATATGTTGCCCATTACCCCCATTTCTTTTCTAAACCCTATTTGATTCGGTGACTCGATCTTTTTTCTTCAACTTCTATCTTCAATCTCCCCGACAAAATAGTTACATATACTTTATACAGTGTTGGCATCAACGTCCCCCCCCCCATAATATTGAACCTCCTCTCCCTTGCCTTTTTTTACTATTGCTATAACTACTCCTTCTTTCCATAACTCTGGCCACCCCTCTCCTTTGCATACTCTATTACAAATTATCCATGCCCTTTCCTCTAGTTCCTCCCCTCCATATTTCCATACTTCATTTCGAATCTCATCTATATCGGGCGCCTTTTTATCCTTCATTATTTCTAAAACTTTAACTATTTCTTCCCTTGAAAAGTCCTCTTCCTCATCTCTTTCTCTACCATATTTTCCTCCCTTTACAACTTTTCTCTCTACTCCTAGCGAATCCAAAAAATATTTCTTCCATTTTATCATATCAACATCTTGGCTTACTCTTGTTCTTCTTTTTCTTTCTCTATTTACTACCTTCCATACCTCTGCTTCTTTCCTAGCCTTCTCCGCCGCTTCGTCAAACCTTTTATTCTCTTCCTCTTTCTTTTGATATCACAAACTCAGTATGTTTTTTCTTTTTTTATCCTATATTCTTCCTCATTACTTTTTTCTTTTCTCCACTTTCCTAATTCCTTTTTGACCTCCTTTTCTCTCTCTTTGAAGTCCTCATCCGACCCACTTATAACCCCCCTTTCACTAACTTCATTTTTGTTTGTGCATTCTAATCCTATTTTTATTTCTCCTACCATTTTTCCCATCTCATCGTCCACATTTCCCTCTCCAATTTTGATATTTCTTATTTTCTCTCTAAACTGTTCTTTTCGTTCCTTTCACTCATCCCCTTTTCCTAGACTTTTTACATTGGCTCTCCTTTTACTCACATTGTTAGTGCTTTTTTGTCCCTCTAATGTCACCATTAAGGTAAAATGATCCGAATCAATATATTAACCTACATCTAGTTTTTTAATCTTCTCTCTTACCTCATCATCCACTATCACATAATCAATTACCGTTCCCCATTCACTCCTGAGCGTGTATATTTTGCTTTTTTATCCCGTTCTATATTTTCGTTTAAGATATACCATCCCAACTCCTCCCAGCTCTTCGACAACTCCCCCCCCCCATTTAGTACCTTTTCTTTGGATTTTCTTCCTTTCTCTTCTCCCTATTCCCTTTCTCCTCTGTCTTCTGTTCTCGCATTGAAATCCCCACCTATTATCATCCTAATCTCTTCTTTATTTTCTTCAATCATTTCTTTAATCTCCTTTGCTTTTTCCTGCATATCACCGTTCACATAAATCCCCACTACCTTCCACTTCTCTCCTCCCATCATTGCCTCTTCTACTATTACACCTTCTTTTTGTTTATTCCTGTCTTTCTTATCTTTCCCTGTAAAACATTAATTCCTTACTCCTATCACCATTCCTCGCATTGCTCTGCCCTTTTTATTCATCCTCTTTGCATTTTGCACTTGTTATTTGTAACCTCTTGATAAACTTCCCCTTACTCTTTCCCATCACTTTTCAACTAGCCACGTCTCCATAATTATGACTACATCCCATTGTGTCAAATTTCTCATAAACTCCCAATCCTTTCTCTCAAATCCTGCTATATTTAAGTAACAAATCTTACATTCTTCCCTACTTTCGTTTTTCATCTTTTTTCTTTCTTACTATTTCTTATTTTTCTATCTTTCGTTCCTTCCTCTTCTAATTTCCCGGCACCTCATTTCTTACTATCTGTTCCCTTTCTTCATCCCAATCCTACCATACTCCCTCCCATACTTAACTAATGTTCTCTTTCCCTTTTTTCTGTCCTCTACCGCTATTTTCCTTAATTTATACTGCATCTTCCTTTCTACCCATGTCAAATCATACTGTATTCTCTCTGGACTACCATATAATTACCTCTTCTTTGTCATCACCTCCCTCTAATCTTCCCATTTCTTTAGTTTTACAAGTACCATTATTTCCCCTCTTCGCACTTCCCTTCCTACAGTTCGTATTTCCTCTATCTCTACCTTAGCATCAATCCTTTTTAGTACTTCCTCTACCCCTTCCTTCAGCTCCTTCCCCTCTAATTTTATACCCTTTATCACTATGTTTAATTTTCTTTCTTCCCTCTCTTTCCTTTCTATTCTTTGTTCTATTTTTCTTAGCCTTTCCATCTCCTTATTCCCACTATCGTCCCCACCACAATCCCCGGTCGAGCTTTTAAGTTTCTTCAGCCTACCTCTCATCTCCTCTACCTTTTTACTATTATCTTCTTCCTGCTTCTCTAGTTTTTGCTTCAATGACTGCATCCTCTTTTCTTACTTTTCCCTGATTTCTTCCCATTTTGTTATCTCTTTCTTAACTTCAGCAATCTGCCGCCTTATTTCCTTCTTTAATATCTATCCCCCTTTCTCCTGCTTTTCTTCGTACATCCCCATTACCTCTATCATCACTTCTCGAATTTCCTTTAGTCTTTCCTCTTTCATCGACACTTCACTTTTATCTCCGTTACCGTCAGCACCCTTAATATTATCGCTCTTCCCTATCAAAGCTCTGATCTTCCGGCGGCGATATAAATATTTTCTGATATTTTACGCTCGCCCCGATATCTTCCTTCTCTTCGCTGCTTCCCCTCTCCCCTCTCTTCCTTTTGATAAATGCTTCTATTGACCCTACGCTTTTTGCTCTTGATATTTTTTTTCTATAGTTTTGCTATACTTCCCCCTTGCCTTCTTTTCCTTTATCTCTTCTTTCGGCGTATTGAACAATTCCCGCTCTAACTCTGTTTCTTTCGCGGAGATATTCGCTCCGCTAGCTATGAATCAAATTCAAACTTTCCCGCCTTCTACAATTCCCTGTCTCTATCTACCGTCGCTGTCTGGTAACTGTATCGTCTTTCTTTGTAGCTACCCATCCCTGCTACTACCAATCCGTCAACACAGTCCTCCCACCCTGTCACAAATCTCAACAAACTTCCACACAAATCTGTCTCAATCCTCCAAAATATCTACCTCCCCTTTGCAATCGCACAATCCCTCATTTAATCTCTCACATCTACACCCTTCTACACACTTTCACAATCCACTCACCTCAAATTTCACCACAATAGCAGAAAAACTCAGCATCAACAATTCCCACTACTTTACACTTTCATGGCGGAAACGGAAGTCCATTGAACACTTAGTTTCCGAAAAATATTAATTTTTTGTATTCACTTATTGTTCCAAACTAGTAAAAACAGTGCTAAAATTGGTTTTAAGCCCAATTTAAAATGCAACTTAAAAATGCTACCTGGTTTCACAATTTCGCGACAGTGGACAGTCCCTAACTTATCCGCATTTTCCTATTCAAATTTACTTGTAGCCACTTCCGATGCGCTACAATTAAATAATGAAGAGCGTAATCTGCATTATACAATTCATCGGACTTCATCAAACATCAATTGTATGATGCAGATTCGTTTCTGTAAAAGGTAACCTGTACTTCTTCATTCAGTTTGACATCCTTCAAACTGCATTTCATTGAGAACTTGAAGCGATTCATGCGTTTCTTCTCTCAATCGTAAATCACGCAGTGAACTTAATTTTGTTTTTTGAAGTTATGTTTTCCTATTTATAATGTCTTAAAACTATAGAATGAGTACATCTCCGAATGTAGCTTGGCAGATTTAATTAAGTCCAAATAGCTGACCAATTCAAAGAGTCTCAAAACAATTGAAATGCAACTTTGTCAAGTTGGAATTTTAAGACACACATTTCAAAGAGCTCCAGTTCAATCGCTTCTTTTTTCCTGGGTGGTGCGTAGTAAAAATAATAACACGTGACATAATATAATTTAGTTGTTAAAAAAAATAATGAAATACAAAATTTGCAGACATTGTAGAAAATGAATTTGCTAAAAAATATGAAAGGAAGGGGATAGAAAAGTATAGAACACGAAATGCAATTTTTAAAGAGAGAAATAAAATAAAAAGCGATGAAATGGGATAGAAGTTAGTATAAGTTAGAGTGGAAAATATATGATGGTCGTAAGAAATCTTGGACTATATTAAAATGTGATTTAATAGAATAGACATGGATTCAATTATAGGATAGGTGAAATAATTTAATACCATTTTTACAAAAAAGATTTAAGATAACAGATAATGAATAATCATAAAATTGGAGAGTTTCCGGGATGATAAGAAAGGATATGGATAAATATACATCTTCGAATAAAAAGGAATGTTGAAACTGCTTTATACATAATAGATATACCGAATATGTACATTAAATTTAGTACCAGATTTGATTTCTAGATTTTAAATTCTTAGTTCATTTTGCAATATTTACGTTCTTCACTTCGAAAAGCTGCATAGATTCAAAGTAATATGTCTCCGAAAATTGCTTTACTGTAGTAGACATTTTTACGACTATAAATTTTAGACTCATTTAACAGCTCGATTTAATGCTGAATCATAAATTCCTTCGAAAGTTGCAAACAAGTTTATTGGATCAATATGTCTGCAGGCAGCATTTATAAGACGGGAGAATAATGATTTGCGGAAAATCGTTTGTCTTCGATTTAATAATGTATTTCCATCCACTTCCCTTGGCCTCTTGGGTCCTGAGAATGAATCAATCGAACAAGGAGTACATATCCGTTAACCAGGGTGATTGAAACGCAAGAGAAAGGGCGCCAACGAGAATGTAGTGAGTAGGAAAAACCGTGGAAAATTGTCGACATAAATTATTTATGGCCTTGCCACTGAAAGTGCTAATCCGAATTCGCCGCCGACGACTAACATTTATTAGCCCCATAGCTTAGGGGCCTACCATAAACTAGGTTACCATTTTGAGGGCAAATATTGCGAATTTTGCGAAAGATGGCTCTGCAACGATATAGTTTATTTTATCGGTTCAATACTAATCTAATAAGTTTGAAGAGGGCTTTCATATTCCCAACGTTACACTTTTTCCTCTACCGCCCCCTTCTCTTTTTTTAACGTTATTTTTTAGAACCTTCTTTTTATCTTTCACCCATTTTTTCATTATTGTTTCCAGAAAAATGCGAACTCACTTAATAGAATCGAAATTGACTTTGCCTAAAGTTAAACTAATTTTTAAAAATCTGCCCGCTACGCGGGCATATTCTCGTCGTGAGCTAAGCGCGCGATTCGTAAGTTTGAGTGCGCCTA
Source organism: Belonocnema kinseyi (assembly GCF_010883055.1). Classification (NCBI taxonomy): domain Eukaryota; kingdom Metazoa; phylum Arthropoda; class Insecta; order Hymenoptera; family Cynipidae; genus Belonocnema; species Belonocnema kinseyi. The sequence continues at coordinate 48,857,163 of NC_046658.1, read as the reverse complement.
GGGCGCGCGACTGTTGGTTCTCGCTCTTCGCGCTCGATGTTGTATTTATCTCGCGCTTCGCGCTCGATTATGTATTTACGTCGCGCTGCGTGCTCGGTTGATTAGGACTTAAGACATCCACCACTGTAATTTTGTGATTGTGAATTCTCTTTCGTTAAAAATTCTTAGCTCGAGAGTTTGAGCGCACCTACGGCACGCGACTGAGGGCAATCGCACTCCGCGCTTAGTCTTTGCATTTCTTCTGCATCCGGGCACAGACCTTTTAAAATCAAAGGCGAACGAACCGACAACCGTAATTTTGTGATTTTTAACTCTCTTTTGTTAAACTTCTTTTTCCTTTAACGAACACATTCTCATCACGTATCATAAAGTTACATAAACATTTTTTATGTAACTCTGCCAGGGATTACTTATTAAAAAATTGCAAAATAAAAAGAAAATTGTATTTATCCTGATTTGTTTTGTATTTTTTTTTATTTTGCTTTAAATTGTATTCTAAGTTGCTCTGAAACCTGTATCATTTTAATAAATGTATATCATTACAATTCATAATATGCAGAAAAATTGAATCATACTAATTCTAATTTCCTTGTTTTTATAATTTTTTTTATTTTTAATGTTGTTTTTTACGGCTGAATAAAAACTACTGCGCATCTGCATAGGGTCTAATACAGGAACCTATATAGGGTCGTATATAGGAGCCTATGTCCTCTTTCGTCTTTTCTGTGGTTTTTCCAAAAAGTTAGTTCTTTAATTTTTAATCTTATCTTTCACGATTAAAAGAAAATCTACTCGTCCCATCGAAAAATAATTAATAATAAAATTATAGATCTTTTTCGGCGAACAACTTTTTACTCGTAATTTAAGTTCATACCTTGTGTCATTTTTTCAAACAAATTTAATATTTTTATTTAGAATACTATTTTTTACGACAAAAGCAAAAACTAACTGTCCTATCAAAAATTATAGCTCTTTTTTGGATGAAACAAGTTTTGTCTCATTTTTTCTCGTAGCTTATATCGAAAAGAGATTCATTCTTAATTTGTAGTTCTTTCCAGGGACATTTGACATTTGACATTTGACAAAAACTGGGGGCGGGGGGTAAAATTTTAAACAAATCGAATACCTTCTTTGATCAGAATGTAATAAAGTAAAAAAGTTTGCACTTTTGATAAAATCGAATGCGAAGTACGAGATACATAATGAGAATGTGTTCGTTAAAGCCGAAGGATGTTTCACAAAAGAGGATTCCCAATCACCAAATAGAAGTTATCGATGTTTTGACCTTTAATTTTTTTTAAATTGCGCACAAATATAGGGCAAAGACAAAGGCCGAGCGTGTAGCGCAAGATGAATGCATCATCGAGCGTGAAGCTCGAGTATCAGTAATCGCGCGCCACAGGGGCGTTCAAACTTGCTAGTCACGCACACAGAGTGCTATAAGAACGCGTTTTTGTTGAATCTTTTTTTGCTCGTAACTTCCATGGCTTTTCTGGACATTTTTATTTTATTTTTTTTTATTTTCAATGTTATTTTTCACGAATAAAACAAAAAGTACGCGTTCTATCAAGAAGTGATTCCTTACGAAATTTTTTTTTCGTATCCTACATAGTTTGACTACAAAATGGAGATTTTATTTATTTTTTGTGCAATCAAATTTTGAATTTTGAACTTTTTGACCAAATGAGAAAAGTTTGTATGATAATCTTGTAGGGCTTTCAAAAATCAACGTTTTTCTTTACTTGACTTTTTCCATATCATACGTTGTTTGGCTTAAAATATTCATTTTAGTTTTTTTTGTTGGATTTTGAAAATGTTCTAACATAATTGTTTGAGTTTCTGAATACAATAAACAACCGTTCATAGAATTTTGAAATCCTGAAAAAAAGTTGCTTTCAAAAAGTTTAAGTACGATCAAATTTTGAATTTTCAACTGTTCGACCAAATTAAAAAAATTTGTTATGGCCATCTTGTAGGGATTTCAAAAATCAACGTTTTTCTTCTCTTGACTTTTTTCACATCATGCGTTGTTTAGCTTAAAATGTTCATTTTAGTTTTTTTTTGGATTTTGAAAATGCTCTAACTCTGATAATTTTCTTTTTATAGAAAAAAGTCATTTGGATAAATTGTTTGGGTTTCTGAGTGCTATAAATAAACGTTTATAGAATTTTAAAATCCTGAAAAATGTGGTTTCAAAGAGTGAAGGTACAATCAAATATTGAACTTTCAACTTTTCGACTAAATCAAAAAAGTTGTTATAAGGATCTTGTAGAGCTTTTAAAAATCAACGTTTTTATTCTCTTGACTTTTTTCATAGCATGCGTTGTTTGGCTTGAAATGTTCATTTTAGTTGTTTTTTTGGATTTCGAAAATGCTCTAACTCTAAATATTTTCTTTTAATAGCAAAAAGTCATTAGGATCAATTAATAAAGATTCTGAGTACTATGAATAACTGTTCATAGAATTTTGAAATCTTGAAAAAATTTGATCTTAAAAATTTAGAAAACGTGCTCACTGTTTAAATTTTGATCTAAAATAGCTGGTTCACGAATTTGTTCTTTATTTTTAGTTCTTAAAAAAGTGTGCCAAATCATAACCCAATCTGATCAATTTTTCGAAAGTTATCGCTCCTACTGAATACAGACTACAGGCTACAGACTATAGACTACAGACTACAGACTACAGACAGACAGACTACATAAAGACAGACCTTCGTAAAAATCGTTTTTTTCTGACTCAGTGGGTTACAAAACGTGAAGATTTTATGAAAACCTACAAAGTGAAATTTTACATAAAACCAATACCTTCTCATTAGATGAGAATGTAAAAATAGAATTTTGTTTTTGTTAAAGCTTCATCATTTAAGTGGAAAGCAATGCAATACCAAATTTGGTAAAAAATCAAAATATTTGCATAAAAATTAATTTTTGAGTTGAAAGTTCAGTCATGTAGTTAAAAATTAAACTATTTAGTAGAAAATTCATTTAGAAAACAATTATATTTTTCGGGTAGAATATTGAACTTGTTTGAAGATAATTAATTTTTTTTGGCTTTATTATTTAATTAATTTGTTAAAAATTGATGTATTTCATGGGAAATTCATCTTTTTTTGTTAGAGTTTTAATTTTATTTGTGAAAAATGCACCTTTTTATTTAGAAACTTTAACTACATTGTTAAACATTCATCTTTTTTGTTTGAAAATGCAATTATAGTACATGGTTGCAAGTTGAACTGCTTACTTAAAAAATCATTTTCTTAAGGTTCACCTTTTCGATTTAAAACATAAACTTATTTAGTGGATATTTGTCATTTTTGGGTTGAAAAAATTTTTTTATCTCAAAATTTAACCATTTTATTTTTTGTTGAAAATTCAGACTTAAAATCTAAGAAATTTAAAGTGCTTTATATTGAAGTCAATGTGACATTATCATTAATTTTATTAAAAATAATGTATTCCCTATTATTGCCTTGTTTCGTGAGAATTTTAATCTACGCTCATTTTCTGGTGGGGGGGGGGGGCTCTGTTCGTCAACGAGTTTGGGCGAGGATGTCAAGAATAGTCTAAAATTGTAACGCAGTTTATGGACGGCTTATATTTATGAAGACTGATACGATTATTATTTTTTTTTCTTGGTATAATTTTGATTAGAAATAAAAGTCAGATGGAATTTTTTTACATTCTCATCGTAATGAGATGGTATTGGTTTTATGTGAAAAACGACTTTCGCAGATTCCATCATGTGTCGAAGTTTTGAGACCACCTGGGTGAGACAAAATATTATTCACGTCGGTGTCTTTCTGTCGTCGTTGTCGCAGTTGTCGTTTCCGTTGCCGATATTGTTGTTGTAGTCTGTAAACAAGGTACAAGTTTTTTCAAAGAACTTTTCAAATTTTGTTAAAAGAAAATCGAAAATTCCAATTTTCATTGTACAAAAAACTTATTAAAAAGCAATAACTCCATGTTGTGAAAAACACTCAAAGATATGAAAAGAGATAGGTTGACAAAGATTGTGCACAAAAAAATTTGCTGAATTATCAGCAATTACTTTGTTATAGAATAAGTAATTTTTATTTTATTTTTAAAAAAAACATTGAAAATAGAAAAAATTATATTTGAGTAAAACAATACAAGCTACGAAAATAAGTGAGATAAAAATATTTCAGCGCAGGTGAGAAGAACATGGAACAAAAAATAAGAAATAAATATTAAAGTAATCATGATAAATACAATTTGTACTTTATTTTGCAAAATCTAAATACTCAATCCCAGGGAGAGGTACATGCAAATTATATTATGTTTGATATACAAGTATTGAGCATAATGTAGAAAATTTGATATTTTAGGCAAAATCGAGTGTGAAGTGGTGAGAATGTGTTCGCTGAAGTCGAAAAAGCTTTAGGAAAAGAGAGTTCACAATCGCAAAATTACAGTTGCCGATTCGTTGATCCTTGATTTTAAAAAGTCTTTGCATGAATGTGGGAGAAATGCAAAGACCGACCGCGCAGCGCGAGGACAATACAAAGTCGAGCCTGAAGTGCGAGAACCAACAATCGCTCGCCCTAGGCGCGCTCAAACTTGCAAGTGAAGTGAGGCGCGCGTTGAGAATCTGCCGACAGCAGGCAAATTTTTTCATAATTTAAGAAGTGCAGTAATTAGGTATTCGGCAGAAGTATTTTCTGTATTAAATTAAGCTTTTTCTTTATTATCTCGACTCCATTAAGAATTCTTGTAATATCTCAACAATATGCGGTGATTTTATCTCCATTGTATTTTATTTCCTTACAATTCATAGGTTAGCTTAAAACTATCAACATTGATGAAATTATTTAATTAAAGTACTTCATCCATGAAGAACAATTTTAACAACGAACTTTTCTCTACGTTCGGTGGTTAAGGGAGACATTTTTAAAAATGACCGACTTCTATACGCAAGTGGCTTCGACTCCATTTCAAATTTCTTTAATAAAATATCAGTAAATCAGGCAAAATTTTCAAATTCTTAAATTATGTAAAATCTCAGTCCGTGGGCTTTAAAAAGGGCCAGTTAGCTTGTTTGAATTATAAGCAGAACCCGTGCGACTTGACGGAGAAATTATTGAAGTACACTTGTGGCATGAAACCACACCGTCTCTCTTAAGAAGAATAGTTTCAGAAATTACAGTAAATAGCTTACGAGAAAATATATATAAATTGAAGAATAAAAGAAAAGTGGGAAAGTATAACATAGTTATGGTACAGCATATTGTTACAGTTATTTCTATGTATACAAATATATAATTTAGTAATTATTACGGCTTTTATATTAAATGTATAATTATTTAAGGAATCTGTTAAGGTTGTAAGAAAACAATTTTTTATTTTAGTTTGTTTTACATATAGGTAATATAAAATTATATAATTTTTCGTGATGGTAAGAGATACTCGTATGAAATAAAAGAAAACTCTTGACGAGTGTCGGAATTTGACATTCTGGTTATATGCAAAACTAATATTCAATGTATACACCTACAGAATACACATAACAAGAAACATTTTAATTAAAATTTTGACATCATATTAAACAAAAAATGGAATTTAAAAACAGGACTAGACACGGTAAGGCTTCGTCGTCATGGACCTAAAAGGTGTTGAACTCAGCTTTTTTCTACAGAATGCATATTTTTATGTTTTTATGAGTAGTTTAAAGGCAAAAAAATCTTGGAGAGGTCCAAATATAAATGAATTCAAAAAGATTTCACCCAATAGGTACTTAAATCCAAACTTTGCGAAATAGATGTTTTATATATAAACTAACCATCCTAAAGGTTTCTTTTATTAAATAAATATTTGCTAGTTGTCCACACGGATAGAGCTCTTATAGTCGGAATAGAGTTACGTACAGGGTCATGCAGCCAGTTAAGTTATCGAATTTTAGGCTCAAAACGAACCTTATAGGTTCAAAAATAAGGAACAGGGTCATTTTTAAAGTTAGAAGTTTGAAATGCAGCTTATCGTAAAAAGAAGTAAAAGTTGTCGAGTGCCGACAGATTCAGTATAGGTCCTGAAACTCAAAAAGTTATGTTTTTCGATTGTCTCTACATTCTGGGAATATGTTCGCCTACCCAACAGTAGTTAATCCACAAACTTATAGAACAGGATTACCAACCCTCCCCAAGTGAGGGGGGTTGAATTTTCAACCCCAATGCCTGGAGGGGTAGTTTCAAACGCCTGTAACTTCCTTTCTAATTGCGCGATTTAAAATTTTTATGAGGGTTTTGGAAAGTGCTTTTTACACGCTTTCATCCTATTTTATTATTTATAACAACAAAAATTGACAAATTGAAATTCATTGAGTTACAGAGCCGGTTGTAGAGGGAGTCCTCGCGCTCGCACTCGGGCATTATGCGGCAGCATACCGCGGAACAGTTTTCAAGTATGCCATTTTTTTGTATTACTCACATTGATCCAAAATTGCATGAAGTCATCGGAAAAAACTATTCATTAATGTTAACCAGGAAGTTTGAAGAAGTTAAGAATTTTTAAAGTTATTATGAAAAAATATTAAGTAAAAAGCACTTTCTTAAAAATGAACAGTATTTTTCTGAAGATAAATGATTCCTCACTATTATAATTTAT
>NC_046658.1:48845894-48850446 GCF_010883055.1 Belonocnema kinseyi | reverse complement strand
CCAGGACGGTTGGATATTTCCTCAGATAAAACATTTTTGGAAAAAATGAAGGTCATTCTTGAAGTAAATTTCAACGAGGAGTTCAATGGTGACCTTTATTTTGACCTTGAAGTTGACCTTCATGTCTTTTTGGGGTGCTTGACTTACGTGAGTCCTCTTGCCTCTCACGCTTCAGTGAAGATGTTCGAACTGAAAACCTGGAGCTACTTGAGAAAAAGCTATGTAATTGTAAAAATGAGTTACAGCATAACGAATCATCTCCCTATCAATCAAAGTAGCCTGTTGCAGAATCCGATTCTGCAATTCGTCTAAGCTTGGCGGTTGCGTTGAGTATACTTTGCTCTTTAAATAACCCCCCAAAAAATATTCGAGAGGCGTCAGATCAGGAGATCTAGTAGGCCACTCGATTTCTCCCCTTCTTCCAATCCACCTTTGAGGGAACTGAGTATCCAAATATGCTTGAACCTTCCTTCCGTATTGAGCCGCTGCTCCGTCCTGCTAGAACCAAATATTTTAAAAATTATCGCCTGTAATCTCCCTTATTCTTGGTACAATTTGAATTCTGAGAAGCTCTTCATATGCACGGGCTTTGAGATTACCATCGATGAAGAAAGGGCCTATCAATGTATCATTAAAGATACCCGCCGAAACATTAATCTTTTGTGGATATTGTGTGTGACTCTCCAACATCCAATTAGGAATTGTGTAGGAACAATATCTACAATTTTGCCTGTTTACTGCAACTTTTAAAGTGAAAGTAGATTCATCTGAAAATACTGTATTGTACAAGAAAAGAGGATCTCTATTAATTCTGTCCATCATTATTTCACAAAATTCAACCCGATGATCAGGATCGTCTTCATTGAGCTCTTGTACCAGATGAACTTTGTAAGAATGAAAAATAATGCTTTTTAAAAAATTTTGCACTGTCTTAGGAGCAACGTCACGCTCATCACTAGCTCGACATAAACTAAGGTGTGGGTTTTCAATAAATGCTTGTGCTATGTCCATCTGCATCTCCCCAGATACTGCAGATTTTGGCCGGCCAGTTCTCTGAAGGTCCTTGATAGAACCATTATTCATAAAGCGCCTTACAGTTCTTTCAATTATTGATTTTCAGAGAGGAGTTAACCCTTCTCCATTACGAAAAGTGCGATTAAAAAGCCAACGAACTTGATCATCAGATCGAATTCGATCTCCCCAATCACGCATCATTAATACAGATACCCTCTCTCGTTCCGAAAGTTAAGCTTGCGCCATAATAATCTTTTAGAAAAAGATAGTAACTATGTACTCGTAATACCTATATTTAGATTCGATTCGTAATAATTGTATGGAAAAACGGTATAGGACTTATGGTATCGCCTTAGATATTGACTTAGGTATCGAAAAACGGAATAGGACTGTATAACTCTTCGGGGAGGAACAGAACTCTCACCAATGAATTTCTTGTTGAAATTTACTTCAGGAATTACACTGAACTCTTGGTAAACTTTCTTAATTTCAAATAACCTCTAAATGACCTTGACCGTTACAATTAATCTATGATTTGGGTACGTACCTGAACGTAGGATTTTCTGCTCTATCGATTAAAGATGTAAAAAAGGGGGTTTCTATTTAAAAAAACAAAGTGAACCTTCACAAAGCCATGAAGGTCAACTTCAAGGTCAAAATGAAGCTCAACATTGAATTCCTCGTTGAAATTTACTTCAGGATGAATACTATCTCCTGTGTAAGTCCTCTAAAAAGATGCCTTGCACATGAGAAAGACAAAAGCGCAGACTCCGACGACTCCCACTCGTACGATATTACGTAAGATTTATAGTGCGTGGGAGTAAAAGGGTATCAAAAGGTTCGCAAACTCGAAAAACAGGAGATGGAATCTCGCAGCTGAAAAGCTTGGATCGGAGGCGAAAATTAGAAGAAGAGCTCTAGGATCCATCCTCTTTCTCTCCTGTCTAAAAAAGCCTTAGTCGATGAAAGTCTAAATAGCCAGTTCTGTGAAAACTTGTTATTTTGACTTTTATCTGAGTATTTTAGAAAAATTTGACCAGGACGATTTATCTCCTGACTCATTTATAATAAAAAGATACACTGGGACTGAAAACCCGAATCGGGATATTTCCGAGGCGAAATTTTATCTTTCAGAAAGCTTTTTAGAGCGACCGAGCATTCAAATATTTACATTTTAGATTTTTCCTGAGAATAATTGAATTTTAGATTAAAAAAGATTTACATTCTCCATGAGAATATTTCTAAATATAATTGCATCAAGCATCTTATGACTCTTAGGTTTATATTTGCAGTCGACGTTAAAGGTTTCCCTTGACGCTTGCCTAGACAAATAAAACTCAAGATTTATAATTCATGAAACTTGATGATTGTCTTGATCTAGCAGAGAAGGTTCACCTTTCTCTCTATTTCGGTAATAAGCAGTCAAGAATTTGAATGCCGATGAGCCAAATGTACCTTTGAGAAAAATTTGAGAAAGAGAACATCTCTACTTTTAGTGTGAATGTACTCCGAGTCCCACTTGTCTTTAAATTCCGAAATACCGGAAACTATAAATTTCTTTCGGGTGGGCTCTGAAACGCTCTCCCTGGCGCATTACGCCTCACTGAGGTGGATTATCCTAACAATCAATTGAGGTAGCACTAACACCTTTGAATAGTTAATAAAAATTAGGACATAATTACCACTTTTATATATTTGTATGGGATAATCCTAAACGACCCTTCCTTGGTGTCACTCTGGGTGAAGAAGAAGTTATTTACCTTATTTTGCTGCCGACAGCAACCGTATAACTAACTCTGTAGAATACTCAAGAACACAATAAAATTAAAAAATGAATTGTTTAAATGTATTAAAACATAGACAAATTATTCTTGTAATGGAAATCTTCTTGTATGTTATTAAAAGAATTAAGTACAAATAAATCTGTGTAGATATATGGCGAGTTTATTAAAGAAGAAATCAAACAAAGGAAATCCCATTTGGATTATGTAAGCGGTAGCTCCACGTAGTTTAGACAGCCAGAGTTGCCAACTAATATTCTGAAAGATTCTAATTAATAAGCTGAGGTGCAAAGACTACTGATAATAGAAATTATCGATTAGAAAAATCGATTTAGCGCAGGTACAGAATGATAATGTAAAATTAGGTCAGCTTTGGCATTTTTGAATAAAATGACATATTTTCAAGAGGTATAAAAAGCTTATTCTTCTCTACAGAGATCCCCTTTTTACTTTTATTCAATAATTAGATATTTCGATGGCAACTTAGTGATTGCATCCTATTAGTTACATGCAGCGAGAGCTTTCGCCGATGCGAACCGTAAAACAAAAGCAACGGTTGATCATAAGACCAAAAGGCGAATGCATCAACTTGCCATAAAGATAGGCTGGGCAAGACAGTACGCGTCCCGCATTCAGTGTGTAATTGATTACATCACATCTGGCAGGGATTTCACCGCCAAGGTTCGAAAGTTCGCGCGCGAACTCCGGACCCGTTATCACACACTTAACAAGTCAAATCTGCTGACCATCAGGCAGCATATTGTTGAGAGAATACGGATACTATCTGACGCTAAGAGAAGTCTAGAACGAAGGGAAAGGTGGGTCAGAGAAAATCAACCATTTTTCTTTGACCCATCTCGACTCTTCCAAGACCCTCCAGTTACTATCGAACACCCACCCAAACCAGAGGAGGTCGAAGTATTTTGGAGAGAAGTCCACGAAGTTCAGTATAGACTGGACGAAGACTTAGAAAATATAAAATAGCTTTAAGGAGTTATATGTTGCCCTCATAACACCTGATAAAAAAGGCTCACCTATCACTACCGAGGAGGTGAAAAAAGTATTAAGAGGGATGAAGAACTATTCCGCACCGGAACCATATTGTATCAAAACCTTCTGGTGGAAGAAGTTTCCTTCAACCCACTAGCATTTGGCCCGTATTTTCACCTCATATTTGAAGTCGGAAGAGCCGATTCCAGAGTGGTTGGTGAAAGGGCGCACAATACTCCTGCCGAAAATAGGCAACTTAGCTTACCCGTAGAACTACAGGCCAATAACTTGTCTGAACACACTTTATAAGATATTCACAGCTATCCTAAATGATAGGATTGTTCGGGCAATTGAACCTGTGTGGCAAGAAATGTATGAATAACGAGGCTCAAAGAAAGGCGTAGCCGGATTTCGGGAGAACCTGCTCATCGATAGATGTGTCTGCAAAGATGCAGCATTCTACCAGTATGACCTATCTATGGCTTGGATTGATTATCGGAAAGCTTTCGATACGACCTTCCATAGACTTATCATCTGTCTTTTGAAAATCTTAAAGGTTCATCCGCAAATAGTTCGGTGCATAGAGAGATTGATGTCGCTTTGGAGAACCAGATTTACTATCGCATCTGGAAAAAATCGTGTGACAGCTAACAAGGTCACCTTTCAGAGAGGTGTCTTTCAGGGCGACACACAGTGGGGTGAAATCGGAAAACGAGGTTCAAAATGACATTTAGAACGCAATTATGCACCGATTTTAGAATTTTTTT
>NC_046658.1:48841977-48845794 GCF_010883055.1 Belonocnema kinseyi | reverse complement strand
ACTTGCATAGTTAATTGTTATAAACAAATTTTATTAACAAATACTCGACATTAAGGGTTATTCGGCTTCAACGTATATTTCTGCTCTGAAATCGCTTGCTTTAATTGTGAGGATGATACTTGAATATTTAAATTTAACATTAAATGTTAATTGTTTATTTTATAAACAAATTATATAAACAAATTCACATTTTGGCCGTTTTTAGGCGAAAAGAAACCGTTTTTTCTTTCTACCTTGTTGCAATTATGTTGCCAGTGATGTTTTCTGAAAAAAAATTTGCCACCTATCAATATTTGTTTATTTATAAACAAATTATATAAACAAATGCACATTTTGGCCGTTTTTAGGCGAAAAGGAACCGTTTTTTCTTCCTATTGTATTGCAATTATGTTGGCAGTGATTTTTTCGAAAAAAAATTTGCCACATATAAATATTCGTTCATTTTATAAACGAATTATATAAACAAATTCACATTTTGGACGTTTTTAAACAAAAATTAATCGGTTTTTCCTTTCACCTTGCTGAAATCATATTTACAATGATGTTTTCTAAAAAAAAATTTACAATAATTTTCTTTTTACAATAAATTGTATTGTTCTACTAGGCATGTCATTGTCAATATAGTTTGAAAAATAATAATGGAAAAACTATTTCTTTCTGACCATAAATATCTGCAATGTACATTCGTTTATAAAATAAACGATTAGTGATGCTTGGCAACATTTTTCCAAAATGTGCATTTGTTCATATAATTTAGTAATAAAATAAACATCTATTGCTGGTTTGTGAAATTTTTTTTAGAAAACATCATTGTAAACATAATTTCAGCAAGGTGAGAGGAAAACTGATTAATTTTTGTTTAAAAACGTCCAAAATGTGAATTTGTTTATATAATTTGTTTATAAAATGAACGAATATTTATGGGTGGCAAATTTTTTTTCGAAAAAATCACTGCCAACATAATTGCAATACAATAGGAAGAAAAAACGGTTCCTTTTCGCCTAAAAACGGCCAAAATCTGCATTTGTTTATATAATTTGTTCATAAATAAACAAATATTGATAGGTGGCAAATTTTTTTTTCAGAAAACATCACTGGCAACATAATTGCAACAAGGTAGAAAGAAAAAACGGTTTCTTTTCGCTTAAAAACGGCCAAAATATGAATTTGTTTATATAATTTGTTTATAAAAGAAACAAATAACATTTAATGTTAAATTTAAATATTCACGTATCATCCTCACAAGGAAAGCAAGCGATTTCAGAGCATTATTGTCACTATCTCTAACACTTCGCCATGGTCAGCAGCTTTGACTTGTTAAGTGTGTGATAACGGTTCCCGAGTTCGCGCGCGAACTTTCGAACCTTGGCGGTAAAATTCTTGCCAGATATGATGTAGTCAATCACACACTGAATGCGGGACGCGTACTGTCTTGCCCAGCCTATCTTTGTGGCAAGTTGATGCATTCGCCTTTTGGTCTTATGATCAACCGTTGGTTTTGTTTTGCGGTTCGCATCGGCCAAAGGTCCCGCTGCATTATACATACAATAATTGATAGCCCAGAGGTTGGATTCTTCGGAAAAATGTCCACGAAGCTCGTTATCCATTTCTGCCAGATCTTTAGGCTTGAGAGAAACCTTCGTGTTGATGTTTCTCCGGGTCGTAAAGCATCACTCTTCATCTATTGGATGCCTGCCCGCGGTTGGTCTTAGTGTCGCCTCTCTTTCTCTGTCGCCGGCTTGTTCTAGCTGTGGTAGAGTAGGCGTTCCGCTTACATAGCCCCTTTTACGGAGTAGTTCAGCATGGTTTCGCAGACGTTGCTACGAAAAGTGCGATAGCTCCGGGTGTTTCTCGCACCACAGAGCATGCGGTCGTGCCATGTAACCCCGTTCAGGGGCCATACTCGCATCGTAGCACTCTAGCAAGTCTTGATTCAGACGCTCCATCCATCCAAAGGTCGCGAGATTCTGCCGATCCATCGCATTAAATCCATTTTCATTGGCTCCCTCAGCTCTAGATTGGTTGGCATTGGTGGCCGACCGATTTTCGGGAGCCCTCCGCGTTCTGCTGTTTTGAACCGCACTTACTACAATTATGTTTGGTGTTGTCATTGTTGTTCCCACGAGAAGCTAGGCAAAGGGGTTCGGCCATCCATGTAGAGTCCTGCATGGGAGGATAAGGCTGCATACTCTGAGAGATCGCCCGTTATCCCTAAGTCACCGTTCTAGAGACCTCACCCAGGTGCTATTCAGCTTTCGGCCCGGTTTTCACACGGCACTTGGGGGTGAATTCCTTCGGGACCACCCCTGGACAATTGTCCGCGACTGCCTATTTATTTTTGTTAAAAAGTGTAGTAGTTAGCTTATAGGTAAGGTGTGGCCTTGATGGACGTATCAAGGTCATTTAAACTTCAATATGGTCTGAACGATATGTATGTTTGAATGACCTTGATACGTAAATCAAGGCCACACCTTACCTATGACCTAACTACACTTTTTGACGTGAAATTTTCTGCTCTTTCGATTGCCAATGTCAAAAATGGGCCATTCCATTGTATATATGTATATGCATTTCTATCTTAGATTCAATAGTAAATAGAAATTCATTTTGTGTTCACCAATAAGTAAATTAATATATCAATCCTTGAATTTTTCGAATTTTTACTGATGTTATATCTCTAAAGGATACTAACAGTAAATCTTGTTAAGCTTTTTATAAGCCTTTTAGACGGCCTGACAACCCACATAAATGTTTTGAAAGCTTCTATCCTTTTAAGCACTATTCTAGTACAATGATCAACCGTGGGAGAACAAAAAGATATAATTCTGAAAGATACCGAAAGTTTTCAGAAAAGAAATTTTTTCTCCACATTTATAAAGAAGCTGGATTCTTCCCGAATATTTTGTAGTTTTTCTTTCCGATCTTTTTTTAATCTGTTCTTTTCATGTTCCGGTCTACGTTTCGGAAAAAGCTCACAAATCTTGCCACCAAACTCATAAAAAGGCTTATGTAAATTTTATTGAGCTCAAGTTAATGATAGGTACGATTCGGGACGATAGAATGTGGAATTGGTAGGCATGTCTGGCCCTACAGCTGGACAAGGCATGTCTTTGAAGTGTTTTGCATGTTTTTGAAGTGAAAATTTGCATCACTGGCATTATTTTGAAATTTATTTGCCTCAGTGCATGATTTTTCGTCATTTTTTGAGGTTTTAGCTCAACCATGACGTGATGGGTGATTTTTGATACCGAATTTGAATTCATCGCCCCAAAATCCATAGCAATACGTGTATCTTGTTACCAGATCCGCACACTTATTTTTGGTTGTGTGGCTGTGTAATTTTTGATAATGATGATGATCACTGACGGAACATTCTTCTGTGTTGTTTTCTCCGTCTGTCAAATTCCTGGAATGCCAGCTCATATTTATCCTTTGATTTTTGGTGTACTATATCTGGCCCTACTTCTTTCACTTCGTAATTTATGTTCACGGGTGCCACTTTGATTGTTTTTTCTATGATTTTCAGCCTACAGATATTTACAATAACAACACTTTTCAAAGTAATTGCTGATAGGTTTCACATATTCTATTGTTTCCTTGATGTGGTTGTAGATGAAAACATTCGATTGACGTGGGGCCTATCTGTTTTAACTCTTATTAGTAATATTGTATGCGCGAGATTTGAAAGTATTTTTTTCTGAGGTTAATTTTGATATATATACAGTCTGTCAAGTTAAAGCGTGGGTGGCTTTACTCGCAGTCGGTAAGGTGTATCGACATGATTTTGGTGTCAAAATATTAAGAAGAGCTCTCTCTT
>NC_046658.1:48839831-48841877 GCF_010883055.1 Belonocnema kinseyi | reverse complement strand
TAATATTTTGACACCAAAATCATGTCGATACACCTTACCGACTGCGAGTAAAGCCACCCACGCTTTAACTTGACAGACTGTATATATATATATATATATATGTGTGTGTGTGTTATGTATGGTATTGTAAAGGGCTTAACGCTCACTATGCTGGAGTCGTAATAGACTCAAAACATGGCGGTTTCGAATAAAACAACTTTTTTGTATGTCTGGTTATAAAACAGAAAAATTTAACTTCATTTTGGTAAACCTGTGCTTCCCGCTTGAAGTGTTTTTTGCGAAGTGTTTCGCTTATGCATACTTCGTAGCAAAAGAGTGATATGTTTTTGGATGCTGCTGTCATCGAATGGTTTTTTAACGAATTGCAAAAGTTTAAAGTATTAAGTATTGACTTTTAATAATAAAAAGGAGACCAATCGTAAGTGTAGACATGCTTATAAGGTTTAACAATGACAGAAATGAGCCAGTTCATAAGTTAATATAATATTTTTTTTTCTATTTGCTCTCGTCTGCGCCTCCTTATTGCAAACTTACGTTTGGATAAAAAGACGTTTGGATCCTAGGTGCTCACGATACTTGATTTATTATCTCTTATTCCGATTATCAGATAGGGTATGTAAAATTAAATTTGTGTCTGCTTCTGTTTGATATAAACGGCATATCACATGCATAGATATATTTTCATATATGTACATAATATGTACATGTATAAAATGATATATAACGAGAACTATTCGAATTTTGCTCGTTTGTAAAGTTAACGCTCGCAGAGGAAAAGGGACGATGGTCGTTGATTCTATAGCAGAGGCAAATATTTCAAGCGTATTCCCTGAGTTGTATATAGTACAAGCGTATTGCCTCAGTTATATATAGGTGCTTTGGCCTTTTTCGTAGTTTGCTTGCGATGTTACCAAATATTTCAGCTTAGTAACTGCCCTTCGGCTCGAGAATAGTAAAAGAGAAAAAAAATGAACTTGGATGTAAAAATAATTTTTTTTCATATCTGCATAAAAAAATAGTACAATAAAATATTTTCCAATAAATATATTCCACCTAGTAATAATAATAATAATAATAATAATAATAATAATAATAATAATAATAATAATAATAATTTGCTCAGTTGGCTCAGTTGGTTAGACACTCGGACTTCACCTCAGAGGTCCGGGGTTCGACCCCTGTGCCGGTACCTCTAGAAATTTTTCAATGTACCTTTACCGAGGTTCTGGTGGTTCGGAACCCACCTTAGGCGGTAGGTCCCCCCATCGTGTACTTGACTGCAACCCAGTCCGTCAATGATGGGATATAACCAGGCTTTGTCCAATATATCTGGGCAGACTGCTTTCATCAGATCACTTGATTGCATTATAAAAATGCGTCCGTGACTGATGATATATACCGGGACAGTCCCGTGCAAAAATGATCAAATAAAAATCCATCTCCAACTAAAAAATGCCTTCGACATGTTGGGCAGTATAAGCCTGTGACAACATTTCAACACTGAAATGTTTTATAATAATAATAAAATAGTACCTGTAAGGAAGCATCCAGAGGCGACTGTTGTCAACTCCAACGATTGCGGCCGCTCTTAAAGTATAACTCCAATTGAAAATTCTACAACTTAAGTTCAACTTGGTTATGTCTTGGGTTCGTTTCCAAGACATCAATGTCTGGCTGAGTGTCAAAATCGAGTCGAGACATAGGCCTTCGTCTTAATTTTATGGCCTCGACAGGTAAAACGGCGTTTAATTGTCTTAAGTCGAGCCTTGTCTTGGCTAAGACAACGTTTACTTGTCTCCAGACGACCCTTGTCTTGGCTGAGATGGTCGATCCTTTTTCGCCTAATAACTGAGATTAAAATTGATGAATGAAAAATTTGTAATTATTAAATCAGTTATTTTTCAATTAAAAATTTAGAACCTGTGGGTCTAAAAGAGTATAGCCCTTAAAATTTTTCTTGAAACAAATAAACATGGTAACTTTTAGACGGATCTCCTAAGCCGTTAGAAATACGTAAAAACAAACAACATTTTGAGTATCATCTTG
>NC_046658.1:48837165-48839731 GCF_010883055.1 Belonocnema kinseyi | reverse complement strand
GTATGTGTGTGTGTTGTATGCAAATATACAAGATAGTTCAGTCATTAATAAAGATGAGCTTTTATGACGGTCAGAATGACCCTTTTTGTTAGGGCAAGTATACACTCAAAGATATAAACCGCTCCTCTTAAAGTTATAACAATTTGACTTTAGACGTTAATTTATGCATTAAAGACATAGAAACTTGTCTCCAAGAAATACATAGAAGTCTGGCTCCGTCTCGAAACATGCTTATACCTACAACATCCTCGAAAAATATTTCAAATATCATATTTATTTTACTTATAACATCCTCATCTCATCAGTAACTTCACATAGCGCATGGCTTCGATGAAAAACCGGATTCACTCGAGACTTCATTACAAAAGTGCGTTCGTGACTGATAATATAAACCGGGACATCCCCGTGCAGACTTTTCAGAAAATATAAATAAAAACTATAACAAAAATGCTTTCGACATATTGAGCTGTAATCATCTTAAGCCTGAGGCATTATCAAAATAATAATAATAATAATCTTTTAATTAATTAATACACATTGTCCGCATTAGAGCTACTATGTTGGTTTCAACCTATCGAATGCTTTTGGATCTTAGTTTTTCTATCAACCAGTTTCAAAGTTTCTTTATATAGGGGAAACCAGTAGGAGCTGAATTGAAACAATTCGAAAATTGTAATATTGATAAATCATGGACAAGTTTTAAGGTACTGCATACCATATTATAAAGCTTCAACAATTATTTTAAAGATAGTCATGCCATCACATGAATCGCGTTACCTATTTATCCTATATTTTGTACTTTTTTAACATTTTGAAATTTTACTCTCATGCTAAATTTGCGAATATACTCAAGAAGCAGTAATCAAAAAATGTTATGCAAAAATTTTTGTTTTGTATTTAAAGAATATTTATTATATTCTCATCAAGAGAAGGTATTAGATTTGTGTTAAATTTGACCCCCCCCCCCTCTGTTTTTGTGAAATGTCGCGTTTTGAGACCTCCTGAATCCGAAAAACAAAAATTCAAAAAGTGAGCGTATTTTGAAAGTTTTTGAGACCACTTTTTTCAAAATTCAAAAATTGTGTATACAAATATTCATAGAATCGAAACAGACGAAGAATTTATCCTAATGAATTTTTTCTATAAAACCAAAAGTTACAAGAGTTATAGCATTTACAAAATTCCGAAAAACACACGAAAATCAACATTTTAAGCCAAATAATGCACGATATGGAAAAAAGGCAAGAAAAGAAAAATTTTAATTTTATAATGCCTTACAAGGTTATTCTAAAACAAAAAAGATTTTTTGGTTTAGTACCTAAAGAAGTGCCGCACATTGGGAAGAAAAATGACTTTTTTGGATCAAAATAACGTACAGCCCACAAATGTTCACTGATTTCGACAAAAAAAAATGGAAAAAAGCTAATAAGATTTCTAAGAGAGTTTTTCAGGCTGATTTTTGAATTAGGTTTTTAATTTTTTTATAAATAAACAAATATGACGAAAAAATTGTCTTTATCTATTTGACGTTCCCGGCGCTCGTCAATAACAGGATAATGGTTAAAATCGCTTAAGTTGCATAAAATGGCATTAGTTAAAGATATTCCAATATTAGACAATAAACAAAAAAAATTCGTTATCAACAAATTATTTGTTGAGAAAATTTTCGATACGATTTTCCATGAATACACGTTTTTTCAAGTTATGTTGCAAGAAATTGGAATCAATACAATATTACGTAAAAAAAGCTCCCTTCTGATTATAATTGTTTATATTATAAACAAATTTAAAGTAAAAATGCAGTAATCAGACATTTTTCGACAGGAAGATTCGTTTTTTTCTATGTCAATTTTTTTAAATTCGGGATCTTATGATAATTTTAGCAAAATTCATAACTTTCTGATTAATCTTATGATTTTTTAAATAAACTTAATAAAAAATGCATTCTTTTTGTTGTTTCTCGGCAGAACACTTCTTTTTTGTTTCGATCTCAGACTTTTAATTGGTAACTTTATAACAAAGTCGACAACATTCATGATGAGTTGACACGTTTGATGATTTTTAAAAACAAATTTAACAAACAAATTCATTATTCGGGCATGTGTGGACGGAAAAATTCGTTTTTTTCGATTTCAGTCTTTTTAATTGGAAAGTTTATAATGATTTCAGCAAAATTCATAATTGATTGATAAATGATATATTTATTTAAAAACAAATTTTATAAACAAATTCATTATTCGAGCATCTGTCGATGGAAAATTTGTTTTTTTCGATATCCTAATCAAAACTGTTGACATAGAAAGAAAAGAATTTTTCTGTAGACAAATGCCTGATTAATGCATTTGTTTATCAGATTATTTCAAACAAATAATATAATTTATGAACTTATTATGAATGTTGCTGAAATTCCCATCAAGTTCCCATGTGAAAAGATTTCTATCGAAACATGCTGGATAACTGCATTTGTACATACATTTTCTTACAATATGACTAGAAAAAACGTATGATTATGGAAAGTCATAAAAAACATTTTTTCAACAAATAATTTGTTTAGAAAAAAAGGTTT
>NC_046658.1:48833330-48837065 GCF_010883055.1 Belonocnema kinseyi | reverse complement strand
TTTAGCTAATATTAGTTTATAAAACTCAGGCGATTTGAACATGTGTACGTTATTTTGAACCGAATATGTCATTTTTTTCCCACTGTGAGCCGGGAATGTGAAAATGAAATCATATGAACTCCCATCTAATACAACCCTGCTGAAGGTTGGTTGAACTTCTCAGCATAAAACACTAACGAGCTATGACTCTTGTTTGGAACTAAATGCCTCCCACCCCCGCCCCCAAGCCCTCGATAATCGAAGTTTTGTGGTCGTATGTGCTACGTTTAAATCGTAAAAATAAAATTGGAAATGAGTAAGTTCAGTTTTCGAAAAACCGGCAGAAGTTGCAGTAAAATGTTTAATAACAAACTTTTTTAAAGAATGCGCATTATTTTTTAAGTGATAATGAAACTACGTCTGTTTTAATATCAAGGCATGTTATGAATTGTAATAATATACATTCATGTAAATGATATACAAGTTGAGATACAAATTCGAGTGAGAAGCACGAGATACGTGATGAGAATGTATTCGTTACAGCCGAAGGAGTTTTAACATAAAAGAAGTCACTATCACCAAATTACTGCTGTCGATGTTTTGACAGTTTGATGTTTCAGTGAAAGAATTTATCGTCGATATTACTCGCGTAGTTCTAAAAAACGTCTTCTTTATTGAAAAAAAACAATGAAGAATTACATGCTTTATTGACAAGTGAATTAGGCCTACTAGGGAATACTACGTTAAAAAACGCAGCTTGGACTCGATGTCAATGGTTGTGCGGAAAATAGTTTATTAGTTAACATAACACAGTAGCTTCCAGTTGAGCACCACAACGCACCCTTCGAAGTCAAGCTCGAGTACCTTATAATAGAAGTTTCAATTGAGCGGCCAATTATTATACGGTACCTTGATACAGTCTTATTCTCATCTTGTATTACATACAGGTCTAACCGATTAACAATTTTATTCTCTTTGTACCAAACGACACTTCTCAGAAAAGTTTTCAATTAAAACATAGCGCTTAAGCGATAAAATGGCTGAGCATGAAACTACACAACTCTTCCTCCAAAACCTAGTTACTTTTTCCATTATTTAGTTTGCACAAGTATACATCTCGTACTGGTTGAAATTAATGGAAATTAGTAAGTTTAAATTAGAATATCGAATTCCCGTCATTTAAAATAGGTAGAATGTTCGACAAAGGCCTTAAATAAAAATTAAAAAAATAAATATAATTTTTTAAATAGAGAAACGTATATTACATACCCATTAAAAAGTTGCATTATTTTACATTATACACATAAAGTACTGATGAGACTAAAATTGAAAATATTTTTAATTGAAGATGTATTTTGTATATTTACATATTTAAAATTGAAGAGTGTTTATTTGTAACTTTTAAAACATATAGAGGTATAAAGTGTAAAACTTTTCGAGTTGAGCGCGCCTAGGGCACGCGACTGTTGGTTCTCGAGCTTCGCGCTCGAAGTTCTATATGTCTCGCGCTTCACGCTCGATGCTGCCTTTGTCTCGCCCTTTGCGCTCGGTCTTTGTATTTGCCCCACATTTGTGCACAGGCCTATTAAGGTTAACGAACCAAACATCGACAACTGTAATTTGGTGATTCTGAATTCTCCTTTGTTAAATCTTCTTCGGCTTTAATGAACACATTCTCATCACGTATCTCGTGCTTCGCACTCGATTTTGTCCAAAATGTTAACTTTTCTATATTATGTTTAACACTTCCGTATCAAACTTATAATACATTTATTCAGATTATTTAGCGATAGAAAGTTTTCACATAAAACTTATGCCTTCTCATTATGATGAGAATGTAATAATACATCATTCTTGTGCGAAAAAAATTTGAATTTTCGGTATTTTAACAAAATTCAAAAAGTTTTTATGATAATGGTGTAGTTCTTTAAAAACTAATATTTTTCTTTTGTTGATTTTTTTTCATGTGGTGCGTTGAATGACATAGAAAACTCATTTTCGTTTTTATTATTATCATTTTTTAAAGGTTTGGAAACGCTATAACTCTGGTAATTTTGTTGTTATCAAAAAAAGTCACCAAGATAAATTGTTTATATTTTTATGCACTATATTAAAATTTCAAATCTTAAAAAGGTGGTCTTAAAAATATTGGAAATGCTCCAAATCCTTGTATTTTTATTTTAAATAACTAGCTAACAAAATCGTCCTTTCTTTTCATATCCTTATAAGGTGTGTCAAAGGGAAATTCCATAAAATAATTACTCCAAATGTTACCCAGTTCACAAACTACAACGACAACGACGATAATGACAAGGCCGACAGACAGACGTCATCGTAATACCGGTTTCTTTGGGAATTTGGGATTCTCGAAAAGTGACAATTTCAAGAAATCCGCGATAGTCAGTTTTCCCATAAAACAATACCTTCTTATTACGATGAGAAAGTAATAATTCAGTATTTTTGGTGCGATTAAAATATGAATTTTTGAATTTTTTTAAAATTATAAAAGCTGTTATGATGACCTTCTAAGTTTTTCAAAAAGTAACGTTTTCCTTTTCTTACCTTTTTTTATAACGGGCATTGATTAGTTTAGAATTTTAATTTTCATTTCGTATTTTGAAAAAGCCATAACTGTGATCATTTTCTTGTTATCAAAAAAATCCATCAAGATAAATTGTTAACATTTTCGTGTGCTATAAATAGCTGTACGTGAAATTTTTAAATCTTTGGCCCCTAAACCTGTGAGCAAAAGCCCAATTCAATTCAATTAGTCGGTCCAAAGACATCCAGTATACATACGATAACGACAGACAGATAACAACCTGAAAACTTTTTGTTCCTTCTGAGGAAATATCAAAACGTCGATATTTGATGGAATGCGCGAAAGTCATTTTTCGTATGAAACCAATACGTTCTCATTATAGTGTCAATGTAAAAAGCGCGTGCTCTATCAAAGAAATGTGAAAATCAAAATTATAAATCTTATTTAGGCAAACCATTTTTGTATTACACATTTTATTGTACCGAGTACCGTCTTCCACACATTTAGTTTGTTTATTTTTTCGGAACTTGTGTCAAAAAGTGATTCATTATGAATTTGTAGTTTTTTCCAGTGCGTGTAATTTGAGCTTTTTCATTTTTTTCGTATCTTGCATAGTTTAACCAAAAAATGGAATTTGTGGATTTTTAATTTTTTTTGGTAGGATCAAATTTGGAATTTTCAACTTTTCGACCAAATTAAAAAAGCTTTTATCATAATCCTGTAGGGCCTTCAAAAAGAAATTTTTTTCTTTTTTTGACTTTTTTTCATATCATGTGTTGTTTGCCTTAAAACGTTCATTTTATCTTGAAAAAATGTGGTTTCAAAAATTTTTGGTACGATGAAATTTGAAATTTTAAACTTTTTGACCAAAGTAAAAAAATTGTTATCATGATCTTGTAGGGATTTGGAAAAGCAACGTTTTTCTTCTCTTGATTTTTTTTTTGTATCATGCGTTGTTTGGCTTAAAATATTTATTAAAATTTTTTTTTTTGATTTTGAAAATGCTGTATCCAAAATGGCTTGCTAACAAACTTGACCTTAAGTTTAGGACACTAAAAGAGTGTGCCATAGGGCAATCTAATAGATTAATTTTTTCGAAAGTTATCGTGTTCATAGACAGACAGACAGACAGACATAGAGACACATTCGTAAAAACCTGTTTTTCGGTTTCAGAGGGTCTCAAAACGTGAACATTTGACAAAAACTGGAGGGGG
>NC_046658.1:48828508-48833320 GCF_010883055.1 Belonocnema kinseyi | reverse complement strand
TACACAAATCTAATACATTCTCTGATGAGAATGTAAAAATTATGCAAGTACTCCACGAGTACCTGAAAACTATCTTTAAAACAAAACATATCAATTGTTCATAAAATCGACCTTTTGAATAATGTATTTTCCTCGTTTTGTACTTAAAATGATTAATATTGGTCTAGTGGAATATTTATAATCATTGCTTAATTATTTTTTAATTATTTAAACAAATGGAATTTGTTTAAATAGGTTCTTTTTCAAAAATTCGTTTTCCACCCCAAAAATTATAACTATTAGTCTAGTGGAATATTTATTAACACTCCTTTAATTATTGTGTATTATATAAACAAAAGGAATTTGTTTAAACAATTTTTATTGAAAACTATTTTTTCCTTAAAAATTATTGCTATTGGCCAAGGGGAATATTTATTAACTTAAGTTCATTAATTTTCAATTGTGTAAACAAATGGAATTTGTGTAAATATTTTGTATGAAAATTATTAATATTTCTTTAGTGGAATATTTATTAACATTGTTTGATTAACTGGAAAAGAAAAAGATTAGGTTTATAAAAGAGGAGAGAGTAGACTCGTTAATGGAAAGCATCGATTGAGAAGGTAAGGGATGAGATAGGTAAAAAACAGAAAGAGAAGGGGAAAAGAGATACTGGTGGGACGAGGAATGTAAGGAGAGTAAAAAGAGAATGAAAGAGTGTGTAAGAAAATGGGGTATAGGGGGGGGGGGGGGGGGAGAAGGGGGACTAAAATAGGAGAAAACATGAACATGAGAGGATGCTAGAAAATAAGAAGCAAAAGGGAAAGGAAAAGTACAAGGAAGAAGTAGAAAAAGCGATCAAATAAGGCAGGGTTTGGGATGTGATAAATAAGGAAAGCGGAAAGAAGGGCGTGAATAAAGAAATAGAATTGGGTGAGTGGACGAACTATTTGAAGGGTCTGTTAGGCGGAGAACAAAATATGATAATAGGGGAAAAAAGAAAGTTAGTACAAGGAGAAATGGAGGTAGGGAATAGAATAACAATAGAAGATGTGGATGTGGCAATAAATAGATTTAAAAGGAACAAGGCTACAGGAGAAGATGTCATGGAGAGCGAAGCGTTGAAGTATGGAGGAGAAGGGGTTAGTGAAGGCCTGTGGAAGATCTGCAACAAGGTATGGAATGGAGAAGGGTGGCAAGAAGAGTGGTTGGCAGGGCTGGTGGTACCACTTGTCAAGAAAGGGGATATAAAGAAGGTAGAGGAGTACAAAGGGATCACTTTTATCCCAGTTGGCTACAAAATTTATGCAGAAATTTTAAGGAAAAGGTTAGAGAGTCAGATAGAGGAAAGTGAAATTATTCCACACAATCAGACGGATTTTAGAAAAGGGATGGGAACCTTAGACAACATTTACGTACTGACCTACTTGGTTAACAGAAATCTAGGGAGTGCGAGAGAGAAATTAATTGTGTTATTCGTTGACTTTAAAGCAGCGTTTGATTCAGCAAACCGAAAATTGTTATAGCAGGTAATGAAAGAGAGGGGAATATAAGGAAGGCTGGTGGAGAGGATAAAGGGAATTTTTACTAGAACCAGGATTAGGGTAATGATAAGAAAGGAAAAAGGAGAGGTATTCTGGATAGAAAGAGGTATAAAGCAAGGGTGCCCTTTGAGTCCGCGACTGTTTAATAAGGCGTTGACAGACCTAGCGACGAAGCTAAAGCAGAAAGGAAAAGGGGGGACGATATTGGGTAACAGGAAAATATATTCTCTAGCTTATGCAGACGACGTAGTTCTGTTAGCAGACATCGAGAAAGGGATGAACCTAATGATGAGAATTGTTGAATAGTATGTGGGAGCAAAGGATTTGACGGTGAACGCAGAGAAGACCAAGGTGATGTGTTTCAGACGTAAAAACACCGTAATAGATTTTGTTTGGAAGATGAACGGACAGACAGTGGAAAGGGTGGAGGAGATCTGCTACTTAGGTTTTTGGTGTGAAGCAGGAGGGGAAAACGAGCTGCAGGTGAGGAAAACAATTGAATGTGCAAATAAAGTAATGGGGCAAGTATGGGGCATAGGAAAGAGAAGGTTCAAGGACGATTGGAGAATGAGGATCTGGTTGTTTGATGCGTTGGCTTGGGTGGTATTGTTTTATGGAGTGGAGATCTGGGGATGGAAGGAATATAGGAAAGTAAAGAGCATGCATAAGCGATTTCTGATGTGGGTGATGGACGTTAGCTGGAGTTGCCCAGGATACATTTTTAGAGAAGAGTTAGAAAGGGAAGAAATGGTTACTAGACAAATTACGAGAGCCTGGACGTTTGAAGAGAAACTAAAAAGAGGAGAGGGTAGCAGAATAACTCAAGCATGTTTGGGCGAAATTCGACACAATGAGAAGAAAGGAGATTTGGGAAGTTCAAAACCGGCGGAAGAAAGGAGAAAAATGAGAAGGTTTTGTATGATACGAAAAAGAAAGACAAATGGAGTAGGGTAATACGGTTTATAATGGGAGGAGGAGTAAGAGCTTGTAGATATTGGTTGGATGAAGAAGAGAATCTATGTAGAGTATGTGG
Organism: Belonocnema kinseyi; assembly: GCF_010883055.1. NCBI lineage: Eukaryota > Metazoa > Arthropoda > Insecta > Hymenoptera > Cynipidae > Belonocnema > Belonocnema kinseyi. The sequence goes on along the minus strand of NC_046658.1, from coordinate 48,830,764 downwards.
TTACGAATTGGAGTCATGGGCACATGTTTTAAAGAGGTGCACAGGAGAGAGGGAGGGGCAGTTGAGTGTGGATGAGTGCGTAAGATGGATTTTGGATGGGAATGGACAGGGAGTGATGTGGATGAAGAAACTGGAAGAAGTATGGGAAAGAAAAGAAATAGGGCAGCCAAACGGTTGATCCTGAAAAAGGAAATTAAAAAACAAAAGTTAAATTCGAAATTGTGGGAAATGTTTGTTTTTTATGGTAAGAGGAAACGGAAGTCCTAGAAGATCGCTTATTACTGGAATTATTTTTTTTTTGTTATAATTTTATTTTATTTTTAAGTAAGGCGAAACATTGGAAGATAAGCAGCTGATAACTTAGATTAAGGATAGAATGTAAATTTTATGTAGTGGGAGCGGAGGCCTTCAAACCCGTAACAGGGAGAGATTAAATATACATACATAGATACATAATTATTACTGACAAATATTCCACTAGACCCAGAGTAATGATTTTTATTATTAAAAAATTTGAAAAGAAATTATTCAAACAAATATCATTTGTTTAAATAGTTGAAAATTAATTAACTAATGTTAATAAATATTCCACTTAACCAATAGTGATAATTTTTAGGTAAAGAACGAATTTTCAACAACAAAATTATTCAAACAAATTACATGTGTTTAAAAAATTACAAATTAATAAATCAATGTTCTTGAATATTCCACTAGACTAATAGTAATAATTTTAAGTAAAAAAAAACGAGAATACAGTGTTCAAAAGGTCGATCTCAGGAAGACTTGACAGTTTTTGTTTTATGGTTATTTTTCAGGTACTCGTGAGAGTGTGTTAAAGGTGTTAACGCCATATGTCTGATACATAAAATCCTTCGTTGGATAATTCTCAACAGGCCCCCATACTTTCCGGCTACATTTTTTCCAATCCTGAAAAATGATACCAAAAACTCAAAAAAGTGATTTTTCCTCATAAATTTTACATGGGAAACTTCAATTTAAAACTTGCACCTGTTAAAATTGAAAAATAAAAATAATAAAAATTAGGGAATTTATTTTTTCGTATTTGGAATGAAATTGGGGAATCGTTGTCCTCTAAAGAAAAAAAGCTTTTTTGAGCCACCATATTTAGCAAGAATAAGTCAGAAGGTGCGAGTTTGTGTGTCGATGAGAAGTGTGTCGAAGGAGGACAAAGGTTTACATAATGATTCATTATGAGCAATAATGTTAAACGGTCTGTATTTCAAGAAGGAGCAGTCGTGTTTTGAGAGAAAAAAAAACCGTTATTGCCATTAAATTTAATGTTTTTTTTTTATTTTTCTCAACTTTTATGGTCATTCTTATTCCAAAAACCATTGAAAAGTGTGTTGTTCGAGTCTCGCGTCAGTGAATCGCTTGGAGGTTATGGAGTCCGGGAGCATAGCTATACGCTTATATCAAATAGTAACAGTCTTTATTTGAGACAGTATAGACTCCAAGTCTTACGTAATGCACTAATTCGTTCGAACAGGAATTTTTAAGAATATTTTAGTAAAAAATCGCCTGCTAAAATTTAAGCTTTTAATCGGTTTGACAACAGTTTGTGCTGATCAAATCATATGACTTACTATTCCAAGTGTTTACCTATTTGAATTTTCATAAAGTTCTGCAATCTTTTCATTCGAATGCCATTAAAACTATTTATTTTACGTTTGTTTACTCATTTGCTTCATCAAAAACAAATATCAACAATTTGAATCCCTATCACTTATTTATGTCATAAAACGGTTCCAAGCACCTCTTTGGACCTTTAAGTGAGAGGGGAAAAGCGCGGTCATTAAAATGTGCACATGCGTCACTAACCAATCCACTCGTTTGAAGCACACAAAAAATCAATAATTGTTAGCAAGCAATACGGACATTTCTATCATCATGCTTTTAGTATTAGGAAACATCTACTTTAATTATGCGTACAAAAAAACTGGTGATTAAAGTGAATACAACAGTGAAAAACTCAACCTTGAACTCTGAAAAACTAACACTTTCACTAGCTGGTGTCTTTATACCTAAGACTCATTTCCAAAAGCTCTCTGATATGATATGAGTTTAAACTATAAACGTTCATAAATTGATAAGTTAGTGAATTTCAAATTTTCAATATATGTATATGATTTTATGCACATTTATTTATAAAAAAAGGTGTAAAAGTTAAAAAAATGACTTGAAAATATGACTTTGCTTTCATGTCAAAATTAAAATTAAAATTAAAATTAAAATTAA
>NC_046658.1:48806622-48828408 GCF_010883055.1 Belonocnema kinseyi | reverse complement strand
AAAATTAAAATTAAAATTAAAATTAAAATTAAAATTAAAATTAAAATTAAAATTAAAATTAAAATTAAAATTAAAATTAAAATTAAAATTAACTAATTTACCGTCATTATCACAGCTCAAAATGCAAAAGTTTTTAATTAATTAAATGCCTTCAAAATTGAATTATTTTAGAAACATGTTCAGAATGATGTAATTTCATGTTGAAAACATTAAAAAAGAACAAATTTCTACCATGGTACGTTAAAAATTAAATTAGTTTTATAATAGATTTAATGCTTTCTCGCTGTCCCTCTCGCTTGCACTCTCGTTTTCGATGTCCCTGTTGTTCGCTAGCACGTCCCGAATTGAGCTATCGAAAAGAAAAGATAATAGAAATAAGGATCTAGATATAAGATTTTATGTAAATAGTTGTAAATAACTATAAATAGTATGGTTTGATAATATAAAGTATGTAGGCGGGTGTATTGTATGAAACTGAGGTCATGTATACCCTTCTTGCCCTTAGGCAGGAACATAGTATTTTCAATATGAACAGAAGGAATAAAAAGTTTACGTTTATAGTTAATTGACATTATTCAAGGGGGATTTTTTTGGAAAGCTTTATTTATTATGTTGGATCATTGATGAAACAGCAGGTAGCACATTTGATGAAATTCGCTCTAAACGCACTTGACATTATAATAATTTTCATAGCTATTATGTTGTACGCGATTTTGCTGCCTACATTCCGATTTGCCCATAAAAATATCTACATACCCATTTCTATCTGCGTGATATAACATTTTAATCGGATATAATGAATACAAAAAAGCTTTTAATACATTTCTTAAACCTTAGCAAATCACATCACTACACCACAGAGTTCAGAGAATGGATATCGATCCTTACAGTAATAACCACTGTGTTCAGATCATGTATTTTCCCCAATACCCGCCAGGACCATGCGACTTTTGCGGTCTTTCCGAAGAATATAAGTTTGTGTTTTCTCGATTGTTGACATGACAGCCAAATAAAGAGGAATTTAGTCCTCTAGAGGATTAATTAATGCCACACGCATCCCCAATCTACCTCTTCTCCCTACAACTGCGCATCACAACAAAATACGTTCCATATTTATATTTAATTGTGTAAATACAGAGTAGAGCGGAGGAATCATTTATATCTTGAAGTACCTGAAAGTATTTTTGTGTTATTTGTATTTTATACACTGTAAAAAAATCTATTGAATTTCACATCTCTGGTGGATGTAAATAAAAGCACCCTCAAGCTTCATACAATTTCATGGAGAATGAAGAAACACAAGCCGGACACGTTACCACTCACCTAAAACACATAAGATACTATGGGTATTTTTTGATGTTTAAATATTCCGTAAAAATAATATGAAATATACGTCTTGAATGACCGCATTTTTCCGGTACAATAGCAGAAAATGAAATGGCACAATAGAAATAGCTCGGATTCGGTCTACTTTGTGTGAAAGCTGTAAAAAAAGTTAACAAAAGCTGTCAATTTCCTCGCATTAAAAATAAAAATGCTCCAAAATTGAAGGATGATGGCATCGATAAACAACGAACACGAGAGATGCTTTCGTATTTACATATTATTTGATTAATAATTCTAAATTTTTAATTAATTATGAATCAAAAAGTTTACAGTTTCCGCCAGGGTAAAATTAAAGATCTTTGATAAAATTGAAAATCTTGATGTTATTTTCAATCACAAGAAAGTGATTTTACCGACGCATGGTATTTTTACACGCTGCGACTGAATTTTCCCTTATGAATGTAAAGTTCGTATGAGGGAATGTATAATTTTATTTTTATCAAGTGTGTAATATTATACTGCTGTTCGAGGGTTCTTTTATTTACATCGCTAGAGGATGTAATTTCACACACTTTTGTAAAATCACACAGTGGAGTGTATGATATTTACAATGATACAATATTTCATTTTCCGAAACTTTGTAATTTTACACAAATCTTTTTTTTACAGTGCAGTCTGATTTAAACATCTTTATTTTGATTGCAACAAATTTCATTGCACAAATATAAAATATCATAAAATAAAAAGAAGGACGCGTCTACGTTCACCAATTATTCGGTTTGTGCGCAGCCTATATATTTTCAGTGTGCCTCGACACTTCGTAAAAAATCTCAGATAAAGTTCCGAAAAGCGCTTACCTCCTATTAATTCGAGACTTCGTATACCTATGTATTTTGACACGCTGATAACGAATATGATAGTGAAAATACCTGCAAATTTGATATTAATTGTGAAAACCACGAAAAACCCATAAAAATCATGTTTCTTTACGTTTATCGCAGTAAATAGTGAATATTTATAAAAAAGCTTCAAATAACAGTTGTAGATCCTTTGAAAATACATATTTTATGTTGAATATATTTATACCCTACGACTGGCAGTTTTCGAGAAAATAAGAGAAATATCGGTACGATGTGTAGAGTTGCTTGGGTCACAAACGATACTCTTTTCAAGGTGTAATGGGGGGGGGGGGGGGCACACCTATGACTGGCCACAAACAGCTTAGGTAATACACGACAAAAATGTCTTTGATTATTATCATTGACTATTATTAATATTTTCAAAATTCAATATTAAATATAATGCACACACATACACATATATATTAAACTTTAAACTCTCTTAAGCTGTTAATGAACGGGCGCTTTACCTCCTGCCCAACGTCTATGGTATAGAATTCAATATATGATGAAATGATAAACATTCGTTACACGAATTTACCTTTTGAAGCCGTAATATTCGCATTGTTAATCACTGTTTTACACAAGTTACTGCACTCAAGAATTATCTGCTTTTCAGAGTGTTTGTAGGGATTACATTGCTTACTTCTTTTTTGTTTTCTTTACTTGTAAGCGTAACGCCAGACAGACATTAATTATTCTGAGATCTGCACACAATATGCTCCTTTATTTATTTACTTACCTTAAATATATACTGAATTTTGGATTTATATAAGGCGATTAGTTAAATAACCAGCTAATTCACAAATGGCACTTATTTTATGTTTTAGGGTAAATACAAGTGCGCGATTACGTCCATAGATACTTATTTTAGATAAAGAAAAATGTACATATTCAAAAAATAAATCAATTACAAAGTATCAATTATTAACAGTTTTTGAATATTTTTAAACAATAGTTATTAATTTCAATTTTGAAGGAATTGGAAATAAAAAGATGTATGCTGAATGATTTTTAATTAAAAACATTCCAAATCAAACAATTTTAGATTAGGTAAAATTGATAAAAAATACAATATTATAAATAGATTGAGAAATAGTTGAACTTATATAAAGTATAAATAAAAGCGCTTATAACGGATCAATACAAAATTGAAACCGTTGGAAATTCTACAATTTTGTTTTGAAAAATAAGTAGAAAATTTTAAATTGGCAGCTTCTAAGATTCTAGAATTTTCAATCGTTTATGAATAAAAAATGTAGTTCAATATTAAAATTGATGAAACAAAATTTTCAGAGATCAAAAAATGAATCCACCATTATCTTCATCGTTTGCAATAAAATTTTAAATCTCTACAATTAAAATATTCTAAAAAAGAACGTTTAGAATTAAGAAAATTTGAATAGTAAACAACACTTGTATTAGGTAATTTCAATTGATTAGAAGTCAAATTAGGTCAATTGTAAAAGCAAGAACGCAGCAATTGATAATTAGTAAAAAATAACTAATAGAATTGGTTACTTTCGTCATAGGTCAATTGTAACATTCAAGGTCAGTTAAAGGTTATTTGGAATTAGCAAAGTTTCCCAATAGGTCAGTATAATTCCTGAAGTAAATTTGAACGAGGAATTCAATGGTGACCTTCATTTTGACCTTGAAGTTGACCTTCATGGCTTTTTGAAGGTCAACTTTGTTTTTTTTAATGGGAACCCCCTTTTTTACATCTGCATTCGATAGAGCGGAAAATTCTACGTTCAGATACGTACCCAAGTTATAGGTCAATAGTAACGGTCAAGGTCAGTCAGAGGTTATTTGAAATTAAAAAAGTTTTCCAAGAGGTCAGTGTTATTAAAGTTAAAGTGTCATTAAAGTTCCAGGTGTTCTGGAGAGAGTCCTGTTCCTCCCCGAAGAGTTATACCGTCCTATACCGTTTTTCGATACCTAAGTCAATACCTAAGGCGATACCAGAAGTCCTATAACGTTTTTCCATACGAATATTAATATTATGAACCGAAACTAAATTGACGTATTACGAGTACATACTTACTATATTTCGCTAAAAGATTGTTATGGCGCAAGCTAAACTTTTGGAACGAGAGAGGTTATCTGTATTAATGATGCGTGGTTGGGCAGATCGAGTTCGATCTCATGATCCAGTTCGTTGGCTTTTTAATCGCACTTTTCGTAATGGAGAAGGGTTAACTCCTCTCTGAAAATCAATAATTGAAAGAACTGTAAGGCGCTTTATGAATCATAGATCTATCAAAAACCTTCAGAGAACTGGTCGGCCAAAATCTGCAGGATCTGAGGAGATGCAGATGGACATCGCCCAAGCATTTGTTGAAAGCCCACACCTTAGTTTACGTCGAGTTAGTGATGAGCGCGACGTTGCTCCTGACACAGTGCGAAGTATTTTAAAAAGCATTAATTTCCATCCTTACAAAGTTCATCTGGTACAAGAGCTCAACGAAGAGGATCCTGATCGTCGGGTTGAATTTTGTGAAATTATGATGGACAGAATTGATAGGGATGCTCTTTTCTTGTGCAATACAGTATTTTCAGAAGAATCTACTTTTACTTTAAAAGGTGAAGTTAACAGGCAGAATTGTACATATTGGTCCGACAGAAATCCTGATTAGATGTTGGAGAGTCACACACAATATCCACAAAAGATTAACGTTTGGGTCAGTATCTTGAATGATACATTGATAGGCCCTTTCTTCATCGATGGTAATCTCAATGCCCGTGCATATGAAGAGCTTCTCAGAAACCAAATTGTACCAAGAATAAGGGAAATTACATGCGCTAATTTTCAAAATATTTGGTTCCAGCAGGACGGTGCAGCGGCTCATTACGGTATGGAGGTTCAAGCATATTTGGATACTTAGTTCCCTCAAAGAAGGATTAGAAGAAGGGGTGAAATCGAGTGGCCTACTGGACCTCCTGATCTGACGTCTCTCATTTTTACAATCGCATTGCTTTTTGTCAAGAAGCTCAAGGTTTTCAGTTCGAACATCTTCACTGAGGCGTGAGAGGCAAGGGGACTCACGCTAGTTAAACACCCCGAAACGTGAGAGGCAAGGGGATTCACGCTAGTCAAGCACCTCAAAGGGAACAGAACTTACTACGTCCACGTCGGAAAAGCTCATCACCTTGAAGATCATCACCAAGATCAATGCAGAGCTCACCAATGAATTCCTCGTTGAAATTAACTTCAGGAATTACATTACCTCTTGGAAAACTTTGTTAATTTCAAATAACTTCTAACTGACCTTAAACGTTACAAATGACCTACAACTTGGGTACGTACCTGAACGTAGAATTTTCCGCTCTATCGATTTCAGATGTAAAAAAGCGGGTTTCCATTTTAAAAAACAAATTTGACCTTCAAAAAGCCATGAAGGTCAACCTCAAGGTCAAAATGAAGGTCGCCATTGAATTCCTTGTTGAAATTTACTTTAAGAATGACCTTCACTTTTTTGAAAAATGTTTTACCTGAGAATATATCTAACCGTTCCAGGACATTTAGACACCCTGTATAAATAAAAAGAATTCAATACTTTTCAATGCCTAGTTGTAAAATATCCCCCTTGGTAAGTATTTAATTTTAAATAATTATGTTGGTAATTTTTTTTTATTTTCCTTATAATTATTAACTTTCTGATCCGTGAAACTGTAAAGTCTTTAAATAACAAATCTTTCATTTTGAAATTCTGCAGTTTAAATAAATTCTAAAGTGAAATTGTCCGGACATTTTGAATATTTTAATACAAAAATACCACATTCTGAAATATAAAATTAATTTGATTTAAAAATTAGAAAATTTTTATCTAAGTATTTTTTAATTTAAGAGTTTGAAGGAAGAAACCTTTAGTTTTAAGGCTTACAGAATGAAACTGTTTTAAAAATGCGCATTGAAGACTGCACTTTTAAATAGAAATTAGAGAAATTTCAATGCTGATGAATATTACTAATAAGTATTGTATCATGTCATGTCAAATGACATTCAGAGAAATTGGATATACTTTTAACTAAAAAATATGATTTGTGCCAAAACAGTCACCACCATTTTTAGCGTGTGCTACCTAATTAAAAGCTTTTTAATTGATAAATTTGAAGTTAAAGCGTTAAAGGTTAAACAATTCTTATGTTCATGTAAAAATTAAAGCATTCTTCAATTATGATATTGAAACTGAGTCTTAGAAATAATTAAATTACTAATTGTGCATCACGATTTTTAAGTTTTACTCATACTTATTTAGAAGAAAAAAAGTATTATTTGAAAATTAATGATTTCCATTTAAGTTAGACAACTTAATTTTGGAGGCAATTGTATTCTTAGATTTGCATTTTTTAAATAGAAATTAAATATCTAATAGATGAAACATACGGTACTGTATTGTATTAAGTGACGATATAAAGATTGAGTCTTTGAATCATATCAATAAATTCAATTTCACTAAAAATTCAAATAATTCGAAATTGGTTAAAACCTTTTAAATTTCGTAAAACTGTCAGAAATTCACAGTAGTGTAAGAATGTCTTTAACGCTTTTAAAATTTCTCATCATCACAGAGAATTCTTCTAAACTCATTATAACATTTCTCAGCGTCCATAGCGACATATTATAGAATCTCTCACCACTCTTAAATGAATAAGAATATTTGTTCTTCGACATTTAGTGACATTTTGTAGAAATATTTAACACAGATGATTATAGATAACTTAGACAAATAAGAGCCATTGTACTTGATAGTCATGTTCGCCGATAAATTCCCGATCGCTTTCTGGGAATGGGCCGTCACTTATTTCTATTGACCTGTCGACGTGATCGCTGACTGTATTGTATAGTATTCCTTTTCCGACGGCGAGCGGAAATGGAATTGAAGGAAATAATAAAAACGAGATTGCACAGTACCATAAAGACGTCGTCGAGGTGCTGATGCTAGAAACGATACAAAGTAAAAGAGGTTGGGAAGTCGATGGAGTAGTTGGTGAAAGCTAAAATCGAGAAAACAGAAATAAGGGCGTTTAAAAGAAAGAATTAAAAAAAAAGATATAGATTAAGCTAAAATCGGTCGTAAGATTAAAGATAAAAGAAGTCTTGAAATAAGAGACCGAGCCACATCGAATAAAACTGCCTTTGCATTTTACTTCTGCACAGCAATTCAACAAAACAGAAAATTATCCTTAAACCACTACAATTTTTACTAATAAATACATTATTTCAATATGACACGTGATATTCAGACAAATCTATGCGATAATAGGACTGCTTCAGGTTAGGGAATTCCAGAAAATCAGGGAATTTTCGATAAACTGAAGTTAATATAAATGTATCTTCTTTAGCTGAAAATTCAACCATTTGGTATAAAATTTCTGTATTTTGCCAAAAATTTGTCTTTTGTGGTAGAATGATTATATTTGAGTTAAAACTAATTTTTTAAGGAATCCACTCTATTTCAAAATTAAAATTGATCTACTTTACGTGTTAATTGAACTCAAGCGAAACTCTTAGATAGGGCGACCCACTATAGTTGTTCGCGAATTTACACCGCGCCGCGGGCTGACCTTTAGAGTGCCGCGAGTTGTGCGCTGCTTATTTGGGCGTGAACAAACAAAAGAATCTACATCCGGATCCTTACTATATCGGGTTTGTTCCCCAGTAACGCCAGCTCCAAAAACTGCACAATAGAAGAGTTTTATTGTATTTTGTGAAGAACTTGTCCTTTTGGTAGAAAAGTAATGTCATTAGTTGACTGGTGCAACCAATATTTTTACATTTCTCCCCATACAAAAGTTTGTATGGCTCTTGTCAACCAAAATTTTTAGAATAAGTTCAGAAACTAACATTTTTTCTACATGAAAATGATTGATATCCTGGCAGTAAATTTATTTTTATAACTAAAAGAAAATTTTTGAACAGTTAGGGAAAATGAAAAATTGTTCAGGACAAAGTAAGGGAGAGTGAGAAAATTTACAAATTGCAATTGAGACTTGTATCAACTTCGAATTATAACAATAATTATTTGAAAAATGATTAACTGGCGAAAAAGCCAACTGGAAAATAAATATTGATTCCCTAAGTAAATTGCTGCATGTTTAATTTGTAATTTGTAATGTCTAATAGAGTATGATATATTTGCATTTCATTCTTCATTGGCATATAAAATTACTGGTAATAAACATATTCCGAGAGTCCAAGAGATTTATAGAAAGATATGATACCTAAGACAGAAAAGTGTTCAAGTTAAAGCAAAATTTTCATTGCGGAGTAATGGGAATTGGATAATCCTTCTGGGAGATTATATCTCATCAGGAAGACAAGATAACAATAAAAATAAACCCTTCTTTTCGGGAGGCCGAACTAAGGTGAAATTACCAATTAACAGTGGGAATATCCAAGCAATATTTGAAGAAACTGCTGCAATATATTAGAATATAATTTGCATATCAACGAGTTAACAACGTGTACATATACGATGCATAATAATTATATTGAATTTCCTAAAAATATTAATTAATTTAAACATCTTCCACATTCAAAGAATTTAAATGAATCTTTGCTGACAGTGGACTCTAAAAACCTGACTAACTTTTGCTGCGTGTTTTTCAGGAAAGTTAAAAAATTTGTTGCGCCATCCTCCCCTCTAAACTGTTTTAACAATATACATATATAATTCATGTTGAGAGTTCATAAGTAATTATACTGGGAATGTATAAATTTAATATACGCATCTTAGTGGCGATGTGGCCGTTGTAAATTTTAAATAGTTCTCCTTTGGTAGCTGTTACAATTGTCAGAAACTGGAATTCAGAGTCTATGTCACATTGTATGAAAATTCATGCCTTCAATTACGACTCATGCCTGCAGGAATTCTACACCATCATGCATATTCAGCTGGGTCTTCGTCCTAGAGGAACCGGTGAATATATTTAAATTCTCTCTTTTTCTATGCAGGCTTCAATTCATCAATAAAATGGTCAATATTTCTTTGTCCTTTAAAAAAGTTACCTTATAGACACAATGCACATGTACCAAAGTGAAAATTTGATTTAAGAATCCCTATATACAAGGGCTTATCGAGAAAACAAAAAGTTGTATGCGCAAAGTTCTAATATAAATGAAAAACTTTATTTGGGAGTCAAAAACACTCCCCTACAGTTTCATTAAAAAATTCTGTTTTTGAGATTCATGTTAACAATAAAAATGGTTCAAAGCTAAATAATGTGTGATACAAATTAATAGAAATCTATTTGCAATATGTTGCATGAATAATATATAAGCAATGATGACATTGCAATAGTTTGTATTGACTTTATATTACAAGAAAATATTTAAAAGTGATATATTGCTATCATAAAAAGTAATTCAAATCAAGTGGATTTGTACCTACATACCAAAAAATGGATTAATCAGCCATTAATAATTAATAATTAATAATTATTTATTTAAAATTCATAATTATTAATGTATATATATAAAATTAATAATTATTATTTAACATTTAATAATTAATAATTTATAATTAATATTTAACATTTGATAATTAATAATTTAATCAACATTAATTTTGTCAACATTTCTTATATATTATAGTTGCAGAATATTGCAATTGTATTATCATTAATTTATATCACACATTATATGGTCAAATAGTCGAGAAAATTACTGTGACTAAGAAAATCGAGAAGTCGACTTTTTTCGATTTTTTGAAACTTTAAAGTCAATTCGCTAAGGTAATAAATACTTTAACGGAATTATTGCTATACAGGTATGAATCGGCTTGCTATGAACTATTTTTATTGATAATTTAAATTTTAAATAAAATTTGTTGCTATTCTAATTTGAAGTGTGAATACTTACAGAATACCCTAATACAATTGAAGCATTCTTTTTAAGCCGTAATTTTAGGCTATTTTTGGGCACTAATGCTGATTTTCTGACTATCTTACTTTTCTGAAAAAATTGAATTTTTGTTTTCGTTTGGGATCCTCAAAATTGTAAAAAAATAATGTTAGAAAAACAATCTCGATCACCTAAAAGCCACCATCAATATAAAATATGCTCTTAGGCGAAGTGTAAGCATGATGGAATTTTCAAGCTTATTTTGGGCTTTTTGAATTGCTCAAAAATTATTCTAACAAGTCATCCGTAACACAAAAAAACTACCCCCAACTAAAAATATAGAAATTAAACTAAAAAATTTATGTCTGAAGTTATTGATTTTGTTGGGCTTCACAAAACAAGACCATTCCCCAGATATTTTGTACTAAAACAGTAAATATAATTGCAATTAAAAAATAATCATCACAAACACTTTCTCAAGACTTTCCGAAATATGCAATAAGATCGTCAGAGACTCATAACGCGTAAATGGTTCGCGGATGAAAGTCAAGTGGAAATCACAAAGTCTTGTTATTTAGCGCAACAGCTTTTCTTAGAGTTGAATATGAGTGCATCTAACGTACTTTAGAACAACGCAAACACATGGCATGAAGTTTTCGGAAATCTCTGCGAAAGGAAATTTATTAAAGACTGGCGCATTTAGGCACATTTAAAATTGTGTTAAAGATAACACATTTAAACACATTTTGGAATAAGAAGAAAAATAAGCGATCTTTTCAAACAAGTTCACTTTTAATTAAAATTTGACCACATTCCCCTTCTTTGACATCTGATAACTTAGACAGCGAAAGATGCATAATTTTTCACTAATGTTGCAACTGAGTGCATTGGAAGTTTTCTGCATTAGAATCGCATTCAATAAAGAGATTGTATTCTTCAAGATTGTGAGTTCGAAGTTGGGCGGGGGGATAGATTTTTACCAGCCCCCTGCCTGAAAAGTTATGAAAGCATCTAATATCTTGTGGCGCAAATATTTTAATTGATGCTGAATTTGAGTACATTTTTCGCGCAGTTGGATCCACATAGTTAGAACGAAGAAAATCACAGAAAATTTTTTTATTGTACAATTGAACTAGAAAATGTATTCATAATAAGCTTGAAAAACATAACCTTGGATGAAAAGTTGTTTAATTTATTTTGAGGTTTGATTTTCACAATAAACGTGGAAAACATTCACCAGCAGGATATATCGATGCATTTTCTCAAGAGTTGTTTTAACTTTCCCCAAATATTGAAAGAAGGAAATCGACATTACATTTTATTATATCTTCACAGGAGATCATTTTATCATACTACTGGATTCGGAAATCAATTTTTGTAAATATAAATATCAAACAAGAAATCCACGGCAGGTTTCAATAGGGTCATATTTGATCTTCAATATTTGAAGTTATTACATATCTTAAATTTTTACCACTTACTTTCTTAGCCAGAATATGCTTCTCACAGTTATTGCAAATCAATTTCCAATTCCAATAGTATAATAAAAAACTGTAGTGTTTCTTTTAGAAAATTCGATTCTCTTATTGATATTTCGGCTCCGAGAGAAATCAGTTTTCAGTGCAAAAAAGTTGTGCGATAAATCCAAAGGTAGTTGTTTTTACTTACTTGTGGACTAGACTTCATCATGCGATAGTTATTTTTTTCACTCTCCTTGTAATTAACAACGGGGAATCATTGTTTGAAAAAAAGGTGGTGGTACGATACCGACCGTTTAGTAGTGGTCCGTAACCGACCCCGAGGTTTTCGCGCTGCAAACATTCCTTAGCCCATTTTTTTAGTCGAATCATTATCTTTAGTCTTTAGCAATTTATTATTGGTATTTTTTTGACTAAATGGGCCGCTTATTCAAACGAAAAACGCCGAAAAGGGATCTTGCAATCCTTCGACAAGCCGTTAGAATCGCTTGCGCCTGTCCCGAAAGATCCTCTGCGTAGCCAAAAAAAGAGAGGACGACCAGCAGGCCGAACTGAATATTTACATCCGATGCAGACTTCCAAAGAGTGACGGAGAACAAAATAATAAATAGCAGAAAAAAAGAAGTGTTGAAGAAAAAGCGGAGCAAGGAGAAAACAACAAGAAGCAGAAACAAAAAGAAAAAGAAGAAAAAAAGTAAAATTTGAAGAAAAACGTGGAAAGAAGAAGAAAGAAGAAGAACTTCAGCGACGCAAGTCTACGCGACATTCAAGAATACGCAATTATTGCGAGGAAAACGAGGACAGCGAGTAATTTCCCCGTAAACTCGACGAAAATGCTGTAAAATGCTCATACATGTCTTGCTAATAAAAACTTATAAATGATTCGAAATTTATCATGAATCGTCCTCAGATTGCCTTCTTTTGTCTCCGCAGAACAAGAAAAGTTAATGAATATAGTTTGCTTCTGAATTCTCGACGAAAACATAAGGGGTTTGTATCGGAACAGGGGAGGTCGGTTACAGACCACTATTCTTGAGGATGGCGAAAATGCCGGCTTTTACGTTTGCTCAAAAATTTTCTACTTTTGATATTCAGAAAAATTGCAACCCTTGTCACAACTTATTTTAACGTATTCTCTATAGAATTCATGACGATTGGAACGAAAAAAATTTATTTGCTCAACTTTTTGGCATTTTTTACTTAGGGCGGTCTGTATGGGACCACCTTACCCTAAGCGATTTACCTTTATAAGCATGATATAACATTTGAAGATCGAAGAGGAACCACAAATGATGCTCCTGACGCACTCTTGTGCATGTTTCACGTTGATGTATACCCTAATTGATAAGAAAAGGTCATTGGAGAACCGACTTAGGGACGAGTCCAGTTAAACAAGATTTGTGATCAGGATTGGTACGAAACTAAGCTAAAACTCCTCAAAAATCAACCTGCTAGATTTTTCGAATGGAAGATTGAAATAAAGATTTGTTTTGTTATCGCCCAGTTGTGAGAAAACTGTGATCGACGATGAACTGTAATTTGCGCAAATCGTGATATTCTGCTAGCGGAACACCTGGGCCGTAATAAAACATTGGATATCATTCGCCAAAATTAT
Source organism: Belonocnema kinseyi (assembly GCF_010883055.1). NCBI lineage: Eukaryota > Metazoa > Arthropoda > Insecta > Hymenoptera > Cynipidae > Belonocnema > Belonocnema kinseyi. The sequence goes on along the minus strand of NC_046658.1, from coordinate 48,815,241 downwards.
GAGGGGTGTTCAAAAAGTAAGTTTCCCTAGTCTGCCGTTTTGACCCAGCGCCACCTAGCGAGCTGGGACCGAACATAGTTTTTAGTTTAGGATATAACGATAAGAGCGGAACCGGTCTTAGCTGCCGAAAAAACGTGTCCACTTGTGAGTAGCGTGCAGTTATTCGCTTTTTAACTGCAAAAGGGCTTAATCGCAAAGAAATTCACACTGACAAATATCGATTTCAGGAGGCATTGAGTCCAAAATTCTGTCAATTGTAAAGCGCCTATCCGCCAAAATGATATTTTCGACTAAGTCCCTCGAGAAAATATGTAGGCCACCGATGCACCATTTGCACACTTATGCATTTGTCACCATAAATATGCAGTAATTCAGTGTGAATTTCGTTGCCATTAAGCCCTTTTGCAGTTAAAAATCGAATAGCTATGCAACTCACAAGTGGACACGTTTTTCACAGGTAGTTCCGTGGTTTCCGAGCCGCTATTGATAAAAAAAAATTTTCGGCAGCTATGACCGGTTCCGCTCTTATCGGTATATTCTAAACTAAAACTATGTTCGGTCCCAGCTCGCTAGATGGCGCTGGGGCAAAACGGCAGGCTAGGGAAGCTTACTTTTTGAACATCTCTCGTATTACTGTTTGGGTACGCCTAAAGGTATCAGGTTATTGATCAGGTATAACGATTTATGCGTGAAGGTCAAATATAACGCGATAGAACAGGAAAGTTCGTAGTAAAAGCTCTTATGATAATTTTTTATGGCTGGGGGACACCGACATCCTTGAAAACCGATAATAGGACAAAGTATTTAAACAAAGATGTTAATGATATATTATAAGTTAGATGAGTCAAACACATAACTACCCCGTATCTTCATCCCTAAAGCAATCCATTCAAGCGTGTCAATCGAACAAACAAACCTGTGATTTCCGCGTTTATTAGCGAAAATTATATGTTTGTTATTAGATTGACACGCCCGACTGGATTTCTTGGATTTCTTGGATTTCGGCTTCTTCCAGCAATAAAAAATTGTCTTGAGAACTTTTACTATGAAATGTCCTGTTCTATGACAGATTTGAAATAACTCAATATACTTTGTATACAAATCCTTAAACGATTAGGTCAGAGTTTCCTATTTTTGTTCGCGTTTGAGAAACGAAACTTTCGACAGATAATGGGGCCCAATAATAATTTTTGGGAATCCTATCTAACGATTTATAACGTTCCACGTATCCGAATTAAGGCATATCGTGATGTTGGCGCAGGAGCTTGTAAGAAAATTGGGTTTGATTACCTTTTTCCGCGGGTGTTCATTGCCGATCAGATCAATCTCGTAATCAGAACCATAATGAAACAAAACGTTATCTTTGATCTTCTGTTCATAAAATCTGAAAGGTTGATCCTTGAGGAGTTCAAACTTAGTTTCGTATCAATTCTGGTCAGATATCGTGTTTATCTAGACACGTACTTGGATGGTTTCTTCGATGATCTTTACCCATCTACTAAGATTTACGTCGACATTAAATATGCGCGAGAGTGCGTAGTAAAATTGTTGGCTCAAAATTTCCAACAAGTTTATGATTTCCGTTCCCGGATCTTATTGAACCAGAATACTCCCAAGCCAAAGTCATTACCATCGGTGTAAAAAATGAAGTGTGGTCCAGGAATTGGGACGTATAAATGCGTGGCCTCGATAAGGGCTTTCTTAACGTCGCCAACTGCATTTCGTTCAACCTCAATCCATTTCCAAAGAACCTTTCGACCTCTAAACTAGTTCAACGGTCCCTTAATTCTGGCTCTATTTTTCAAATGTCTGGAATATTAGTTTACAAGACCATTGAACTCTCGCAAGTGAGTCCGATACCTCCGGAATAGAAATACAATTATTTCTTGGATTTTCTTGGGATGTGGTCTCATGCTAAATTTTTCGACGAGGTACGCTATAAATATTAATTCTTTACAGGCAAAGCTACTTTTCTTACGGTTCAAGATCAATTTAGCCTCCCTAAAATCCTCAACCACTAATGTCAAAATGCCAATATGCTCGTTAAGTTTCAGAATGACAATGGTCTATTCATCAAAGTATGTGAAAACCTGAGCATACCATTTGTTCGCTAATTTCCTTTCAGGAATTAACTCATGGTGTCTCCTTTTCGGAAGCTCCATCAATTGCTGGAAAGTCAAAGATACACCGGCCAAGCCGCAAGTCATTATATTCTACTGCAGCAATCCTTTTTCATCTACCGAAAATACAGTATACTTTTCACTCCATTTATCCATTGAAATTTGGTGAAAAGCTTAACATACGTTAAAAGTTTATATTATCTTGGCATGATGAAGTGGAGACAAAATAGATCTCATGTTGTTAATAGGATAGACTGGCTTGATCGTTTTTTGGTCAAGGGGTCGACAATTTATACAAAACCGATTTTCGATAATCAGACATTGTATAACTCAACTCAATCACCTGTTTGATTAAATTAATCTCAACAGTAGACTCTTTGTCAAATTTAGCCGAAAATTGTGTCATGACGCTGAACTATTGGGGTCCATAGGCATCACCTTTGTCAATAATAAATCTCACTCCACCCAGTTCTTTGATAACTGACTTATCCTCTAGGGAGAAGCTCGAAGGAAATGTCAGATCAGCCTTCAACTTCTGAAGTTGAAATTTTTTCACGCGTCCAGTAGTGCACTCGCTAATGTATGATCTTCCACTACCACTGTCAATTAGCCAGGGACTTTTTCACCAAAAATATAATGTTGAGTGAAGTTACCAGAACGATATATTCTCCCCTGTTCTAGACGATGGATTAGGTATGAAGGAAGTCGAGATGCAAACCAAGTTTTAAAAGAATTTGGCTTTCTTTTAAAATCGACTGATTTGACGCCGTCAACCTCAGAATTTGCTCAGAATTTCCTCATATCACAATCAACGCCATCTAAATTTTGTAGTTAAATGAGTTAGCCTTCTGAATATCCTCAATTTGGCCTTCGTTTTATGTAATGTGAGGCAGAGTTAATGAGGGGTTTTGGCGTTTCCCTGTTGTTTTAGGCAATGTGTGTTCTGATGTCCTATTTCGGGAAGGAGGCAACAAACGGTTTGCGGTTCTGACATAAATTAGCGGAAAGAATGTACGCGCTTCTCACAGTTACAGAAGGATAGTTTCAACCGTTAAAAGGTAATTGTTTTAGAATTTTATGCCTCATGTTCTTTTTTAGTACTCGTGATATGCTTTAGCTGAAAAGCATTAAAGTCGACGACCTGGTCGTATTCGGAATTCTCATCGCTCGACTTCAATTCTTCCCGTACCGAATACTGGTCGAGATCGTCAGCCGAGTCAAACTGTCCTTGAAAGCAAATTGAACTTCGTCATGATTTGTTTTAGTTCTTTCCTGAACTCTTGCGGGTACTGCATATTCTTTAATATGAGTCTAGCCTTGCACACAAACTTCACAGGAGTTTCGTTCTTCTCAAGTTTGAACTCATGCACATCATGAAAAAGATCGGCGCCGTTTTTCTGACCGCCCTAATCGTTTCGGAAAGGGCGCTAGAAATTTATACACGTATACCGCGAGTTCTGCTTAACGAGGTACAATGACCTGTAGAGACCCTCAAATATTTTCGAGAAGCACGGAACGAATATACCCCTATGTATCCGGCTGATACTTAAATAATCCTTAAGTATCAATAAAAATAGTTAATAATTCTTCTTTGGTTTTGGAAAAGAGATTTTCCAGGAACTGATGGTGAGAGGAGAATAGCAAACCCGTGCTCCACGTAGTCGATAAGTTTGAATCCCGATTGGATAATGCAAAACCGCAGAAACCGTTAGCACGAAGAGAGGCACGACTCACGCTTCGATTATCTCCTCGTATATCTTGGCAACTATTTTTCTCACTACCTGTCATTTTGCGATAAAGTTGTTCAGAGACAAGAATCTTCCTGTCAACTATTTGCTCGTTGGCATTTTGTTCTGCAACTACAAGCCTAATTGGCAGCGGAACTCTGATTTGTCTTCATCAATTGGAATCATTCGCGTTTCTATTTTGTAAGAAATTATTGTCGCAAAGAAGTCAAGAATCCAAGATCAGAATTCTCGATGGCATTCAAACTTTGACGACGACGATCCCGAAGGGCATCCAAATTCATTTCATCAAAAAACTTACTCTCCCTTCAGATCCCTGATTGCGCGGAATATGTGAGGAGGGTCGTTACGATTGACGGTGTGACGTTGCTTAATCTGTTTTTGATTCGGTGACAATAGTCTCTCTAATAAGCTACTTTGCTGCCTGACTACTTTGCCGAATCGGGTCGTAAAAATTTCTAACTTGCGTTCTAAGACTCTGACATTTTTATCAAGCCCAGCGGTGGCTGACCCGAGTCGGGTGGGAGTTTTTGCAGACGAACGCCTTCTTCTTCCCGCCTCCATGCCGAAAGCAGTGTTAGGTTGAATAATTGCCTCGGTATTGAGTAGGACTTATATTTATGTGCCTTTTAGGAGCATGGCACTGTCCATCGCCGGTTTGTTATATTATCTTAAAACCGCATGATCAAGTGGCGCCGACATGTCTTCTTCGATAGCCTTATGAGATTAAGATTTATTAGGCTTTCTCCGCGGAGGTAAAAAGAACATGACCAAATAAAACAATATCAAAGTTGAGCCAAGTTCTATTCAAATTAGAAGAATTCTTAGGTCCGAAATAAATGTAAGGTCCAATAATAATTAATTATTGACCGAAGAGTTAGGATATGAATTCAACTGGCCCACAAAATAAAAAACAACTCTAAGTCAATTTGATTAATCAAAATAATTTATGATTTGGTTTGATAATTTAACAAATCAAAACTCAAAATAGAAAGAATAATATCTGACCCCTCTCAAATAAATTTTAAGGATCAGAACAAGATCTAATAACTATTCAGCTCGACAAAATAATATTTTAATAAAAATCATTTTAATATTGAAAGTATTGCCGATATTAAAGTCGAGAAACAATATAAGCCATAGAGGAAACTACGCGCACTAGATCAGGTTAATTGAATGGACCCAACAATAATTTGAAGAGGCTACAAGCGAAATACCAGAAATGTATCTATTTTATATAAATATGTAGCAACATACTTTATCCTTTAGAAAATTGACGATATAATGTCTTAAATATTATAGTCATATCCGTAAATAAAACTATAGTACTTATACGAAGTCCTGACGAAAAGTAACCCACTTTTTCCTTCCTCGTAGTCGAGTATTTGAAATGTTGCGCGTGAATCGCCTTTGAGCCCCAAGACCCTATGTACGTTGATCAAATCATGAGTAGGTCAGGAACCTGAGGCATCAGTGATAAAGCTAATTATAACATTCTATCTCAAAGTATCAAAGTCGACTTCAGGATAACGATTCTTATCTTGACTTTCACGGATAGCTTATTTATTAAGACTTTATACAGTTAAACCTTTCAATAGCCCTGCCTTCTATAGCCCTTTCTAGAATTCACGCCGCGCCGTGGATTGGAGCAAAGGGTGGTACGAGAGTTGTGTGGTCACAACATTCCGACAGTTCACTCGAAGCGGGAGACACGCGAATTAGCAAAACTCAAGACGAGAAACAGTGGGGCTCCGATACGCCTAATCAAGCCGATGCGACTGATCGGACAATTTCGTGCCATGATGAAATAAGCTTGTCATTAAAAACAGCACTATCTGGCCTGCAAATATATATCGCGAAGTTATAAGAGCAAGGATCATATAAAATAGCAGTGAATATCTATTCATTTTAATAAAATATTAAATATAGATTGAAATAGTTTTAAATTAATTATTTACTATAAGATATCTTATTACTATTTGATTGAAATTCAAATTTTTTCTCAATAGTTCCAAATTGTTGGCGTTCTCGAAGCTAATAGTAGGCTCTAACACTCGACAAAGAAAAATAAGAAGTACTGCATAGGCAGAGATAGAGGAGGAAGGGTAGAATGAGAGGTTCGATCATGTTTAGTCATCGGAGTCCCACTGCAGTATTTTGAATCTCAGTCTCTCAAGTCTTGTCGTAGGATTAGTGAAAACTGTGCTTTTGTTTTAGTCTAATATGTATAAACGAAAGTGACTTTCTATTAAATAACTTCTTTACATGACTGGTTGGGAAACTGCGCAACAGGAAAAAGTGCGTACTTCTCGACTTGAAGCATTGACGTGCAGTGTTTTGTTTAAAATATTAATGTGTTTTTGGATACTACTGTCTATGCAGGGTCTACTCGAGTAAGCGACCAAGTATCTGGACCCATTATTCAATGCAAAGCTCTCATTTTAAACGTGCTCCTGACTGTTTGCATCCGGAGCGTGCTATAATGAGTCAGTTCCCATCCATCGCCAGCCCCGAAATCGGCGCTATAGAAGAATTTCACTGTAATTAAATAATGAACGGGAATAATTAGGGACACATACTCACTAAATCTGAATCAGTGAAATTTCACTGATTCCAATAGATAGATATGGGTCAGTGACAATCAGTGAAAGGTTACTTATTGATTCAGTGAAATAACCGCTTTTGAGGGTTGGCAGCACTGCACCATGTCAATTTAGCGATTATAATAAAATAATATTTTTAGTACATTCAATCAAAGAATCATAGGAAAACTTAAAATCCATAAATCTGATCAAATATAAAAAAGGCGAATAGAGCAAATGCTTTTAATTGACAAGCAACCTCACATGTTACTTTAATTTCAAGACTTAATTTCAGACTTCCAGGCCGAAAATTAAAAAGTTTATTTTATTAAGGGATTCTTCTTGCTACTTAAGTAAAAGAGTAACAACAACGTTTAACTTAAAAATTTAGAGAGTAAGGATGAATATACCCTAATAACTAAAATAAGAAAATCTACTTTTCCTAAAAAATAGACGCACAGAAGATTCTTTATTAAACTTTTATCAACAGAAATCACTCTACAATAAACTTGCAAAACATAGCCTAGCAGAGTAATGCATTATAAATAGTTTAAAAGTTGTTTTTTGTACCCCTAAATATTAAAAAAATGAAATTGAAATTTACTATTACCTGAATTCGTAGGAAATTGTTTCATTATACAACTGAGATCTGAAATGATTTGTTGGAAATACATTTTTTAGAAAGAATCCACGCCAGTTTTAAATATGGTGACATTTACCCGTATTTGAAGTTATTAGAATTCTTAAAATAACATCACCTACTTCCCCTTCCAGAATATGTTTCTAACGGTTATTGCAAATATATTTTTAACCCCAATAGTATAATAAGAACTCTAGTGTTTGTTTTAGAAAGGTCGATTTTCTAATCCTAATATTTAAGGGATGTTAGAACCGCTCGCAAAGTAAACTTTACCACTTTCTCAGGCAGCGGTCACTACCTATACTATTTATCAAGTCATTTTTAATCCAATTCATTTAAAAAAAAGAATCCCTCTTGATTTCACTTGCTAGCAAATGTTGGATTTATTCCTTGAATGTTTAGGATATGTTAAAACAACAAAAAAACATACTGTATGCGTATAATAGAGAATCGGTCACGTATATGATTATAAAAATTGTGTTTTAATAGATCTGATCTGCAAACAGTGAGCTATTTATTCAAATATAAGAAAAAGTTCTTAAGCAGAATAGCATTTCAATAATAGAATTTTTCTATTGAAATACACATAAAGATGAAAAGTTTGGCAATTGTCTCCAGAAGAACGTTCTCGGTTATCTGAACAAGTAAAGCAATTAACAAGCAAAGACTTTATAAAGCAGATTATACCCTTCCCAGGGCAATTTCTTTCCAGAATCTTCCAAGCTCCAAAACCAGATGAATACGATAGATTTAAAAGATGCGTTCCATTTGGTTTCAGTTGCGGAAGCAGACAGGAAATATTTAAGATTTAAGTTTGAAGGTATACTATACGAATATGTTTATCTACCCTTTGATCTTAATACAGCTTCATATACTTTCACCAAAATTATGAAACCTGTCATGTCCTATTTAAGATCCTTAGGTTATATCTCAGAGATTCATCTAGATAATATTTGCTTATTCGGTTATTTATTCAAATCATGTCAAAAAAATGTTGACAAAAAATGGTAAATATTAGAAAGATTAGGATTCATCACCAATAGAGAAATGAGTGAATTAATTCCACGTTCTAGACAAAAGTTCCTTGGTCTAATTTAGGATTCTAAACAAATGACAGTTCAACTTCCAATTGAAAGAAGATATAAAGTTCAACAACACATTGCAAGATTGGAAAAGGGAGAAAAGAATAAAATAAGGGATTTCGCAGATTTTATTGGAGCGTTACAATTTTGTTCTCCGAGATTGAAATATGGTCGTATTCATATAAAAATTTTCGGAAGAGAAAAAACTTTAGCTTTAGAATGCAAAAATCACGACTGCGATTCGTTCATGCAAATGACAAACAGCTTAGCAAACATTCTTCAGTGGTGGAAGATAAATAGAAAATCGTCGAAAAATAGTATAACAACTTTTAATCTGCCTGTAGAAATTATCTGTCAAGTTAAAGCGTGGGTGGCTTTACTCGCAGTCGGTAAGGTGTATCGACATGATTTTGGTGTCAAAATATTAAGAAGAGCTCCCTCTTTCATGCT
>NC_046658.1:48805397-48806522 GCF_010883055.1 Belonocnema kinseyi | reverse complement strand
AATTTACAATTCAGATCAGAGTGGATTTCAAATTGAAATGCACTTGGGAAGAACACTAGCTATTGAAGGCGAAAAGCAAATTGAATGTCTTGTAGAATCTGTGAGTTCGACGGCTCACAGTTACACAATTCAACCACTTATTTCAGGTGATGGGAGACTGCTTTCCCCATTATTCATTGTTTTAAAAGAAAGTAAAGGAACCTTTGGACCGGTAGTAGAATCCAAATTATTCAAGCCATCAAATATTTACGTGATGCCTTCCGCTTCTGGCAAACTGACTTCAGGTATGATATTTATTATTGCTGATTACAGTTTTTAACTTATGTCACGTGAATAAAAATGAGTTTTTTCAATGGTTACAGAACATTTCAAAACATGGCTGAAGGATGTGTATTTTCCCAATGTTGGGCATTCAAGTGTCTTATTAATTGATTCGTGGAGTGGGCATTGCCCTGATGCTCTAAAGGAAGCAGCACCTCGAAACAAAATTGTTGATGTAAAAATAATTCCAAAAGGAACAACAGGCAAAATTCAGCCACTAGATGCTTTCGGCTTCCGAGTGTGGAAAAATTACGTCCGTCGCTTCGAGGATAGTGTAACATTAATGAATGAGGATATAGAACTTCATAAAAGAAATAACATTATAAAACTCCAATCCTTGGTACATAATCAATTGTTATCTCCTCGATACAATAACCTATTCAATTATTCATGGTATAAAAGTGGCTACGTTCAATCAAAGCCAAATGAATTTTATAACCCCGTAGATTTTAGTTTTGGTAATGATTGTAATGAGCGTTGTGAAGTTCCTGGTTGCTCTAACCCAGCAATTGTAAGATGCTCTTGGTGTAAGAAATCATTATACTTGAAACATTTTTTTAATGATTATCATTATTGCCAGGATTATAAAAAGTAACATTAAAACTCAAAACTATTGAAATATTAAATTTTTGAAAATTTTTTTGTACTTTGAATCATTAATTTTTTATTATCTTTGAAAGTCCCATAGAAAAAGAATAAAATCATAGAGATACGGCAATATCTCCTGTGGGGCTGGTTCACCCCTTATTATAGGTTATTTTTATTAAGGTGAGAACAGTCGATTTCGTATTTGGATATTGTGCA
>NC_046658.1:48804210-48805297 GCF_010883055.1 Belonocnema kinseyi | reverse complement strand
GCTCGACACCTTGACAAATGTAATTCCATGTAGAAACATGCGTTTAAATAAAATATTTTACCAAAAAAGTTACCCACGCTTTAACTTGACAGACTGTACAGACACGTCACTATCGGGTCGGAGTGCTTGCTGTAATCAACAGCGGATCCACGGGCACTGGAACGTACAAGAAAGATTGGAACATATTAATTATTTATGATTAGTGGCTGTCTTTTTTGGGCTAAAATGCTTCGCAAAAAAATTTCAGAATTGAGATATTTCATTGAAAGTGGACAACACAGCGGCAATATCGTACAGAAATAAAAAGGGCGGAGCGCGTTTTCCAAAATTAAGCAATTTAGCCAAACAAATCTGGAAATGATGTGAAAAGAATATTCTCTAGATATTTTCATCTTATATACGTTTGCAAGACAACGATATTGCAGACTTCGAATATCGAAGGCTTGAACCTGAAACAGAATATGCCTTATCGAGAAAAGCTTTTCAAACTATCGTTCATGTTTTTGGCTATCCAGAGTTTGATCTTTTCGCAACAAGAACAAACGCTAACAAGGAAGGTACCCGAGGTGTACCTCACCGATTGTCTTGAAATTGTGATACGTTATAGAACATCAAAAAATATTCGACACGTATTTTTTTATACGTGCCCATAAGTCCATTTAAGGGGTGAAACCCACCCTTGAAGTTCACCCCTAAAAACACATTTTTTTTAATTTCTCGAATACAATTCGTAATTTTTTACTGAAACAAAGTGGGTAACACTTGTTTTTGAAAATCACATATTTATGCATTATTTTTAGTCATCAGACTCGCAACCCCCATTTTTTATTAATGAAAAACTATATTTGATGGCCATTTTTTTCACTATACACATTCCAAAATCTGTTGAATCTTGACAAAATTAATTGTTTTATGCACAATAATTAAAAATAAAGTTGACCTGTTCCGGCATTTTCAAAAAAAGTCCCTTGAGGGGGTGAGCTATCCCTATCATTTATACTGTTATATTTCGTAATTCCATTACTATATCATGGTGTAAAACCCTTGGATACTATTAAAATTGTTAAGCAAAGTTGATGTAGTTTGA
>NC_046658.1:48802689-48804110 GCF_010883055.1 Belonocnema kinseyi | reverse complement strand
AATTTTTTGAAAAATGCTTATCCCCACGTCATATTTGATGAAAATAATTTTTTATGGTTTCTTTAGATAGGGCTTGTAAAGAGCTGTAAAATAGAGTACTTTTAATTTCTTAGCGTTTTTTGAAAAATGGCGAGGGCATGTATACAATATCTACCAATTACCGCGTTAAGAAATTTTACTTACAATCAGGAAATAAGTATTGACCAAAAATTATATGGTAGAATTAATATGTACGAATTCCAAAATACTATGTTATACTTTGATGAAATTTGGAGCTTGGAATTTGGTTGCACATTTATTGGATTCCAATGTAATTTCTTGTAAATTCAACAAACACTGCACTCACAATTGATATACTGATTCAAACGAGCTAGATGAAGCTCTGACTAAGGACTGATGATGAGAGGTAATATCGAGTATTCGAGTGTTGTTTTGGCGAGCTGATTGTGAATTCAAGAGTGCGATCGCATCGTCGAAAAAGGTCTTATCCATCCGAAACATGGCAAGGCGACTTACTGATTTGATAATTTGATCGTTGAGGTTTTTCGCAACGTCCGATCTCGACAACAACAACAAGAAAATGATAACTTTAATCTTGTCTTGTTATTTTAAGCTGTTTACTTCTCTTAATTTGTTTTCCAAGCGTGTATACGTTTATTCTTCGTATGAATTTATTCGATAGTTAGTTAGTTCTTCTTGCTTTGAATCATTAATTTTTTATTAACTTTGAAAGTCCCATAGAATAAGAATAAAATCATAGAGATACGACAATATCTCCTGTGGGGCTGGTTCACCCCTTATTATAGGTTATTTTTATTAAGGTGAGAACAGTCGATTTCGTATTTGGATATTGTGCATACTGCCAAGATTTTTTTCGTCAAACTCAAAAAACTAGTATTTTCATATTGGAAAGGGTGTCATTTTTTAATTAAAAAATAGAGGTTGATACATTAGTGGGGTAAAGAATTCTAATTCAATACCAAGGATGTGAACTAATATTATTACAAGTTTTACGCCACTGAATAGTCCGAGGGTATTTTTAAGTAATGAAAAAATAATACTTGTGATTGAATTTTAGGGATGAATTCATTTGTAAGGGCTGATTTCAGAAAATTTCAAACTACATCAACTTTGCTTAACAATTTTAATAGTATCCAAGGGTTTTACACCATGATATAGTAATGGAATTACGAAATATAACAGTATAAATGATAGGGGTAGCTCACCCCCTCAAGGGACTTTTTTTGAAAATGCCGGAACAGATCAACTTTATTTTTAATTATTGTGCATAAAACAATTAATTTTGTCAAGATTCAACCGATTTTGGAATGTGTATAGTGAAAAAAATGGCCATCAAATATAGTTTTTCATTAATAAAAAACGGGGGTTGCGAGTCTGATGACTAAAAATAATGCATAAAT
>NC_046658.1:48795812-48802589 GCF_010883055.1 Belonocnema kinseyi | reverse complement strand
AAAAAATGTGTTTTTAGGGGTGAACTTCAAGGGTGGTTTTCACCCCTTAAATGGGCTTATGGGCACGTATAAAAAAATACTTGTCGAATATTTTTTGATGTTCTACAACATATCACAATTTCAAGAAAATCGGGAGGTACACCTCGGGTACCTTCCTTGTAAGTATCAAAAATATGAATCTTAGACAAAAAACCCAGGAGAAATTGCCGTAGATGCATTCAGCATAAAATAACCATTATATTCCTTTTACGCGTTTCCTCCTTTTTCGATTATACAACGTACATTCGAAAAAATTTAATTCGAACAATTTGGATGACTCTTATTTGTACCACACTGGCTAGCTCAGACATGGTTGTCAGTATACCTTTCAATGCTTGGATCAAAACCTATTTACTTCAAACCATGGTTGTCGCGATTTTATCAGGGCAGCCTTCAAAAAAAGATTAATTTCTGAAGAATCAATGGACATTATGCTCTTATCAATAAGCGATTCCTCTAAAAGACAGTATGACAGAGGATTAAAAAAATGGTGGGTTTTTTGTGATAATTGTCATATTGATCCTCTTCTATTCTCAATGACAAATGAACTAACGTCTCTCACTACAGAGTTTAAAAAGGTTGCCTCTTATGGGTCACCTAATGCTAAATACGACTGTACATGGCATACGGCATTAGTCTCAATTACCATACGCCAATGCAGATCGAATGACGAATTAGCTTTAAAAAGGTTAACTCTTAAATTAGTGACCTTGCTAGCCATCATCACAGGTCATCAAATGTAGATCTTAGCGCTTATTGATGTGAGAAACATCGAACAAAAGACCGATAGAATAGAAGTAAAAATTCCTGATAAATTCAAAACCTCGGCTGTCAATAGACAAGAACCTATGCTTATAACTTCGTTTTATATAGGAGATTTGACTGTATGTCTAGCAACTATCCTCAAAGATTATTTAGATAGATCAAAAGCGTTTAGTGGTCCGGAAAATAAACTATTCCTTTCTTTAAAAGAACCATACCAACAAGTGACGTCATCGTCCTTCGGACGTTAGATAAAAAGTTTTTAATCCTTAAGTAGACTCGACACTGATCAATTTAGCGCATATAGTACACGCCACCCGTCCCCCGCAGCAGCCAAAAAAGCAGAGTTCATATCGATATCATACGAAAAATAGCTGGATAGACTTCTACCTCACAACCTTGCGTAAGATTCTATAATCCCGATATTAGTTGACTATCAGAGACAGTTTGCTTTGTCAATCAACAGAAAAAAAATCTAAATGAAAGATCTTTATAAGAATACATTAAGCAGCTAGGATTCTAATTCGCAATAAATATTTTTCAGTTTAATGTAAATCAAAGCCGTAAAAAACTGTGAGCAGCCAAATTAAGATTTCGAGGAAGAGGCGCATCATATAATTAAATAATTAAATGCACTTACCTATAAGTAAGGTTTTATTATAATTGTATGAAGTACCTGTTCCGAAAAGATCAAGTCCCACCCTAAGAATGCGTTCCTTATTCCTAACAAAATTTAATGGTTAGAAATCCCAAAAATGTTACGGCAAAAACTTAAAAAAACGATGAAATACAGCCGGCTGTCATGTACGAACCCGTTAAGTAAGTACTTCCTATAAGAGTTAGAGTATAATTACCCCGGAGTTAATTCAGCAGACTTACAGACGGAAAATTGAAAAAATTCTTTCATCAAGGAATTCTTTTTGTTACTTAAGTAAAAAAGTAACAACAACGCTTAATTTAAAAATGTAGAGGTTATACTTCACATGATTTACTCTATTTTTGCTGAAGTGATTGATGAATAAGTCCGAAATCACGGTTTAATCAGTAAAATGTCTAAATACTATTTCAATCGGTGAATTTCTCACTGATTCATGTTTAGAGAGTACTTTATTGTAGGTTTGATAAACGTTATTTTGACTCACTTTGGACGTTTATGAACCGTTCTAGTGAAGTTCTTTAACGTTTGTGCTGACTGTGAGAACCCCAGGTATCTACTGCAGCAATATTTCTAAAATTCGAACAACTTTGAATACTTCATAAAGTGAAAAAATTTGCTCGGGATCGTAGACACATCAAATTTGTTTCATAGTAACTATATGCTTCCTGAAAAATCAGTAGTAGGTAGGGCTCATAAACCTTACGGGGTAGAAGGTAGTTGTAGATGAAATGATTTCTGCGTTCCTAAAAATTGCGTAACAATAACTTATTTGATAACTTATAGGAAAATTTATTATATGGTACTTTGAAATGTTCTGAATTTTTTAAATACCATGAGATTTTCTTCAAATATTTAAAAATGTTAAAATCTGTAAATTTTTCTTTGAAACACTTTAAAATTGCCTGCAATCTTCAAATTGTTTTTTTATCTTAGATAAATATGTAGGCGTTAAACATTACATAATATGAGCACATCAGAGCAAAAAAATGACTATTTAGAGTCTTAAGAAAAAGTGAGTTATATTCTAGTATGAATAATTGATTAATTATAATTCCAAGTCAATTTTTTATTTAAAGCGATTTTTTTAGATTCTGGAAGGACAAATGTTATGTTGAAGTGTAATACACCGACTGTGATATCAAAGTGATATCTACATACAGCATTGTCTATTTACACATTTTCCTCTCCATGAATAATATATTTGAATACTTACAATCACTATATACATAGAGCTATTGCTGTACTATTTCATTCCATTTAACACTGTTTGGCACAACGATAAATTCTACCTGGACAAATATTTAATATCCGTTCCAAAATCCCTATTCTAGACTGATGCACGTGATCATTTTCAGTTGTACGTTCGTAGGACAATATTAGAACATCAAAATGCGCTTTCAAGTAATACAATCCTATATTTGACCTCATGTCTACTATGTCAGTTTCCCCAAACCTGAAGGTCTTAGTAGTAACAAATTTATTAAACTTAAATTGAATCTAGTTATCAACGTATTGTAACTTACATTTTGTGGAGTAATTCATTACAAATTCTATTTTTCAATTAGCTACGTGAAATTAGAAACTTACGTGACAAATTGTGACCGTTTGTCACCACCGACCCACTTACAGCGTCAAGAGATATATGTACAGTTCCAAAGCTAGCGGTTACCCTGGTTGCACATCCGTTCACATAATGGATTTTGAAGATCAGCCGATGCATCTCGTGTGGACAAAACAAATGGCTACTGTCGAAAAACGAATGAGTCGTACTAATACAACACTAGCTTGTCTATTTAGCTTTTTTTGGCCATAAGCTAAAACTTTCCCATAGAACATCGGTAATTTTAGGCAAACAAAAATTTCGTTTGAGATTGTTATTGTTATAAAAATGTTTGAATTCCAAATAATATTTACAATGTTTGAACACTTATATGTAACGTTAGAGTTTTTCGTAAGAAATTGATATTTTTTACTCTGAATATTGCGAAAAAATATAAAATAATGGTTCTTAATTGAAGATATCAACTGTCCTCAATTATTATTTAAAATATTGTCCTTGATTTCCTTTCCTATTATTTTGGATATTCCCGTAAACTTGGATTATTCGGTGTATATAGAGTAAAGCCGTGCATCGTTGATTCTGCGTCTTTAAATGCGATATTTGCGCCATTAAGATAAGAAATACAGAAGAAGTAATTTCGCGCTTTATATACAAAGTTAAAGGTGCGCCGATTTTCCTACATATTCGCTTAATCTTAATTTACGGTGGACACTATGAAGTACTAAATTTTTATAATAATATTAATTTTATATTTTAATTAAAAAACTGCGCAATAGGAACAAATAAAAATGAGGATTAAAGGAACAAAATATCATAAATTCATTTTTTAAAAGAAAGGTACGCGTGTTCTTAAAATTTTCCGCATTTGGGAAATATAATTATGACCCTTGGTTTAAAAAAAGATTCTATCTCAATAGCATTTTGTTTTGCATATTTTGCATATTTTGAATTTTTTTTAGTGGATGCTCCTCTCCTGAGATATTACCTTGGACCCTAATAGACCGGCGGGCAGAGTTTTACATGATGTCTGCGTTAAGCTTTCACCTAGGGTGATTACTAAAGAGATTGCTATATATCCTGACCCTATACTGCCTTGTACATTTCCTTCACTCACTTTCGTCATATGAACTCCTTTATTGCCGAAAAAATAATGACATTAGATCCGGGTGGGTCACGCTTACCCAGAAAAATATTTGTCTTAATATTATAATAATAATGATTGTGATGCTGATGATAATCATAGTTTTCAATTAATGGTATAATAATAATAAATAATTTAAAATATAAATAATAAAAAGCTTGTTACATTTTTTTCCAAACTTTTCATTTTTGTCCACTTTGCATGTTTTATTTTCAACATTACTTTACATCTCCTGGTTAAAGTATAATAATAAGTTAAGTAGGCGCGGTTGTTTCACAGAAAATCTGCAAATGTTTTCCTCCACTGCGACATATATAATGACAAGGAAATATTACACGCTCTGGGTCATGAAAATTTATTGCTAATTGCTTTCCTCTCTCTCGCATATCCTGGAGATAATGCGCACAGGCAAAAGGATTCACAGCAGTGCCACGTAAATAATATTTCCAAATAATTTCAAAAGTGAAACACTTTCCTGTTATTTGTGAGAGATTTCTACTATGCGTTGATTTTCCAGTGCCTTTCTTTATTTAGAGTTTACTATATACCACGAGCCAAAATCATCAATAACATAATAACTATTTATGCAAACTCAATAATACTTACGCATGAAGTGACTGAAAAATTACTTATCTATAGATTTAACTGTGCACTTCATGAATGCAGTCTCTGGAAGTAAATAAAGTAAATAATTTTTCAAATACGTTCTGAACAAAGGTTTTGTTCATACTTTTTCCAATATTCCAAAAGTGTAAGTAAATATGAACGAAAATAAAATCAGCGTTCGTATTTTACAGTTGTTAGCGTCAACAATATTTGCCATGGTTTCAACCAGTTTCCATTTGTCGTTTCAAAAATTGAAATTCGAAGAGATCGTAGGCGTCAGTAATCCAAAAAACCTCGTAAATCAAAGATTGATTTAAGGTCCGTCGACGAGACGTAGCTTTATATCATAAACAAGCATATTTTCGTTTCAGATTTCAATGTGTCATGTAGCACATTTTCCGATTATTGGTGAGAATATATCAGTGTTTATTCATGCTCTCTTTTAATGTTAAAAATGAAAACTTTTCAAAAAATAATGCAAAAACTCAGCAAATAAAGAAAATATAGAACATGCTAAACAAATCACAAAAACTAGGTAAAATAGTGAAGGTGTTTTTTTTTGTTTCCGATTATGCTGTGAAAAGCTAATAATAACTATAAATATTGTTTCGCTTTTTTTATTTCGAAATCACATTACAATATAAGTTTCTTTCAGTATTTCTTCTGTTTTATGAATTACACTTTTTAATGACTTTTCTTTCAAATGCTTCGAGTGGAAAATCTCGAAGTATCCTCTATATTAACATCCCTACTATATATTTTTAAAATACTACTAGTCTATACGCAAAAAATCAAGGCGAATTATATATCATATTAAAAAAGCTATGGGTCAATACTGAGATAATTATGTTCGCTCTTATGTAGATATTAACGTACCAATTTACTTCCTTTGCAAATTATGGTCTTCTGTGTATTTTCGATATTTAATCTGATTCAGGTGTGTTGACTTAGGTAAATGAAATTTCTGTCGTTGGTTCTGGCAAGACTTAATTACATCGAAGCTCTCGAAATTAAATAATTCTTAATAAGGTATATATTTTTTAATAGTAGATTTATTAGAAAATAATAATACGAAATGAAACAATTAATATTGCATGTGAAATTATAAAACATGATGGAAAATTGTAACACTTCTGAATTTATAATTTACCAATTATTTTTATAAATATCAGTTACTTCCGAGGTTACTTCTGTAATTATAAATGCCTAAAAATTATATACAACTCTACATACTTAGATTTGTTGTTTATGGTCAATACTCGCAAATCCAAAATCGACAGCTGTAAAAGGAAACAGGCGGGGAAACAGAAAGTTTTATGGATAAAGTTTAAATGTTCAAAGTTCGCTCACTACCTCTCGAATTACGAGGTAGTAGAACTACGCGATACGGAAAGAGTAAGAGAAATCGGCGGATGTGAATCTTTAATTAAATATTATTATCTCGCGTGATCGCCGTTTGAATAATTTATTATAGACGACATTACTTTTTTTAATTAAATTTTCCTTATAATTTTTTTTTTAATTTTCAAAACTTCCCTTAGTGGATTGATATTGTGTATATAAGTATTTGCTCGTATTTTATGTTCAGGGATTGCTGCGTATGAAATTTGATACGTAAACAGTTTTAAATCCGCAGGGAGTGAATCCCTGTCAAGAAATGTCACGACAACATGAATTGAAGTTGCGGTATTCAATTTTCATTTTAAAACTCTGGAAGTCGGGAACTGTATTCTGAATAACGATGAACGTGAAATTAATATTTGAAATTATTTACTACATAACTATACTCTCACGGGCAATCAAAAATTAGGATTGTCAAAATTAGAAATTATTCTCATATGTACAGTAGTGGACATACGTCAATAAATAAATAATTTTAGGGCTAACCTCCTAATCGACATAAGATCCATTTGAAAATAATATACAACAATATGAATATAATGTTGCAGCATCAGCCAAAGATTCTTTTCTACGAGGGTATTTTTCTCATCCAGATTTAAGTGATAACTT
>NC_046658.1:48789639-48795712 GCF_010883055.1 Belonocnema kinseyi | reverse complement strand
TCAGAGATATAAAAAATATTACGCAAATCTTATACTGTTTGCAAAATATGAATTGAGGAAACTTTCAAGGGAAAGTTGTTGTTCAATTTGAAAGGTATTTAAAATAAAAAAAACTAAGTTACAAAACAAGAAATTAATATGTGGATTTGAGAGTTACTAGGCACGTTGGACTTGAGATACTTTTAACTTGAATGTCGTCCGAAAAGAAATTTTGTTGTTGGATATGCAAGCAGAGATCCATACGATCATTTTAAGCCCAAAATCAAAATCTTTTGTCGGGGGCTTTTTAAAAAAATCGAATTTATAGTATGCGAAATTTTTATAATAATTTTAAGGATGCATAATACATAAAAATATTGTGGAAAATATAATAATTAATTGAAAAAAGTTTGCATTTATTTTAAAACATTTTAATAAGTTAAACACCAAAATTTGATGTCTTTAATAAGCACCTTATAAAAGGTTAGCCGAAATGAAATATTATTGTTAGATATGAAAGTAGGTACTATCGCCATGCTTTACGGCGAGCTGAAATAAGGAAAAATTTATGGGGGGTTTATTGAAAACAATGGTATTTAGTGATTCACTGTGTTTTACATAAGTTCTATTATTTATTGGGTAATCAACCAAAGTTCGACCGTATGGCATAGATAATCGATACTACAAATTCGATTTATTTTAAAAGTCCCGAAAAAAGATTTTAATTTTGGGCTTAAAATCATCGCAAGGTAAAATTGCAAACATCATATTGGAATGACGAAATTGCAATACATGTACTGCTCGTGTTGTAAATCGTAAAGTCACCTTCCAGAATTCCAATACATGTATTAGAGCGTTTCAAAGACAAAAATTTTGCACAAGGAAATCGCAGAATTAATGAAATTCAAACAATTCACGAAAGTGCCTGAATTCAATGAATTTCCGGAATTCGTGGAATTCATTAAATTCACGGAATTCATGGAAATAAAGGAATTCAAAAAATGGATGGAATTTGGAATCCAAGCAATGCATAGAATTCAAGAAATTCGTCGAATTAAAGGAATTTGTTAAAATGACGGACTTCAATGATTGGAATGAATGGAATTCACTGAAATTATGAAATTCGCGGAAGATGGAATTCAAGGAATTCATTGAAATTCAAGGAAAAACGCGGAATTGACTGAAATGACAGAATTTATGGAATTCACGGAATTCAAGAAATCAAGGGAATTTGCAGAATTAATGGAAATGAAGAAATTCATGTAATTAGCGGAATTCATGGAATTAAAGGAATTCAAGGGGTCTAGGGAATTTAAGCAATTCAATGAATTCACGGAATTTGTAGAATTCAAGGAATTTACGAAATGAATGGAATTGACGGAAATGATGGAATTCATGGAATTGAAAGAAATTTGCGGAATTGACTGTAATCACGGAATTTACGGAATTCAAGGAATTCACGGAATTCGAGAAATCAAGTGAATTTGTAGAATTAATGGAAATGAAGGAATTCAAAAAATTCATGTAATTAGCGGAATTCATGGAATGCACAGAATTCGAAGGATTCACGAAATTCAAGAACTCAACGGATTCACAGAATTTGTGGAATTCAAGGAATTCGTGGACTAAATAATTTATATAAATGGAATTTAAGGAATTCACGGATTAAAGCGACTTCGCAGAAATAATGGAAATAAGGGAATTTACGAAATTCATGGGATTAGCGGAATTCATGGAATTTACGGTTTTTGTAGAATTGAAGAAATTCGTGGAGTTTCACAAATTCGATATATTCCATGAATTCCGTAATTTCATTGGATTTAATTAACTCATTGAATTTCGTGATTTTCTTGAATTCCGTGCATTCCATAAATTCCACGAATTGCTTGAATGTGATGAATTAGCTGAATTCCATGACTAGCTTAACTCCCATAAATTTCATTAATTCAATAAATTCCATGATTTACATTAATTTCATGAATTCCATTAATTCCGTGAATTTCATGAATTCCCTCAATACCGAGAATTTCTTGATCGATGTGAATTCTTTGGATTCCGTGAATTCCTTGAAATCCTAAGCTCCCTGAATTCTGCGAATTAAGCTAATCACGTAAATTCAGAAAATTGCGTAAATTTAATTAATTCCGTAAATTCAATTAATTGAGTGATTTCCGCAAATTGTATGAACTCCGTGTATTTTATCAATTCCTTGAATCCCTTGAATTTATTAAATTCCGTGAATTCCACAAATTTCATGAATTCATTGATTCCATGCATTTTGTTAATTTCCTGAATTCTTTAAAGTCGGTGAATTCTGCAAATTCCTTCATTTCCGTGAATTCCATCTATTCCGTGAATTTCTTCTTTCTGTAAATTCTATGAATTCATCGAATTCGTTGAATTCCGTGAATTTGCCGAATTCCATGAATTCCGAAAATTCTACGAAATCCGTGAATTCCGACCGTTATATGGATTCCGTAAATTCTGTAAATTCCAAAAATTCCATAAATACGCGCGTCATATAAAATATATCAACAAATGTTTTGACTTCGTCGGCAAATTTCTTTTTTTTTCGCCAGGAACAAGTGTCCTAAGAAATGATTTACATGTTTTCTTTAATTTTTTGCTTCAACAGTTTTCGAGATATTCAGCCGGAAGTATGATATAGAAGTGTTGCGGGCCACTGGACTTGTATTATAAAATTTCAATACATATGAGTACCATACAAATGAAAGAATTTGGAAACTACAATATTATGCATTACCTTACGTTTTGGATATATACTTTGAATAGATATAGTAGAAGTTTCCAACAGAAATTTTTAACAGTGTACATATAACAAGGCGTTTCTTGGAGTCGCATTTAGTACATAACACGCTCACTATTTTGTTTCTCTCTATTCGTTTGGGGTATACTCAAGTCCTGCTATAAAGGCCACCGAATAACTTCTTTCCGAGAACTGCTGGCCTTATTTGGCCAAGGAATGTGAAGACATGTGGAGCAAAGGAGGCTGTGTTCACTAGGTGCCAACGATGTGTGAAACACCACACACGTTCACACGCCACTGACTATGTACCACTATTTACACTTGGAGACCTCTGCTTCAGGGCCAAGGCTAATGCAAACCATCCCCAAGAACAGTATATAATCGAAAGTTCAGTATCCACGGGCGAAGCACAAGCTTCCGACCCTCAATATCGCTACGCATAAGATTATGCAATTAGACTAAGATCATACAAAGGAGCGCTTCTTCATAAAGCCGAGGATCAGGTGGCCGAGGCCCTTGGCCTGGCTTTAGGATCAGGAGTAAAGAATAGTACATTGTGTAGCGGGTGTAAAGTCCGACGGCGAAAGGCGCATGTGCGAACGTAGCTGGGCTGGAAGAGGCCACATTACGCCTGCTACACGTGAATGCAATACCGCGTTTTCGAGGAGAGTCTGACAAAAAATGCATTACTTTCTTAAGATACCTTACTTCTAAGGGTCCAAATAAAGAAAGCAAATTTTGAAAAATTCCGCCAACAGCTTGTTGATAAAAAAAATCACGGAAACTTCCCCAGAAATGTAGAAGATGAGCTCTTGTCACAGATACAAACGTTTGCTTTTCTGAGCACACCAGGACGACTTATTTCAAGTACATAGAGTCTAACCAAAAAGCTCCCAGCGATACGTGCAGAGCGTGTCATACTCACACTGCTTACCCAGAACATATACAATGCGGGTGCCCTTATCACGCGAAAACTAACTATCCTTATAGGCAAAATGCGGACTTGAGAATCCTTTACTACTATGCTTATCACTCTTACTGTGTTGGCCAGAACCGAATTGTCAATCACGCACTAACTTCAGGGTAGCAGGTTTGATGTCGGGTGCGAAGCGCTGATCACTTGGACGCGAAGTATCAGCTTTTTGGATTACGAAATGCGAAGAAAACAAACCAAGTCGGCATTTTGTATCCCAAATCAGGGAGATATTCGAATTATAGTAAATGTAAAGTACACACTGTCATAATTGTACCTGCAACAAAATGTATGTCTAAGTAGTTACTGTTAAACGAGAAGTGCTATATTTTCTGGAACTATGATCTTCGGACAGCATTTCCGTTGCATACTCAAGTCCTACCATCGTTCTCAAAGACTTCGAGAAACGAACCATATTCTTCATCGAATTATCGGTGCCGCCCGACTACAACATCACTTTTAAAGAAAAGGGAGAAGAACTAAGCTACAGCGACTGTACCGAAAAAATTCGGTTAAAGTAATTTTCCTTGTGATCGGTGCTCTCGCAGGTTCTAAGCAGGGCGAAACTATCACTGGTTCGTAATATTAAAGCTTTACCAGCTTGCCAAAAATATAGCAAGACACCTTTGAGATGGATACATGAGGCAATCCTTGGGTTGCTCCCTGTCCTCAAGACACAGAAGGATTCCACCAGCCTGTCATTGTGATTTCGTCCGTTCTTTGTGGCTCCCCATCTCACTCTCATAAGACGTGACCATAAGGGTATTTTACCGGGGTTTTACCGGGAGCCAATGTCATTTTTATTGCTGGTGGTCTTATTTTTTAAACATTAGTTTAAATCAATTAAAAAATTTGTTTAAAGTAGATAATTTGAAAAATACATATTATTAATAATACTGAACTTTTCTAGGGGTAGCTTTTCAAATTGACGGTCGCCTATTTTTTATTTTTTAATAAATGTGAAGCAATTGTATATCCTTGCTTCCATACTAGTTTAAACACTCTAGATAATAATTTAGACTTTTTGTTAAATGTAAAATAATGAGATCATTAATTTTTCTCCAAATGAAATAAGAATTTAGAGGTTGGTATACAGAAGATATTCGTATGTAGCGTGTATATATGTTTTCCGTTTACGTAATTTAAATTTATGACTATCGAGCGGAAAAGATTCTGTGGTTGTGTTTAAAAAGTATCGTACTCCATAACATTACATCCTCTTATCACTATAACTCGCGCTACACATCTCCCCAGGAAAAACAAGCGCTTGCTCGTAACAAAACCATAAAAAAGTTTTTTCTAGGTCGATTTCTTAGTATATAGTAAATGAAGTACTCGTAAAACGAGTATTACGTGCAAAAGAAGAGAGATCCTATGTCCAGTTATACAGTTTAGAAGACATTCGCGTATTTCTATAAGTCAGGGTCACAATTAGTAATTTTGGGTTTGAGAAGTTTGAACTTAAAAATACCCCATCGATCTGTTTCTAATCGTAAAGGGTTCCTCTTGGACTTAAAATCTCGAAAATTTTCTCGGCCACATTACGCTGCACGTGATTGAGATTTTGAACATTTTTTTTAAACCCATTAGCGCTAAAAAGTTTTAAAAAAAATAATTCTGTAAATAAATTACATCGGTGATTACTTTAACGTTGATCATTTCAGAGAATCATATTTACAAAAAAAAAAATTGGTAAACCATGCAAAACAGTTTTTTCAACAGTTAAACCAAGTCAGTACGAAAATATAAATCCAAGAGGCCAGGGAGTCTATTTTTGATAAATTCTACGTTAAAAAATCGAATTTTAAATATACTGATTTTTTTTTGTTCAACGCGTATACGAATAAGACGATATTTTTCGTCTGAAAATAGTGGGCAAAATGACCGATTTCTTAATCGTTGACGTGGGCTTTGAAAGAGAGTCAATGTACGTCTATTTTCAGCATTTTCGGACGAAAACAGTTGCCTTTTTCGTGCAGGTATTAAACAGAATAGTTTGTGCCACTCACTGCAAATAGAAGCACAGTTATACTATTAAATATGAAACTCATCAATTTAGCCCCATAATAACTAATTTAAATAAACAGGAGTCTGGCTTTGCTGGAAATTTCGGGAGTACCCTCAATTGCTTTCACAGTATTTCGGGAATCTCCAAACCATAAACAATCAGGACCGTCTGAACCACTAATGCTGGACTTGGGTCTTTATAAAAAAATTTTTGTTTGGATTTTTGCCATTTTGGTTTCATGATATCATAATGAACTGTTAGTAAACCTTTAAAATTGACAACCACTAAAATTTAAGAGAACATTCGGGGTTTATTTAAGAAAATCAAACTTTAATAAAGTACATAC
>NC_046658.1:48787717-48789539 GCF_010883055.1 Belonocnema kinseyi | reverse complement strand
GCCAATTTGAACCATGCTCTGCGCCAAAAACGCCAAAAATATGAAACTAGGCATGAAAAAGTGATTTTTCTCGATGACAATGCACCATCACACCGGACAAAAACTGGCTCGGGAATTGGTTGAGTCGTACAGCTGGCAATCGCTACCCCACCCCGCTTACTCACCAGACTTGGCTCCATCCGACTACCACTTACTTGCATCGATGGGGCACGCACTCAGCGAACAGCGCTTCACGTCTTACGAAAATGTTGGAAAATGGCTCGATGACTGGTTTGCTTCAAAAAACGAAGACTTTTTTTGGAAAGGTATCCATAAATTGCCTGAAAGGTGGACAAAATGTGTAGCCAGCGAGGGCGCATACTTTGAATAAAATATTTGTTATCATTCTCTTGAAATAAATGTGTTTTTTTCTTGAAAAAATACCGGTTTCATATGTATACACCTGGTATGCTAAAAACAGAGAGCAACTACATCTAGCTCTGGGCATTGTCGAACGATATACTAAGGAAATTGGAATGGAATTTGTGTTAGACAAATGCGCCAAGGTTTATTTGAAGCGAGGAAAACTTATTGGCATCCCTGAAGATCCTGAGCTCGTTGATAGAAGCGCCATACGACATCTTTGCTTTGGAGAGATTTATACATACCTGGGCGTGCCACAGAGCCGCATTCAGGATGAGACATCTATAAAGGATACTCTCCGAAGCAGATACAAACTTGTCATCCGACAGATTTGGTCTTCCGAACTGTCGGCGAGAAACAAAGTATCTGCAACGAACATGCTTGCTGTCCCGGTACTACTCTATTCATTTGGAGTTGTTCCATGGACGAAGAAGGAGCTCAGATCTCTTGATATCTGGACAAGAAAGGTTATGCACATGAACAAAAGCATGCATCTTAAGTTTTCCGTTCCGCGACTGTACATCTCACGCCGTCAAGGGGGTCGCGGAATATTGAGTCTTGAATGTCTTCACAACAGGATTATTCTGGGTACAGCACATAGAGTTGCAAATGGAAGAGATCCTCTTCTTAAAATGGTCAGGAATCACGAAGAAGTGGGCAAGAGAGCATTTCTATACAAAGCAGCGGAGGAGGCTGCTGACACAGTCGGACTTGACTTCAGTATTAGGGGAGAGCAAAATGCATCAAATGTAATCTATCTCGAGTACTCACTCCTGAAAGCCCGGATTAAGAAAGCACAAGAGAAAAACTTTCGTGAACACCTTAACATACTGTCGCCACATTTTGAGCCATGACATTCCCGATGATAGCTGCAGAGCGTGCCATGCACACGCCGAGCATTAATCTCACATACTATCTAGTTGTCCAACACACGCGGTAACGACCTACATTCAAAGGCACAATACGGCACTAAGAGTGCTTTATTACCATCTCTGTCACTCCTACGGCATTCACCTTAATATCGCTCCTCTAAATGCTCCTAGGGAAATTGAGTCAATTGTCGAGAATGGGAAGTGCCGCATATACTGGAACTTTATATTCTCGACAATTGTTTCTGTTGCTCACTCGAGGCCAGACATGGTTCTTCTTGACTGCGAGAAGCGAACCATTCTCGTTATCGAATTTTCGGCACCAGCTGACAAAAACATCATAGCCAAGGAGAATGAAAAGAAAGAGAGGTACCGAGACCTTATAAGGGAGTTGCAACGATTGTACCCGGAATATTCTGCTAAACTGGTCGTCCTTATCATCGGCGCTTTTGGAGGTGCCAAGCTTTCACTTGCTAATAGCCTAAAAAGCATCCCTGCCTGTCAACAATATGCTAGAACACTTGCGGGAAAAATGCAGAAGGCGGTTGTCC
>NC_046658.1:48769464-48787617 GCF_010883055.1 Belonocnema kinseyi | reverse complement strand
GGTATTGGATATTGTTGACAGATGACAATACGCCAATTAGCACAAATGGTAAGTTCCGACAGTGCCTACAAGTGTGCCTACTGGCCGCTAAATGGCAATACAGGTTTCATATGTATACACCTGGTAGAACTTAAGATCGTCCATGTAAAATACATGAGTGACCTTGTACTTTCGATCTGCAGGTTTGCCGCACAAGTATTCGTCGGAATGGCACAGTGCTAGAGATAATGGCAATAATGTAAGGCAAAAGAGGAGTGGGCTCATGGTGTCGCCCTGAAAGACAACTCTCTGAAACGTGACCTTGTCAGTTGTCACACGATTTTTGCCAGATGAGATAGTAAATCTGGTTTTCCAAAACGGCATCAATCTCCCTATGCACCCAACTATTTGCGGATGAACTTTTAACATTTACAAAAGACAGATGATAAGTCTATGGGATGTAGAATCGAAAGCTTTCCGATAATCAATCCAGGCCATCGATAGGTCACGCTGGTAGAATGCTGCATCTTTGCAGACACATCTATCGATGAGCAGGTTCTCCCGACATCCGGCTACGCCTTTCTTTGAGCCTCGTTGTTCATACATTTCTTGCCACACAGGTTCAATTGCCCGAACAATCCTATCATTTAGGATAGCTGTGAATATCTTATAAAGCGGGTTCAGACAAGTTATGAGCCTGTACTTCATCCCTCTGAATACTTTTTTCACCTCCTCGGTAGTGATGGGTGGGCATTCTTTATCAGGTGTTATGAGGGTAACACATACCTCCTTGAAGCTATTTATATTTTCTGAGTCTTCGTCCAGTCTATGCTGAACTTCGTAGACATCTCTCCAAAATACGTCGACCTCCTCTGGTTTGGGTGGGTGTTCGACAGTAACTGGAGGGTCTTGGAAGAGTCGAGATGAATCAGAGAGAAACTGTTGATTTTCTCTGACCCAGCTCTCCCTTTGATCTAGACTTCTCTTAGCTTCAGATAGTATCCGTATTCTCTCAACAATATGCTGCCTGATGGTCAGCAGCTTTGACTTGTCAAGTGTGTGATAACGGGTCCGGAGTTCGCGCGCGAACTTTCGAACCTTGGCGGTAAAATTCCTGCCAGATGTGATGTAGTCAATCACACATTGAATGCGAACGCGTACTGTCTTGCCCAGCCTATCTTTATGTCAAGTTGATGCATTCGTATTTTGGTCTTATGATCAGCCGTTGGTTTTGTTTTACGGTTCGCATCGGCCTAAGCGCTCGCTGCATTATACACACAATAATAGATAGCCTGAGGTCGGATTCACCGGAAAAATGTCCACGAAGCTCGTCATCCATTTCAGCCTGATACTCAGGCTTGAGAGAAACCTTGGTGTTGATGTTTCTCCGAGTCGTAAAGCATCGCTCTTCATCTATTGGATGTCTGCCCGCGGTTGGTCTTAGTGTCACCTCTCTTTCTTTGTTGCCGGCTTGTTCTAGCTGTGGTGGAGTAGGCGTTCCGCTTACATAGCCCCTTTTACGGAGTAGTTCAGCATGGTTTCGCAGACGATGCTGCGAAAAGTGCGATAACTCAGGGTGTTTCTCGCACCACAGAGCATGCAGCCGTGCCACGAAACCCCGTTCGCGGGCCACACTCGCATCGTAGTTGTCTAGCAAGTCTTGATTCAGTTGCTCCGTCCACCCAAAGGTCACGAGATCCCGCCGATCCATCGCATTGAATCCATTTTCATTGGCTTCCCCAGCTCTAGATTGGTCGGCATTGTTAGCCGACCCATTGTCGGGAGCCCTGCGCGTTCTATTGTTTTGAACTGCACTTACTACAACTATATTTGGTCGCCCTGTATCCCAGAGTCACCGTTCTAGATACCTCACCCAGGTGCCATTCAGCTTTCGGCACGGTTTTCACACCTCCGCTTGGGGGTTACTTTCTTCGGGACCACCCCTGGACAATTGTCCGAGACTGCCTATTTATTTTTGTAATCATATTCAGCAGAAACCCTTGGTACAGGGACCCTCCATCTGCAACCCGAGGAAGCGTTCGGTGGCTTTGTCATAGGCCCTTCAGTTTGATTCTAGAGGAATCAAAACCGAACCGAATGGTGCTATAAATATATATAGACCAACCGCGGGCAGGCATCCAATAGATAAAGAGCGATGCTATACGACCCTGAGAAACATCAACACCAAGGTTTCTCTCAAGCATAAAGATCTGGATGAAATGGATGACGAGCTTCGTGGACATTTTTCCGGTGAATCCCACCTCTGGGCTATCAATTATTGTGTGTAGAATACAGCGAGAGCTTTGGCCGGTGCGAACCGTAAAACAAAACCAACGGCTGATCATAAGACCAATAGACGAATGCATCATCTTGCCATAAAGATAGGCTGGGCAAGACAGTACGCGTCACGCACTCAATGTGTGATTGACTACATCATATCTGGCAGGAATTTTACCTCCAAGGTTTGAAAGTTCGCGCGTGAACTCCGGACCCGTTATCACACACTTAAAAAGTCATAGCTGCTGACCATCAGGCAGCTTATTGTTGAGAGAATACGTATACTATCTGACGCTAAGAGAAGTCTAGAGCGGAGGGAGAGGTCGGTCAGAGAAAACCAACAGTTTCTCTCTGACCCATCTTGACTCTTCCAGGACCCTCCAGTTACTGTCAAACACCCACCCAAACCTGAGGAGGTCGAAGTATTTTGGAGAGAAGTCTACGAAGTTCAGCATAGACTGGACGAAGAATCAGAAAATGTAAGTAGCTTCAACGAGTTATGTGTTACCCTCATAACACCTGATAGAGAATGCCCACCCATCACTACCGAGGAGGTGAAAAAAGTATTAAGAGGGTTGAAGAACTATTCCGCACCGGGACCAGATTGTACCAAAACCTTCTGGTGGAAGAAGTTTTCTTCAACCAATCAGCATTTTGTCCGTATTTTCACCTCATATTTGAAGTCGGAAGAGCCGATTCCAGAGTGGTTGGTGGAAGTGCGCACAATCTCTAGCACTGCGCCATTCCGACGGGTACTTGTGCGGCAAACCTGCAGATCGAAAGTACAAGGTCACTCATGTATTTTACATGGACGATTTCAAGATCTATGCTAAAAACAGAGAGCAACTGCATCTAGCTCTGGGGATTATCGAACGATATACTAAGGAAATTGGAATGGAATTTGAGTTAGACAAATGCGCCGAGGTTTATTTGAAGCGAGGAAAACTTAATGGCATCCCTGAAGATCCTGAGCTCGTTGATAGAAGCGCCATACGACACCTTTGCGCTGGAGAGACTTATATATACCTGGACGGGCCACAGAGCCGCATGCAGGATGTGACATCTATAAAGGATACTCTCCGAAGCAGATACAAACGTCCCAACCGACAGATTTGGTCTTCCGAACTGTCGGAGAGGTACAAATTATCTGCAGCGAACATGCTTGCTGTCCCGGTACTACTCTGTTCATTTGGAGTAGCTCCATGGACGAAGAACGAGCTCAGATCTCTTGATATCGGGACAAGAAAGGTTATGCACATGGACAATAGCATGCATCCTAAGTCTTCCGTTCCGCGACTGTACATCTGACTCCGTCAAGGGGGTTGCGGAATACTGAGTCTTGAATGTCTTCAAAACAGGATTATTCTGGGTACAGCACATAGAGTTGCAAATGGAAGAGACCCTATTCTTAAAATGGCCAGGAATCACGAAGAAGTGGGCAAAGGAGCGTTTCTGTACAAAGCAGCGGAGGTGGCTGCTGAAACACTCGGACTTGACTTCAGTATTAATGGTGAGCAAAATGCATCAAATCTTATCTATCTCGAGTACTCACTCCTGAAAGCCCAGATTAAGAAAGCACAAGAGAAAAACTTTCGTGATATATATATATATATCAAGCAAAAATGTACGAGAGTTGAAGTATAATTTAAACCTAATTTTTAATACTTATTTATAAAAGAAATTTTTAACTACAAGCCCTAAGCTATTCCGGTCTTGATTTGCTCACTGCCAAAGAAGCAAAATCAACTGTTAATAATAAATTTTGAATTTTATGTTAATTTATTTAGTTTCAGAATTATTTGAAATGACTTGCATAACATTGCACCTCCTTTATAGATTAACAAAAATCAATTCATATACAAATTACCCTTGTTCCGCTTCACACTACATCCTAGTGTGTCAAATAAATCTATCTCTGGACTAAAATTTTATGCCCTGGAATTTAGTACGTTGGAGGCTTGCACCACAATTGAAGTATTACATAAGTTTAAAGCAATAAATTTTCTTGAAAATTAACCTAATTATCACGTACACAATGTCAACGGAACGCCATGCCATGTGGTGTGGTTTTATACAGCATAATTTGCTCTTAATAGACAATTACCATCTGCTATCCGGGAGGTAGAAAAAGTCGTTATATCCCAAGTAAAAATGTCTGGACTTGAGTTCGACTTGGTTATGCCTTGAGTTCGTTTACAAGATATCGATGTCTAGCTGCGTCTCAAAACTGAATCGAGACATAGGCCTTCGTCTTACTTTTATGGCCATGATAGGTAAAACGGCGTTCACTTGTCTCAAGTTGACCCTTGTCTTGACTGAGATTATCTGCGTATACTTGCCTTAAGACGAACCTCTTTCGGCCCATAAATGAGATTAAAATGGATGCATGAAAAATTGTAATGATTAAATAAGTTATTTTTATTAAAAAAGTCAGAATCCGTGGCTCTGAACGAGTATAACCCTTAACATTTTCTACAAAAAAATTAAAATTGTAACTTTCTAGAAAGACTTCACGCCGTTAATGTGGTCGCGGAATGTTAAGTCTTGAATGTCTTCACAACAGGATTATTCTGGGTACAGCACATACAGTTGCAAATGGAAGAGACCCTCTTCTTAAAATGGTCAGGAATCACGAAGAAGTGGGCAAAGGAGCGTTTCTCTACAAAGCAGCGGAGGAGGCTGCTTAAACACGCGGACTTGACTTCAGTATTAGGGGTGAGAAAAATTCATCAAATCTTATCTATCTTGAGTAATCACTTCTGAAAGCCCGGATTAAGAAAGCATAAGAGAAAAACTTTCGTGAACCGCTCCTCGATAAGAGGATGCACATTATTTTCCACAGAAATGTGAAGGATCAGTCAATGTCTTGTGAGCTAACGTTTGCTTTCTTTAAATCGCCCAGATTGAAGTCTGGTACAGAGGGTTTCATTTTTGCATACCACAACGGTGTCATTTCCACCTTAATATACCGTCGCCACATTTGGAGCCAAGACATTCCTGATGATAGCTGCAGGGCGTGCCATGCACACCCCGAGCATTTAGCTCACATACTATCTAGTTGTCCGACTCACGCAGGAATGACGTACATTCAAAGGCACAATGCAGCACTAAGAGTTCTTCATTACCATCTCTGTCACTTTTACGGCATTAAACTTAATATCGCTCCTCTAAATGCTCCTAGGGAAATCGAGTCAATTGTCGAGAATGGAAAGTGCCGCATATACTTGAAGTTTATATTCTCGACAATTGTTTCTGTTGCTCACTCGACGCCTGACATAGTTCTTCTTGTTTTCGAGAAGCGAACCGTGTTCGTTATCGAATTTTTAGCACCAGCTGACAAAAACATCATAACCAAGGAGAATGAAAAGAAAGAGAGGTATTGAGACCTTATAAGGGAGTTGCAATGATTGCATCCAGAATATTCTGTG
This sequence comes from Belonocnema kinseyi, assembly GCF_010883055.1. Taxonomy (NCBI): domain Eukaryota; kingdom Metazoa; phylum Arthropoda; class Insecta; order Hymenoptera; family Cynipidae; genus Belonocnema; species Belonocnema kinseyi. The sequence continues at coordinate 48,781,933 of NC_046658.1, read as the reverse complement.
AAATTAATCGGCCTTGTCGTCGGCGCTCTTGGAGGTGCCAAGCTTTTACTTGCTAATAGCCTAAACAGCATCCCTGCGTGTCAAGAATATGCTAAAACATTTGCGGGAAAAATGCAGAAGACGGTAGTCCTTGGGTCGCTCCGTGTTCTTAGGGTGCACGAGGCTTTTGCTGGATCGTCGTATTGATTCCTTTACAGACTGTTACCACCCATCTGACGGTCGTGTGACGTGGTTGTGGCTGAAATTTTACCGCGATTTCGCTGGGAGCGGGTGCAATTTTCCAGATCAGCACCCGCTCCCGGCGAAATCCTGCGGTTGTCCTCATGACAAAACTTTTAATTATATATATATATATATATAGTATAAAAATATAAAATACTGTTTTTCATTAATAAAAGATTAGCTCGTGTAAAAAACTATGAATTGTTTGCCGACGTTTCGTGAACATTGCGGTTCACATCTTCAGGGCTGACCTGAAACTGAGGTATCAGGTCATGATGTTCTTAGGTATACTTCCTACGGTGCCTATGATTGGTCAGAGCGCCCCACCGTAGGGACTGGTCGAAGTTGATTGGCCAATCAAGTCTTTTTTAAACGAAAATCCGGGAGAACGGAAAGCCAAATCGGATTGGTATGGTATCCATTGTCCCTATTGATGCTATTAGGGTGTCTTAAGATTTCGATTGCATCTCTATGTTCTCTTGGAAATCTGTTGTGTGTCTTTGCAATGACTGTTGTTTCATCAAATAAAATGTTATGTCATGTTTCGATATGATGTTAAGCTACTGCCGATTGCGTGAAATGTTTTAGCCTGACTTTACTTTCATGTTCCTTCATACGTTGGCTCACCGCTCTCCCGGTTTCTCCAATATAGACTTTGCCACAAGAACAAGGGATTCTATATATTCCTGGATCGCTGAAGGGTGCCTTTTTATCTTTAGGGTTATTAAGTAGGTTGTCCTATTTTCGCAAGTGGTTTAAATATGGTTTGGATGTTGTGTTTGTGGAGAATTCTTCCTATTTGTTCTGTGACACCTTGGATGTATGGTAGGGTGGTAGTCATTTTTCCCTCTTTTTCTTTCGTAGGTTGTGTTGGCTTGCTTTTTTGAGTGTGTTTTCTTATTGCTTTATCAATTTTTTTGTTTGTGTAATCGTTCTCTATTAGGATTTGTTTAACGTTTTGCAGTTCCTTTTGTAAGTTATCTTTGTCTGTTATAGAGACAGCTCTGTATACAAGGGAGTTGATGACCGATTGTTTTTGAGATGGGTGATGGTGGGAGGTGGCATGTAGGTATCTCTTTGTATGCGTGGGTTTTCTGTAAACTTCATGTCCTAATGTGTTATCAGATTTTTTGTAAACTAATACGTCCAAGAAAAGCAATTTTCCGTTTTTGTTCTATTTCCATGATGAACTGGATATTAGGATTTAATTGATTGATAAAATCGTAAAACTTATTTAGTTCATCTCGTCGATGTCGTCAGATGAAAAATGTGTCAGCAACGTAACGGAACCAGAATTCTGGTTTAAGTTTGGCTTTGTTGAAGATTTTAGTTTCTAGATGTTCCATGAAGACATTGGCTATTACAGGTGCGATTGGGGATTCTATTGATGCCCCTGAGGTTTGTTCGTTGTTTCCGAGATTGGTACTTTCGTAAAAATAGATACTGTGTCGACACTCACTATGATGTCTTGGGGTTGAAATTGAATCTGTTGTATCTTTTTAATAAAGTCAAATGAGTTTTGGACGTGAGTGATGGAGTTTCCTGTAAAAGGATTTAGTTTTGCAGCGAGGAAACGTGCTAGTTTGCAAGCAGGTGAGTTTATTGCGCTGACGATCGGTCTGAGTAGAATGTTCTATTTGTGGATTTTTGGGAGCCCGTAAAGTTTTGGAGAGATGGGATCAGTAGGAATTAAGTTAGATATTGTTTGGCTGTCGAGTTTAGAGTCTTTGAGAAGAGTCTTTGTTTTACTGACTATTTTTTGTGGGGTCCTTTTTAAGTTTTTTGTATGTATCGTCAGTTAGAAGGTCCATGATTTTGTTGTTATAGTCTTCTTTATTCATTATTACTGTTGTGTTGCCTTTCACTGCGGGTAACATGATAATGTCTTTATTTTAATTATGTTCTTTAATTGCGCTTTTTTCCTCTTTTGTTAAGTTTGAGAATGGAACTTGAGCTTAGTCAGCCCTGAAGATGTGATCTGCAATGTTCACGAAACGTCGGCAAACAATTCATAGTTTTTTACACGAGTGAAACCCGAAATATCATTTCTTATAAAAATGAATCATCGTGAAAGCATCAAATCTATTATCAAGAAACTCTACGGGGAGAGTATTCTTACTAAAACCAACACCTTTAGTAAGCTTAGGACTTCTCAAGGTAAGCTACTAACATCCTTAGCTTTTTTTGAAACGGTGCAGAGACAACAAAATAGTCCCAAAATTCTTACAACTGAAAAATAATTTCGGAACATCTAAATCTAAATCGATTCTGCATAATACAAGTTTGCTTCTCGTTCAAGAAAGAATACAGCATAAAAAATTTCTCTTGCACACTACATCTAAAAAAATATTCAAACTTCACCTGTTCCTATCAAATACCCTCAGATTTGACATTTGGTCCACGTTGGACCGCATATCGTTTGACAAATTACTTCCAGTAAAGCAAAATCAACTAAAAAATACAGTAAAAAACATCTCTGACCACCCTCTCAACTATGAAGTGATTTAAGCCTTATCTAAAGGACATAATTTTGCTGTAGCTCCATCGAAAATCCCAAAAGAAGAAATAATCAGCAATTTAGAATCCACAATATATACCCTTTTTACCCGAATAAGTGAATGACAAACGACGCAGGATGGCCAGCATTTTACGCCAAGCTCAAGTTCCATCCTCAAACTTAACAAAACAGGAAAAAACTGTTCATGGAACATCTAGAAACCAAAATCTTCAACAAAGCCAAACTTAAACAAGAATTCTGGTTCCGTTACGTTGATGATACATTCGTCATCTGACGACATCGACGATATGAACTAAATAAGTTTTTTGATTTTATCAATCAATTTAATCGTAATATCCAGTTCATCATGGAAATAGAACAAAACGGAAAATTGCTTTTCTTGGACGTATTAGTTTACAAAAAATCTGATAACACATTAGGACATGAAGTTTACAGAAAACCCACGCATACAAACAGATACCTACATGCCTCCTCCCACCATCATCCATCTTGAAAACAATCGGTCATCAACTCCCTTGTATACAGAGCTGTCTCCATAAAAGACAAAGATAACTTACAAAAGGAATTACAAAACGTTAAACAAATCCTGATAGAAAACGATTACACAAACAAAGAAATTGATAAAGTAATAAGAAAACACACTCAAAAAAGCAAGTCAACAAAACCCTCGAAAGAAAGAGAGAGAAAAATGACCACCACCATACCCTACATCAAAGGTGTCACAGAACGAATAGGAAGAATTCTCAACAAACACAACATCCAAACCATATTTAAACAACCTGCGAAAATAGGGCAACTACTAAATAACCCTAAAGATAAAAAGCACCCTTAAGTGATCCAGGAGTATATAGAATCCCTTGTTTTTTTGGCAGAGTCTATTTTGGAGAAACTAGGAGAGTAGTGAGCCAACGTATGAAGGAACATGAAAGTAAGTCAGGCTAAAACATTTCACGCAATCAGCAATAGCTTAACATCATATCGAAACAGGAAATAACATTTTATTTGATGAAACAACAGTCATTGCAAAGACACACAACAGATTTCCAAGAGAACATAGAGATGCAATCGAAATCTTAAAACACCCTAATAGCATCAATAGGGACAATGGATACCATACCAATCCGATTTGGCTTTCCGTTCTCCCGGATTTTTTTTTTTAAAAGACTAGATTGGCCAATCAAGTTCGACCAGTCTCCACGGTCGGGCGCTCTGGCCAATCACAGGCATCGTAGAAAGTATACCTAAGAACATCATGACCTGATACCTCAGTTTCAGGTCAGCTCTGAGTGAACTGCAATGTTCAAGAAACGCCGGCAAACAATTCATAGTTTTTTACACGAGTGAAACCCGAAATATCTTTTTTTATCAAAATGAATCATCGTGAAAGCATAAAATCTATTATCAAAGATTAGCTTTTATGACAGTCAGAAGAACCCTTTTTGTCAGGACAGGTACACGCTCGAAGTTATAAACGGCTCGTACTGGGGTCATAAAAATGCAACTCAAGAGATAAATTTATGCCTTCGAGACATCGAAACTTGTCTCCAAGACATAAATTAAAGTCTGGCTAGGTCTCAACACTGACACATGCTCAACTCGAACTTGTCGCCTTCAGCATGTCTTGATTGGGGGCAATTCAAGTCGAACTCAAGTCGATGCATTTTTACTCAGGATGTAGCCTTTACAAAAGGGATACAATTACTATTAAAACTGCAACACATGTCCCTGTATTCTATAATGCATTTGAATGGTTACTTTTAGATTTATTTTGCAATGTAAACATTTATATGCTTACGAGATGTTTGTAAAATAAAATGAAAAGGTAGAACATAATGAGTCAGGGAAATGAAAGAAGCTATAACAATTGTTTTTCGGCTTGAAATATATACAGGTTATCAGGTTGTAAAATTTTGTTTACACACATTTTTGCTTTAAAAAAGAACTCTTTAAAGTTGGTTACGTGTGCTTCTGTGTTTTATAGAATTTTGTGGCATTTCTGTGACTGCAAACATTAAAAGAATTACTCCCAATTCAAGCAAGGTGAGGTAAAACAGATTAAGTGTATAAATAATTATAACTTTTATAAGTTGCAGACAAAACCTGTAATGAAACTATTTTTATGGACGTGACATATTTCATATACATTGTTCTTGATATTGCCTTTTAATATTGTAATAAAATTGAAAACGTTGTACGATTACGTTCTTGTTTTATACACTCGAATTTGTCAATTATCTCATCCCTATAACATTTTTTTAAAATAATCTGTAAAGCTATACATAAATTCATCTATTTTTAATTAATTAAGAATATTTTTCCATTATTATTTTAGTAGAGAAGTTTTAAATAAGCAATTAAGCAAAGATAGATTAGGTTCAAAATTTCAACAGATTTTTAAATTCTCATCAGAAAAGGTATTAGATTTGTGTGAAATTAGACTCCCTCCATTTGTATCAAATGTCCTGGTTTGGAGACCATCTGAATAAAAAAATGGTTCTTACGCATGCGGCTGTCTGTATGTATGTATGCCTATCTTCTTGTGAGAACGATTACCTTTGAAAAAATTAAACTATTCGATTAGCCTATGGTTCACTCTCTCAGCGTCAAAAACTGAATAGTCAAATTAGTTAGCCCATCATTTTAAATAAAAATTTCAGCACATTTTGAAAATGTTTTTTTCATGAATATACGTTAAAATCAGGAGTGCTTTAAGGGTCTAATTTGGGTCCAATACTCTTCATTATTTATGGCAATTATATAACAGACAAGCTTTCTACCAAAATGATCTACTAATCCGATTATTCATAACTGAGAAATAAATCAAGTCCAAATAAAGAGTAAAAACTAAATTTGACTTAGGAATTAATTTTAATTCACAATCAAGATTGAAGTAGCACACTGATGTTGTATGTAATCAGGCGAATAAAATGATTGGATTTGTATTTCGGGCGTGCAGGAAGTTGAATAATCTGGAGGTACTTAAGCTACTATACAACAGCTTGGTCAGGGCAAAGCTAGAGTATGCGCGAAAGAATACAAAAAAAGTTATTTTGCAATACCTGAATGAGCAGTCACAGCCCGAGGAGCAGAAATAAATATAATATACTTTTAATACACTAGTGTTGCACACAGTGTATAAAGTTCACATGTGAGATAAAATCAAGTGCGAAGCACCCCATATGTAATGGGAATGTCTTCTTATATTCCGTACGAGCTTCAACAAAAGAGAATTAGCAATCACCAACTTACAGTTATCGATTTGTTGACCTTTAATTTTAAATACATTGTCAAGCGCGAAGCGCCAGGACCAACAGACACACCCCACATGTGCGCTCAAACTTGCGAGCTACAGGTCAAGTAATTCAAGAAAGTCAGAGAAAGTTGGAGAAAATCCGAACCATAATGAAACTATAGATTTATCAAAGCAAATTTTGTATTAAAAATATTTCCAAAAAACGTTTTTCCTTTGTTGAGAAATCATCTTTTTTTGTTGAAAATTCATATTCTCATGGTAAGAATTCAACTATTGGGCCGAAAAAGAACTTAAAAAAGCATATAATCGGTTTAAGAACACAACTTAAAAAAAAATTTTGCATAAAGACTCAACATTTGAGAAGACAGTTTTTTTATTGACTAAATAGTATATTACACTACAAAGGCAGGAAATCCAAATTCCTGCACTACGCAAAGATGCCCGAAGCGAAGCCGTGGGCATGTCATATGGCACAGTTCTGTGTTTTTAATTTCATCCCTGTGTGCTGTATACTATTTTTCTTTATATCTGGTCAAAAGTACATTTGATAATTATAAGAAACGGAGAAAAAACGTTTTGTAGCAGACACATCGTAGCGCAGCCATGTTTTTACTCGCGCCTCCGCGGAGAGTTGTGAAGCTATCACTTTTGCTCTGTCTCTTTTTTTCTTATCTCTCTGCTTCTCGATTTTGTCGCCTGCCCGACTTTTGCAGCACGAGCGGAGCGAGTGCTGCTGGTCGGAGACAGGCGTCAAATAAGAGAAAAAATAATCGAAAGAGAAAAGTAAACACAAGCAAACTCGATTCACACAAAGAGTGATATTATAAAAATGGATGTAGCACAAGAACTTTACAGTTTAACAAACTTGCACGACAGACAACCGGTACACGAGTATGTGAATGAAAATGGCGTTTGAACGAGTTGCTACTGCTATTATAGCAGCAAAGCTATTACACAGGGCGCGCGTGTATCTTTACCAATGCGTAAATCTTAGGCTTCCTGCACTGAAAACGATGCGGAAGGTATGCACTTCCGACCAAGGTATAAAGAAAAAATATTTTTCATTTGGAAATTAAATTCCATTGTTTAAAATTTGTCTCTTTTGGATTGAAAATGCATCTGTTATCTCGATCCGAAAAATTTAAAGTGCATACGAAATTTGCAAAAATGTGGCAAGTCCCATTTTCAGCGAGTCACATTTGCCGCAAATCACATTCGCGGAAATTCACATTGCGACATATCTCATTTGGATTGGGAATAACTTTATTTTTACAAGAAATGGGCAAAAAATCGGCAAGTCACATTACCACATCTCACAGTCGGAAAAATGTGTAGTCTGGAAAAAATAGGCAAAAGTGCAGAAAGTCGCATATGCAACAAAGTACATATGCCTTATTTTTGGTTAAATTGATCTTTTTTAGTTAAAAATGTATATATTTAATTTAATTTGGATTGGAAATTTATCTCCTTCAGTTGAAAATTCAATTATTTATTTTAAAATATTTTCTTCGTTAATCATTCAAATATGTATTTGAAAATGAAATTTTTTGTGGAAAATCATATTTTCGCTTAAAATATGTAACTTTTTTGTAAAAAATTCGTCTTTTTGACATGAAACTTCAAAATTCTGGAAGATTTTTTTAATAAGTAAAGTAAAACATTGAATTGATATTTTTTCGTTAAAATTTATTTATTTTGTTGAGAAATACTCTCTCGGTAGAAAACGAATTTCCTGCGACAAAAAAATTAATTTTTTTTTATTGAAAATGAACCACTTAGTTTGAAATTCTTATATTTCATTGGAAATGCAATACCGTAAAGTTTTAATGCAGGTTGTGCCCCCTCCCTAACGCTATATGCTAAACAAAACAGTGATAATGCATCATACCCTTCTAGCGTACAATGGATTGCTTCAGGGCTTCAAGTACAAAATTATCGTAAAAATAAAAGTTTTTTGAGTACCCAAGTTCTCATTTTCATAAAATAAAATGTGACTGGAAATAAACCGAGTTTATTCAATCTGTATGAAGAAGATCGATAATTATTAGACTCACGGCCTCTAGCGAGAGCGTAAATCTGCTATTACTATATTCGAGCTAGGGTAGTCGGTAACAAGGGAAATAGTTTACCAGGCGTGAAATGTGCAGGAAACCACTGTTAGCACTGATAATACATTGAGTTAAATAAGTTACTTGAAAAGCACTTTAAACTTCGCCCATAAATAATCGAGATTTTTCACCCTCTTCTTTATTCCTTCGCTCTCTTCACTGAGCTCTTTTTTTCTCTTTCTTTTTCTTCTGGTAAGCGAGAAATATTATATGAACACGTTAGAGCAAAAGAAAGATTCCTCAGAGATGAGAGGAAAAACGAGACGACTGTCGTCGCGCTGTCTTGCTCTTCAGGCAATCTGCGTAAGACTTTCTCTTTCTAAAGGTACTTGTCTCTTTTTTTCTCACAGTTTACAGGAGTCATTGTTTTTCTTTATTATTCTCTGTGTAGTGATCTGACAAACTGTTTTTCTATAAATAGAATTCCTTATAGTAATCATCGATATTGATCTTAGAACCTGATTGAAATTGCTCAAAACAATAATGCAGAGCAGAATATCGTTGCATCACCATTAACTTTTTGGGGCATGGTAAACATAATTAAAAGGCTACCAGGAAAAATTGAGAGCGTTTATATAAATCTAATTAATCTACCAAGTCAGTTAAGCATAAATACATAACATAAATTAAGGAGAGATTTGTCATTGATCTCTGAAAGGAATTAAACTGATAGATTACACTCTGGTCCTTCTCCACTTACTAGCAAACTGTCTATTAGTGTTCTTGTCAAATCAATTAATATAAAACTAAAAGATAAAAAATATAAATAATAAATATAATAAAAATATAAAAAATATATAACTTTTTCGTATGTTTCGCAAGCTACACAAATATGTTCTATATGACAACGGGCGGAAATGCGCCTGATGTAACAAATCGCAGACATATTTCCAATATCAATAAATTTTCTTAAATTTTCGAGACATGCATTTATAGAATTATCGTCAATTTAATACACAGTGATTTGTCCGAATATCAACATGGCTTTTTACCACGTAGATGAGTTGCTACAAATCTTTTTATATTTATAGAGTATTTGCCTCTTCTTCTTGTTAGTTACGATCAGGTAAATGTTGTTTACATTAGCACAGCGAAAGCATTTAATAGAGTTGATCATCATAATTTAATGATTAAAATGTATGATATTAATTGGCCACACTGTGTAAAAGATGTATACAGATCTTATCTGCCTGAATTAGGTTCAAATCTTGGTCAGCTATTTTTTATTATATGTATAAATGATAGTTTCTTGAGCCTGCTTTGATACCACTTGATCGATGCTGATGATATAAAATTATATTTTCCGGTTGTTAGCTTCAATTTCTATAAAATTGTACAGGCTAGTCTGAACAAATATAACAATTAGCGTACGGACCACTTGTTTTCTATTGATTCTTTGAAGTTAAGGATAATACAATCTACAAAAATGAATGTCACGTTGATGTACAAATACCTAATTGATAAAGAAAATACAGAAAGTCTTGATACAATTAAAGACCCTAGCGAGATTTTTGATAGTCCTTCAATATGCAAATCACATAAGGGAAAAATTGTTCTTTCTGCTAATAACAATGTAGAATTTCTTATCCGCACGTCTGAAAATTATAAAACAAAAGCGCCTCTAATACTACTACTACAATTAACCTTTATAGCCGAGCTTGAATTTTTATCTCTTATTTGGTCACCCAGCACATTTAGTAGCACAGATTATGTAAAATGCTACAAATATATATTGTAAATCGGTTTGGATTATTTCAATCTATGGTTTTATACAGTTTTGCTATAAATTTTAATTTCAATGCTTTAGATTATTGAAATCGATAGCGTGCCGTTCTACATTACAAAACGAGTCGTCGCACTGTACTGTTCAGGCTGCATAATCATATCTATGGAATGTTCAAATTAGACATAAATCGAAATGGCGAGAAATTCTTTATTTGTCTTTTCGTATTTTTCAGAGCAACTCATCATCATTTCTTATATTCCAATCCTCAAGATTTCTGAAACTCATTGCTTAGTTATGTAAAAAAATGGTTGGTGGCCACGTCTAAATAAATAAAGTTTATATGACTAATACCCAGTTTTCGTGATTATATTATAGCCCCGTAACAGGTGTAATCAACTGTTGGACGTCTGTTTCTCTCAAATAGGAACAATAATAAAAGTAATCTTGCCAAACAATGGATGATCTTTTTTTTCACAGAAAATATTAGAAATTCTTTAAAATATAAATGCAGTTCATATGCAGGAGAAAATGAAATAATACAGAAACGGCAATAATCAGCTCTGTTAAAAAAATAAGAATTTTAAAAACAGGAAACAGATCAAGAAATTGCCGAAAGCATAATCTTCTGAAAGCAGCACGTACCGCTCGTGAACGTACGAGATATGCATACACACTACACAAGTATGTAAGCCCATGCACAATCAGCAAGCGTATCCTGAAACACGTAGGTTACGCTTTAGCACTAATTAATCCTGATGAGAAACACCAGTGAAGAATAGTCTAAGGATATAAGCGCATTCGGTAGGATTAGAATCCTGTACTTTACAATTCGCCACAATCCACATTAAGCTGCAGATCAGGTAAATTTTCTAACGAGGCTTGGTATGATTCTTTAAGATACATATCTGGTGTATTTGGGCAAAATACCATAAAAAATTATCGAGCTTTGAAGTTTATGTATTCTATTACTATTACAGCCTAATGTTAGTGCGAGCTCAAATCTAGTTTTTTCGAGGCCAATTATAAGGGAACGTTCATTTTTTACGTTAGTATGATTTTCAAAAGGAAACTTTCAGAGATTTCACATTATGTGAAAGTTGTTTAGTGATTAAAAAGTATTTCAAGAGATTTAAAGGGATTATAAGTTAATTTAAAGGACCACAAAGCATACAAAGCTTCTCAGGTATATCCCAGGTAGAAATGTCGGTAGTGTGGCGGAGTTCACCCACCAGCGCAGTAATGGCCCAGTACTGCGCAACAGTACAGACAGCCGGTTGTTCGCACAGTCTGGCAGAACGTTGACTGCACGGCCGGGGCGACACTATGCCAGTAGTGTAAAAATAGATACTTCTGCAAATGTTGTCAGGGTGTTTTGAAGTGTCGAGAAATTGGCTATACAATTAAGGTGAAAACATTTTTTCTATTACTTTTTTAAGGAAAATATTCTAAGTTCCACCTCCATGAAAAATTTTTAATGTTCAGAAAAAATTACATTGGATGTATGTCTTGATCGTTGTTGAATAGTCTAAAACACCTAAAAACCAAAACGTTACACGAAGGTTTAAAGAAAATTGTTATTAACAAAATGTTTGCGTAACGTGGTAAAATTTCTAATTTCCGTTGATATAAACTTTAAATTCTTATTAAATGTTATTGTCAGAACTTTTAAAATGGTCTAAAACGCGAAAAAATATATTACACGAAGAAAAATTGTAGTCGATTTAAATTATTTATTTAATAATTATTTTATTCATATTCCTGTTAGAAGTTCATGTATTTTACATTCAAATAACGTCGTATAATAATAAATAATTAAAAAAAGGGAGCTCCAAATTTGGTACTTGAACTTTTCTGAACTGTAGGTTATGAAGATGGCTTTTTCACCAAGTTTTAACTTGTCGGTTTAGCGCACTGGTTAGTACTCCTGACTGCTAGGCGATAAATTTAGGTGGTATAGATATGTAGGTTCGGTCCTCCTTAGCGTTAGAAATTTTATTTGCAATATAATGTTTGAAAATTAATATTTTCAAGGACTTCAAGGACTTTCAACCGATTTCCAAAAAATATACTGGATATCAAATGATTTCAAGGAATAACGAAGGATTTTGACGAATTCTGGAGAAATTTAAGAAACAAAGAATGATTTTCACAGATTTCCAGAGAATTTTCAGAGATTTTCGCAGATTCTAAGGGATTTCTAAATAATTCAAAATAAGTCAGAGGTTTTCCAAAGATTTTGAAAGATTTTACGTGATACCTAAGCATCTTTTCACGCATTTTTAAGATGGCAGCAGAATTTAAAATTTGAAGCTATTTAAATATGTTTCATGAAATTCCAAAAAATTAAAGTGTTTCAAGGGATCTTAGGAGATCCGAACGAGTTTTGAAGATGTCTCGTGATTTCAAAGGATTGTAAGGGATTTTAAAAGATTAACGAAAAGTAGATAATTGTTTATGACAAACGCAAATATACCTAACATAGTTATTTATAATTTCAATTTATTAACACACATAGAACCCTGCCTATTAATCAAATTAACATAATTGTATACAGTCTGTCAAGTTAAAGCGTGGGTGGCTTTACTCGCAGTCGGTAAGGTGTATCGACATGATTTTGGTGTCAAAATATTAAGAAGAGCTCC
>NC_046658.1:48767780-48769364 GCF_010883055.1 Belonocnema kinseyi | reverse complement strand
TTGTTTTGTTTGTTTTGTTTGTTTTGTTTGTTTTGTTTTGTTTTGTTTTGTTTGTTTTGTTTGTTTTGTTTGTTTTGTTTGTTTTGTTTGTTTTGTTTGTTTTGTTTGTTTTGTTTCTTTTGTTTCTTTTGTCACAACTTATACACAGATTATATCTTAAGATACGTTTTAAAACGATTTTTAGGTCAATTCGAGTAGGATAGTGCAACATATAGTCGATGTTTTTCCTCGACACAATATATTTAGGCCGCATTTCATAAAAGTAGCATACAATCATAAAATACTTATTTATTTTTATTTTATAATGTTTTTATTTTTTTATAACTAAAATATTTTCAGTCCTGTGCAATCCACTGTCGTGGTAAGATTTCAAATGAAGAAAAATTCAAATAATAAATTGTCGGAAATTTTAGGTACTTTATGGTGATTTTGGAGGTGATTTATGGTAACTTGCCATAAATTGTCCGAAATTAAATTAAAAATTGTCTATAACTTTTCGGAAATTTATTTTAAAAATTGGTCATTAATGGCAATTTCACAGGTAAATATTGTAGCAATGAAAATCTTTGAAATTCTGTGAATTCTTTTTAAAATTTTGTAAATCCCTTAAAATTTCTAGAATAACATGAACAAATGTTTAAACCCTTAAATTTGATGGATATCATACACAATCTTTTCAAAATCCTTCAAAATAATTAGATTGCGTAAAAATCCCTAAAAACTCTTGAAATGCCTTGAAAATGTTTAAAACCCTTTAGAATTTTTCAAAGTCCTTAAACTCCGTGGAAATCTTACCGAATATCTTAAAATGCCTAATAATATATTAAAATTTAAAAAAAACAATTAAAATTTCTGGAAATCTCTTAAACCTTTTTCAAGTATCGCGAAATCATCGAAATTCCTTCGTATTTCTTAAAATCCATTCGAATTCTTTGGAAATATTTTTAAATTCCCCGATATGTTTTAAAATGTAATTTAATTTGTTTAAATACCATCAAATCACACAAACTACGTTATATCTGATATTCAAGGTAAAATCCTTTCAAACCTTTGGACATATTTTGAAATACCTTTTGATCGCTTCAAAACCTTAGCAATTCATGAAAAAACTTCGGTATCACATGAAAATCTTTGAAATTTCGCAAACTTTTTTTCTAAAAAATCCAAAAATCCCTTAAAGTCCCTTCAAACTCCTTAAAATCCTTCGAAATTGATTTAACATCTTATGAGATCGCTTGAAATGCTCACAGCACAACTTGAATAATTTAAAAAATTCGAAATCGGTAGGAACCTTGACGAATTTCTTGAAATCACTTACGATATATTGAAAGCCATTAAAATTCCTCGAAATCGCTTAGAATATTCTTGGATATTGAGGAGACCACTCTGAACAGATAATGAATCTACGGTAGATAATAATTAATTTATAATACTAATGTGTGTTATACAGTCTGTCAAGTTAAAGCGTGGGTAACTTTTTTAGTAAAATATTTTATTTAAACGCATGTTTCTACATGGAATTACATTTGTCAAGGTGTCGAGCAAAATGCTTTTCTGTTAGTATTTTGTCCAATCACCGCCGGA
>NC_046658.1:48744949-48767680 GCF_010883055.1 Belonocnema kinseyi | reverse complement strand
CAAACAAAACAAACAAAACAAACAAAACAAACAAAACAAACAAAACAAACAAAACAAACAAAACAAACAAAACAAACAAAACAAACAAAACAAACAAAACAATCAAAACAGACAAAACGAACAAAACAAACAAAACATTCCAAATGGAAATTGGGAAAGATGAGGAAAAAGCGTTTGTCCCAAAAATCGTTTGCCCTACATAGGTAAATGAACAAAAAAAGCAAATCTCCCGAATGCGCTTAAATGAGGCTGACACTGCGGGACAATGATTAGCGGCAGGTTTCTTAAAAAAATAAGAAGAAATAGAAGAAAAAATATACTCCTGATGATCCATTTTTAGAGTAGATGGTGCTGAGAAACTCCGACGGTAAAAATGACGGCATACATAGATTTTAGTGTACATGACGTTTTATTCTCGTCACTCTGGACTTGGCCATTCCGATTCACTCACGTTACCGACTTTTATGACGAACGACGCTATTGTCAATTAAATCTTAAATTGGCTATTATTAGCCTAATAAAATGTTGGTCTAATTTCAGAACATAGGAAATGTATGACCATAATAGCTGTGCATTTCAATACAGGGAAAAAATTCTCGCTGTAACGGTTTTATTACGAATACATTGAAGTAATTCACGGTCCAAATTTATTCGAATGAAAATGTAGTACTGGGAGAAAGGGTAGAAGACGTGAAGCTTCCAAAATTAATCCAAAATTAATATATATATATATATATATATATATTATGGGCAAAACATAAACTTTGTATAAGCCATGTATTTTGCTTCTCTTACATAAGTTTACATTTATTACTGATGCGAGACCAGCTGCTTTAATATTATTATTCGTCTGTAATGATGGAAAAACACGCATAATTCATGTATTTACATTTTCCTTTCTCTCTTTAATTTGAAACTCGCAGAGTTCAATTACCATTTTTATTTACCAAGTTACGCCAATTTGAAATTACGAGATATCTCCCATTATGTCTCACGCATTTGCTTTAAATACCACAGGCCAACATGGTTTTGTTGTTGGAAAGTGGAAGGTTATTTCCGAAGTAATTTTTTACGTAGAATCCGAATCCGGGGTCAGAATTGGCTCATCACGTCAGAATTTAAAGATATTTAAGGTTATGTACCCAAAAAATGGCGTTTTTGGCTATTTTTGAGGTAATGTACAGATGGCACAACATTTTTTGGGATTTCAAAAACCCCAAACACCTCCAAGTACAAATTTTCAAGAGAAAAACTCCAGTAGAAAATGTCTGCCTCAAAGTCCAAAATGCCGAAGTCCAGAGTGACAAGCATAAAATGACATTTACAGTCAAATAAAGGCATGCCTTTACTTTTGCCTCCAGGATTTCAAAGGAATATTTATTTTCAAAATTTATCATGGGCAGTCAATTTTTTCTCTTATTTTTTGGTGTGTATTTTCTTAGTTTTTTTGCCCTGCAATGTTAGCCTCATTTAGGCGAATGCGGGGAATTTTGATCTCTTTTCTTGAATTTCCGAGGTAGGGAGTGAACTTTTTTTGAGGCTCTCGCTTTTATCTTAGCTTACCTAATTTTCATTTGGAATATTTGTTTGGGTAATCAGTAGACGCTTGCGAGTATGGCTTACCAATTTTATATCAAATTGATAAGATGTATTAAACCTTGAAAAATAAAAATTTTAATGATCTAAATTGATGTTGTATTTGTAATGGAAATGTAGAACATGTTGCGCAGCATGAAATCGACGCCATATCTTTTGGAGTTTATAAAACATGGCTTTCACGAAGTTTCATTACGTGTATTCGTATTTGATGAAAGCCGATTTTCTTACTAGTCGCTTCCACATCAAAGAATCCAATGTGTTGCAATCGTGGCTTATAAGTATGCTTATGAATAATGCAGAAATGTACACAAAACTGCAAGAGCTGGTATTTCCTCATATGTAAAACTTATATATGGTATTTTACAAACTAGTGTGTTTTATACATATGCTGGAACATACGTGTGAATATACATGCAAGCACCCCAGGCTATAAAGTGCGATTTAAATTATGCTTATCCCTTTTATTTCCCTGCAAAGCTGGTAGAATAAATTCGCATTTGCAACCTCTACTGTTTTCCAGAAGTCAGTATTGCCCTAGGAAAAAACTTTGAGCTATTATGCGACATGTGAGCAACGAAATTTGCGATAAAGCAGAAGTGTATTAAAAATATAAACCCTCAGAAGTATATAAGATATATTCTGTAGGTATAATCTTTATAAAAACGTAACAATCTTTTAGAAAGACATTCATTCATTATAAATTTTAGTTGAAAGTATATTTAAACTGAAAAATCCTCATGAATATTTGTTGAAGGTGCTGAATTGGAATGACAAAATATTTTAAATATATATGGAGCTACCGAATGCTTTCCAGATCTTCGACAATATTCTCATCTTCTGATTTAATTGATAACTCACTCATACAATATTAATAGACAATTAATTCTGCTGTGCCATATAGAATCTGAGTTTACCGCACTTGCAAGCTCAACACTAACGTTAAATGCATTGTCCTAAATTCATGTATTGATTGAGATTTGGGTATTCACATATATTTGGTTATAGATACTAAACTTTAATTTTACTTCGTTTTTTTTATGAATGTTGAAAGTAAAATACGTGTGGAGAGAATGCATGTTTTATTTTCAAGTGTTTTAAAAGGAGGATTAAAGGTAACTAATTATTGATCTCTTGAAATTTTTAAAATTAAAAACATAATTCTTTTCTCCATGAAAACGCAGTCTGAATGCTGTTATTTGGAAACAGTACAAATAGAACTTTTTAAATTTAAATAATTGTGAAATCTCTTTGCTCAAATTGAAGAAGGAAGACTAGTTTTTGCAATTTATAAAATTTTGAAAATAAGGGCGTATTTTCCCTCGATAACATTATCTAAAATAGCTAAAAAAGGTTTTCGTATCCTATTCAGACATTTGTTGTATCTTTCAAATCTCCCCCTCTATACTTCTGCAAACATCTAACTTCTTCTGCACTGCTTCTCAATACCTTCTATCGCTTTCTCTCCACTCCCTTCACAACCCCTTCCATGACCAACCTTTCCTTCTATAGCCTCCTTCCTTTTTCACTCCATCCCTTCCCCCACATTCCCCACTTTCCTTATTCTCCCTCGTTTCCTCTGGAAGTCACTACTTACCCTGCTCTGCCGCTCTTCCCTTAATTACCTCGCTCCCTCTCACTAATCTCTACTTTATTCTAATTTTTCTCATTTTCCTTAATTTCCTTACCCTTCATCTACTTTCTTTTTGTTACTCGATTTTTCCTTATTTCCCCTTCCTTCTATTTTTCTATTCCTTCACTTAATCCTTCCATTTCCTCGCACCGCTCTTGATTTCCCAACTGACACGTCCGTTCTCGGGAAAAGCATTTAAAATTTGTAATTTCTTAATTTTTATTTAACGTAGACAATCAAGCAATGGCTGTAGAACCATCTTAAATCTACCCGCCATCTTTTGCAGCACCTCTTTCAGCACTTTTTCGTATCCAATCAGGTCCTCTCATCTCCGATCCTATCTTGTCGTCCCCTCATCTCATTTCTCATCTCAATACTTTCTAATCCCCTTCTATTACACCCTCACCTCTTTTCCTCGGGAAAAAAGCAATTAGGGTTTCTGTCTGTAGCTATGCAAGCCTAATCAAATGTGAATTTCGTTTTTAAGCTTTTTTTATTGTAGATTTTACTTTCTGAAAAAGTATAAAATTTAGTAAATTAAGAAGGTGGAGTCATTTAATTACAGGTAAAATTACATATAAAAATTGAAATCGATTTTTAATCAGCGGTTTTTCTTTTGTTATCTAAAATATCCTGAAATCCCAAGATTCACTATTTTTCCTTCTCGATAAGAGAAAACGATCTTTCTAACGAATAGTTATTAGGGATCGTGGGGATATAGGGACTAGATAAAGAGATTTAGCCGGGAAAAATAGACTGCAAACCGAATTGAGATGCAGATGGTAGAAGAAAGAAACTCTAGATGAAGATAGTACGTGGGTGGGGTGAAGATACATGAACACTACCACACACCTATCGTATCCTTAACCCAGATATTCACCTCCAGTGTTATATATTACAATTCGATAGACAAGTTTTTTCACGAGCCTGATAGGAAAATAGCTAGCTTTATTGGTTCTCCCGGAGAATTACTCGCAAAGGGACATTGGAAATCCATACGCGCTCACGCCTCCATGTGTTAGGTTGGATATCCGTTAATCAATTATTGACATGATTTACTGATTTCTGCATTATATGAGTATTGTTAGCTGCCAAAAAAGGCTTTTATGAATTTTTGTTACTTATTCAAAGTAATTTTACGAAAAATTTCATTTTTACCAAAAACAGGTTCCAAATTTTCCAAGAAAAAGAAAAAAGATACCGCCATTCGCAGAGCCTGGCAAGTGAAAATTTCACCCAATCTGTGTTTTATATTTTTGCTTTTTATTATAAAACAATACTTCTTTAATCTATACATTCAAATTTTCCAGTAGTACCAAATATCAAAATTTCTTAGGAGTTAAAATTCCGGCTGCTTTATCATCCAATAAGAGCTTTGCCTCAGAATAAAAGAAAAATGTAACTACGTTGATCTTTAGCATCCAAAAGAATGCGTTTTAATAAGAACAAATAGTTGTTCTGTCATCAAAGGTCAGTGGTATGCAGAACTACATTAAAAGCCACGTCATCTATGGACTATCTAATCAACGGCTCGGAATTCCACTGACCCAGTAGTGAAAAGTTTGCTACTAAGAAATAACTAAGAATTGACTGATTTCGATTCAGGGACCACATTCATGCAAAACAAACGCTAAGCACGCAAATATAATTTTGTCCTGAAAGGCACCGCTCAGACAATTTTGTACATAAAACTAAGACGTTTTAAAGGTTATGTGGAATAATAAACGTCAAAGGTGCTACTTTGATCTCAGATTCAGTTTCAGCGACTCAAGATAAATAGGAATACATGTGTCTTCCCAAATGTACCAGACTTTTTTTTGTGTGGCCGTGAAATTAACCGCGCGAAACAAAAGAGTCAGGTAATAACTTCCAACAATCACAAACCTTATCTAAGGCGGACCAGTATGATCGGTTTTATGTGAAAAGGTACGTTATAAATTTGAAAACCTACACTAAATCTGAAATTTGAGCCTATCATTTGAATAATTAATTAATAGCTGGTAATTATAAGGCTGATTTACATGATGAGCTATAATCATTAGTAATTTTTGCTACCTTTATTGAAATGTTTATTACATTTTGATCTCATGCTAAAGTAAGGATCGTATGAATGTCAATCACAGTAAACAACAAAGGTTACAATTGGTTTTAAGTAAATTTTCTATGGTTTTATCATGATAATACATGTATATTTAGCGTTCTACAGTTTTATAAAAAAGGTGCGGTTCCCTGTGTGTTCACGAGGAATTTCGAATAAATCTTCCGAAGGATTTTTTTATGCCTTAACTTTAAATCTAAAAAAAATACAATTGGCGTAATTCAAAATGGATGATGGAATTGGGTTTTCATAGCTTAGAAAGCCACAAAAATCCAGATGAACAGCATGAAAATTCCGAACTCGACGCTTTGCTTGATATAAACATTTTTAGATTAAGTCGAATTTTTGAATTTGTAACATACTGGATCCTGCAACTTCAATTTTGACATTTTGACTTTGATTCGAAATCAGCAACATGAACAACTCCCGTACAGCAATTTGTATTCATATCGGTTCCTTTATATCGGTGACCTTAGATATTAATTCGGTGTCCTCAAAAACTCTTGAATACTTCAAACATTCAAATTAACAAAAATGGAAATCATTCTTGCTTTGAAAGTTTAAAATAGAAAAATTAATCTCCCTTAACTTACAAATAGAGAGCTCTAGTCTAATTTGAAGTCTGGATTTGAGTTCGCGATATGAAAAAATCTTTTGAGAAATATAAATAGCATATCAGATGTAATATCTGAGTTCGCATGGTATTATTTAATACAAAATTTTGTCAAAATATGTCAAATTTACCCTAGATTTTCAAGGTCAAAAATATTGTTTTATAGCTTCTTCATATGTTTCCTTTATTCTGTGGTTATTTACCTGTAAATACCAAAAACATGCATCCATTTAGGGAATTCCTATCGAAAGATCTACGAATTTCTCACGGACCTTTTCCCTTCAGCCCTTTGTGTGTCGCATAGCCCTTCTGTCGACGAGCTCAGGGATGAATGCCAGTTAGTTTTCTTCGCTTTAAATGCACCTTGGTTCATTTTTCTATCTCAAATTTGGTTTTAAAATCTAGCATGGATCTTGAGATCACCCAAATAAAATACATAAGTCAATTCATACTTTTGACCTCGGGGTTTGTCACAGAATTAACCTTCGGAATTGTGAAGTGAGTAGATAGTAGCAATAATATGAGGCAAAAGAGGAAAGGGCTCATACTGTCGCACTGAACGACGCTTCTCTAAACGGTGAGGTTGTTAGTTGCTTCTCTCTCTCTCTCTCATTCACTCTCTTTTTCTTTAATCGCATAAACGTTCTGTTAGTGGGTGATGTTACTTGTGCTTACTTTCTGTTCTGTAATCTAAAATATCATGATGAAATAATAAACATTTACGTAATAAATTACGTCACAGATCGACGCCGTCATATTTGTATTCTTAATCTCAGTGTCAAACATATGACTGTTGCTCAACTAATTCTCTGCTTTTTATAATGTATGTAGAGATTATATTTTAATTTTAATATGAACTAATGTTATTAATAAACGAAACGCTAGACTAAACTTGTATAACAAGTACACAATGACATATAATACCATTTAAAAAAGAAATTTAAGAAAGAATTAAGAAACTGAAATAAAAAAAAGGTGTGCTACAAATCCTCTCATTTTATTTATTTCTCCCGTCTTTCTTTAGTCTATCATTTTTATTCTTTAAGCAAAAAATTTAAAAAAAAAATTTATTAATGTTTTAATGATTAGCCACAAAGAAAAAACTGGGAGTTAGTAAAGTTGCGGCTTAAATAAAATTAGCTATAATTTAGAACTTTACAACCAGGTTTTTGAAAAAAATATGGAGGCTCATTCACAAACAAACCACTTGGAAAGTAGGGCTGGTAAGAAGGGATCGATTTACAGATATCGACCGATGATGTAAAACGAGAAGTTTCTTGCATATGAATATACCTTTACTTTGAGAACTTTGGTACATAAGCTGCCAATGATATTTATCAAGTCTTCATATCTATTTTAATTGCGGTAATATTGTATAATTCAATTGTCTTTATTAAGTAAAGTCCATGAGATATTAATTGCAATGAGATTATAATGAGATTTGAATCAGATTTCCAGTGCAATTTCAGAGAGATTTCAATTAATATTTCAATAACAATTACAGTACACTATGTCCAAGTGGGCAAAATGAAAAATAGGTTCTTCATAAATAGGCTCTATTACAATTAAGATCTTTTAGAACACCATCTTTAGAACCAAAATAGGGTTCTAATGAAAATCCCAGTTTTTTCTGTGCAAAATCTTCATGATAGTTTTAATCACACCGGCACACACAAAAAAGTGGTCTGTCCGACAGACTACACTAGCTATTCTAGATGTTTTTGGGATTGCTGAATTCGAATCCGGTGTCCAAATAACCAAGTTGGCTCGTAATTTTCCAAAAAACGAAAAAATAGACGTAAAATCGACAAAAACAGAGATTTTTTAGGTATATTTTTGCAACAAAAAAAAAAATATTTTCTCGCCCGGTGGACTTAACCAACATATTTATATGTCTTTTGGGTCACTGAATTCGAATCTCAGGCCCAAATAACCAATTTGGCTCAGGGTTTTTCGAAATTCGCAAAAATAGACTAAAATCGGCGAATACAGCGATTTTTCTTGTATACTTTTGCAACAAGCAAATTTTTCATGACCGGTGTTCTAAATCAGCATATCCTTATGTTTTTGGTGTCGCTAAATCTGAATCCGAGGTCAGAATAACCCAGTTGGCTCATGTTTAATCGAAAAATGCAAAAATAGAGGTAGAATCGACGAAAACAGCGGTTTTTCGTGCATATTTTCGCAAAAAGAATATATCTTCATCCCCGGTGGACTCTAGATTCCCTTTGTGTCTCAAGTTTCGGGGTTTTCAATTTGCGTTAGTCTCCTTGCATAGCAATAGTAGGATTTTTTGTAAATAAGTTTTATTTACTTTTAGCGTTACCCAGGAACAGCGACGTGGACGCAGTAAGTTCTATTTCTTTGGGATGCTTTATTACCGTGAATCCCCTTGCCTCTCACGCTTATAGGGTTCTTTTATTTTTTACTTTTCTTTATATCACTTGTATCAAATTCTTTTGTCTTCAAAAGACCTACGTAGTGGGTTTCGCTTTCGTTTGGTACCTTGATTGACTTAATCTCGTTTTAAACTCCGACAGTAGTCAGTCATCATGTTGATATCCCAACATCCCTGATATCGCCTCTCAATCTCTTTTATATCCTGGTGGAAACGTTCGCCTTGCTCTTTACTAAAGTCTTTCAGGTTGTCTGGAAACTTATTTATATGCGAATGAAGAAAATGTAGCTTCAAATTCATGAGGCAGCCTAGTTTACCAAAGTTTGTTACCATTTCTGAAACCACATTTTGATAGCCTGTACTTTTCGTATTACCAAAAAAGTTTTTTGCAACATTTTTAAAACTAAGTCAGGCATCTTTTTCAGTGCCAGACATTTTTGTAATGAATTCTGGATTTTGCAGCATTTTTCTTATCTGCGGTTCGTCGAAGTTCCCCTCTTTAAATTTTGCTTCGGAAAGTTGTGGAAATTGATCTTCGAAATACGCATAGCAATCGCCATCCTTGTCAAGGGCTTTTGACCAACTATTTCACAAGACCCAGTTTTATATGAAGAGGTGCACTGCTTTTAGACAGCGCTTAGAAGAGTCAATGAATAGCCGCCAATTTTCCGGTCTATACAGTCATGGTTTAATTTTTCCATTAATCCGTCAATGTTTTTACTATAGACTAATTTCCATGATCATTTTCTTCAGATGTAAAAAAACTGTCTAAACTCTTTTTCCTCATTTCTGTAGAAACTTGATTTAACTCCTTTAGCTAATAAGTTCTTCTTTTTCAAAACGGAAGCATGATACTCGAAAGCATCTTTAGGGATACTGAGATCTCGCGAGAAATCATTTGATTCTTCAGACGTCAATAGCTTAGGAACTTTATTCTTTTCATTACCTGGTATGTACACATTTGTATTAACATTGTTGCTTTCATCCTCATCATCGTCATTAGCATAATCTGAAATGTCACTTTCATCATGATAAACATTCAAATCTTCATCAGTACGCTTATTTTCTTCTGCTTCAGTCGTCTGCCTGTCAAGTGACAAATTTTTTGAGTTTTTTGTAGCATTGTTATTTTCAACAGATTTAGTGACGCTAGGTACATCAGGATATTCGATAGCACTTTTCTATTTTCTATTGATTTCTGTCAGGTTTGTCATACAAAAGTAGCATCCCTCTTTCCGAAGAGGTTTCCTCCATATCGTAGGTTCTTGAATCTACTTCGATTTTCTAAAATCTCGAATTTACTACATATGTAGCAAAATGCATATGGATCACGCACACAATTATGCGCTGTAGTGGAAGTGGGTAAATTGGAATTGAAATAGCGCTTAGAAGACATGATCTGTTTTGATTTGGGAGTTTATAGTAATAGTATAAGTATAGAATAGTAAACTATTGATTTAAAAACACAAATAAAAGAAACTGATAATGGTTTTTAAAACTGTGCTGAAGTCACATTAAGAAGCAAGCATAAAGAGATTGTTACCACTGTCCTCTTTACTAACGTGAAGTTCGAGCGGGATCTGTCATTTGTTTTGTTCACAGTCATTTGTTTTGTTCTATTTTATCTCTGTTTTCGCGTTTTTCAAAAAAATATGAGCCAACTCGGTCATTTGGACCCCGGATTCGGATTCAGTGTCCCAAAAGACATATAAATATGTTGATTAAGTCCACCGGGCGAGAAAATATATTTTTTTTTTGCAAAAATATACCTAGAAAATCTCTGTTTTTGTCGGTTTTACGTCTATTTTTTCGTTTTTTAGACAAATACGAGCCAACTTGGTTATTTGGACACCGGATTCGAATTCAGCGACCCCAAAAACATATAGATATGCTAGTGGTGTCTGTCGGACAGACCACTTTTTTTGTGTGCCGGTGTAATTGAATATTTCCTTTATAATTAAATTTCTTTTGTCCATGGACCTTAAATTTAAACATATTTTTAAATTGCCTGTATGTATCTTTTTGTTGCGCAATGAAGTTCATTATAGTTTCTGTATAATGTTTATGTACCATAAATTTTATATAAATCAGAAAGCTTTGCCCCTCTAATTCAACTTATAATCTGTAAAATAATTTAGACTGACGTATGAGATAGCGACCAAGGTATATACGTATACATACTCTACGGAAGCATCTTCTCAAATATTCTTTGTAGTTAAAAATATTACGACATTCTTAATAAATACTTAATCAGTTTCGTCGTTGCAAGAAAATGAGGATCTTCGTTGGAACTTCTTTTTTCATCTTAATGATTTTTCTTAAATCTATTGGTAATTAAAAATTATATAATATCAAATGTATAATTTAGTCTTTTATTATGTTAGTGCTGGGCATGTTCATAAAGCAAGACCAAAAAAAGCTTATAAACTGTACCAAGATTAATAGTAGGTATTTTCTGTGAAGGTTTGTTCCCTGAATCCGAATCCAGAAGCAAAACTTTTCTAAATATAGTCATCTTAAGTGGAAATTTTAACCTTTAACTTGAGTCCGAAGACAAGACTCTGCTCTACGTTGTTTTAAATAAATTTTCCCAAATCTATTTTTCTTAACAGATTGTCATGATAAAAATGTTTCTTTTTTCGATCGGATTATGCGATACAAAACCTAAAAAAATTACATCCTTTTTGTCCTGGTACACTTTATCACATTTTTTTACCATGTGTATTCATATAGATCGTTGCCAAACAATTATGAAATTAAAGTCTCGGCCATTTTACCCACCTTTATCATTTCATAGATTTTTTATATAGTACTTGAATACGTAACACATATTGTAGTAGTTTCTAGAAAAGTTTTCAAATTTTAGTTGCTTTTCTTCATAAATAACAAACAAAAATAGAGCAAACCGAATTATGACAATGAATAAAACACAGAAAAAGTCACTTTAAAAAACTAGAAAAAAATTAATTTATATATTTTATTTACCGTCATTAAATTTTTTAACAAATTTCAAAATCTCTTAAGCTAATAAATCTTTTAACTCTTAATTTGTGGTTTCGATTACTCTTGACATGTACTATAAATGTACATAGTTTTATTCAGATCAGTAACCTTAGTCCAGAATGTTGAAAAAATTTCGTTATTTTTAATTTTTTTCTTGGGTTGCTACTTCATTTCATGCCTTTTAAAACAAGACCTTCCCTAATCTTTGCATACGACTTTTTTCCGTAGCTTTATAAGATATGTATGTATGTATGCAATAGACAACTGTATATTGAAATTATTTCTCTATATAAAGGCATTCAAATTCATTAATGAGTAATAGGGTTAACACATTTCTTTTCCATCTTACAGAATCAGCTAAATTTTCCTATTACCGATCAAGATTGAGTTCTCGTGTGGATCCTGCTCAATATGATATTCATTATTATGGAGATGAAAACCGTGTTCTACGACCAATCACAACATATAATGAATTAGCAACGAGTGATGGCTACATCATTGGTTTAATAAGCAATAATGCACTTTATTTAGTATATGATAGACATCACCAACCGGTTATAGTACGCAAAGAAGACATGCTGAATATTCCACTAATCAATCCTCGTGAATTCCTTTATGAAATTAAAAATAATAATCGTAAAACTTCGTTGAAAATAGGAGGGGCCCCCAGTCCCGCCACACGAAGATATTGTCGAAAATGTTAAGAAATTTATATTTTAACTGTGATAATGTTTATAAAAAGAAAAAAGTCCTTTAAATGAAATGTTTAATTATGAGGAACCAAGTCATAACATTTGTAAAATGGCTGGTCGAGATTGGATTCTTTTTACTTTAGTTAGCATTAAATATATGTTGCTCAAAATAAATATATTGAAAATTAGAAAAAAAATTGGAAATATTTTAAACAACCTGGTTCACTGAACACAGACGTATTTCTAGAAATTTATGAAATATCAGGGTATATTCTAAGCAATTAAAAAAAAATATAGCTAAAATCAATTACTTTTCATGGCCGTTATGTGCTAAAATGTAGTTTAAATATATTTTTGCACTGACTATTATCAGGTTTTAGAACTGACCTTTTTGTAAGAACTGACCGTTAGAATATGCTCTGTGAAATTTCAATAAGCATCGATTATTTTAGCGTTTTAACCCATTAATGCTGAGGTGTTCAGATTTATACAACGCATTCTCTATTGTTGACGGCACGATCTGGAAAATATTAAGTACTTCCTTGCGTAGCTGGACAATCCCAAGTCTTGTCTTAACTGAATGGGCAATCGTGAGTTTTTCCTTGATTAACTGGGCAATCTAAAGTCTTGCCTTAATTGACTGGAAAACATTAAGTACTTCCTTGCTCAGCTGGACAAACCCAAGTCTTGCTTCAACTGACTAGGCAATCGTAAGTCTTGCCTTGTCTGGCTGGACAATAAAAAGTCTTGCCTTTATTGGGTGGGAAATCCAAAGGTTTGCCATAATTGGCTGGGCAATCTAAAGTGTTGTGTTAATTGGCTGGAAAATATTAAGTACTTTCTTGCTTAGTTGGACAATTTCAAGTCCAGCGTTAAGTGGCTGGGAAATATTGAGTTTTGCCTTATTAAGCTGGAAAATCCTAAGTAAATTTACAATCTTAAATGAATCATAATAGTAATTTTTTTTAAAGCCCAAACTGTTTTCCATATTCGCTGTTTAAGGAGTTACAACAAAAAAATGAGCTAATCGAAAAGGAACCCCCGAAAACCCCTCAGATGACATTTTCAAGGGACAATGGCATACCATCTCGGCGTTAATGGGTGAATACGCTAAATTGAAAAATTTCATTTCAAGTTTAGCCCACTTGTAGTGTGGAATTCAATTATTTCACGAAATGGAAGCGGCTAAATTCTCTATCTCGCAGGGTTAGATGGGTTAGCCTGCTTATTATTTGGTAGGGTTGATTTCTGGGTTTAGGTGAATTAGCAGGTAGGTGGGTTAACCCACTTGTGGCATGGAACTTCATTATTCCAAGAAAAATATGGAACTAAATTTATTGTTCCCAGAGTCAGGTGGGTTAGAATGCTTGTGGCTTGTTAGGGGTAGTTTCTAACCCTAGGAAACGGCTCCCGTAGAAATGAAAAGTCACGGGTTCCATATTTTTTACTGTTTTATCAATGTGCAAAGTTTGGTTCCAAACGACTGTACGCTTTTTTCTTAGTATTTTGAACGGGATCCTTTGTTCTTTTTTAAAGGCATAAATTATGGCCGCCATATTGGATCTTCTAGGGGTTATAACATAAAACTGACACCGGAAATAGAAAGGGCACCCTCGAAAACCCCTGAGATAATATTTTAAAGAAAAAATATCGTAGCGTCAGCAATAGAGAATGCATTAAATGAATCTGAACACCTCAGCGTTAATGGGTTAAAACTTTAAAATAAAAAATTTCAAATGACAATATTTTAGTAAAAAATAAATATATCCTAATAAATCCAAGTAGGTTTGAAAGCGGAAGATTAGTTCTTTCAAATTCAATATTAGCTTTGTGGTAGACATTTTTCTTGTACAGTTAAATAACCTCAAAAACAGCTTAAAAACGCGTTTTTTGCACATTTAGGTTAGGATATCTTGGAAACCTGACGTACAGGAGCAATTTTAAGTTCGGATTCGGATTCAGCGCATCAAAATCCTTCGGAAATGTTTGGTCTGCTTTTTGGCTTTTGTCTGATATCTTATCGCCCTTGATGCCAATGTATACAGGGATCCAAAGTATAGTAACTCGGATTCACTTTGTTAGCTTGTTTAGTGCCTCAAAATACTCCCATACTAATAGCGACGTGGATGTAGTTCTATTCAGGCCCATTATAGTAGCCCTGCTTTGTAAGAAGATACGGATGTTTCTTTTGTTGTCATATTCTTTTGACTTGTAGGCGCACTGGGGCATTGTCTTAATTTCAGATTGTAGAAGAGTGGCGTAGGATCCCATCACGATTGCGAAACCCGTTTCCTTCCTTCTACAACATACGCAAGCTCCGGCGTTCTCCTTGTTCCTTGAAACATTTATAAACCAATGTTCTCCTTCACTAGGCAGGTATATTTCACCGTTAGACCATTCCTCTTTCGTGAATAGGCTATCTCGATGCTTTTTGTTAAAGAGGTATAGATAAGTGGATATTTTGTTACTGAGCATACCCAGAGTCGACCTCTTCGTGGTGTCAATTAGTATCCGCACTACTATCAAGAAAATAATATCGTTTACCATATTCACTCTCCAAGCCGCCGTCGCAGCCATGGTCGTAAAGGTGGGATGGAGCGGCTGGAAAGCTTTTGGCACTCCCAGAACCATCGTAGCTGTCGACTTCGAGGGACCAGTGATTCGTCTCAGAATAAGTCCGCCGATCCCTGCTCTTGAGACTTCACAGTTGACAGTTCGAACCTGTTCCACCAGACTATTATCGCATATGTTAGCCTGGGTCGAAAGAGCGCATTATAGATCCACATAAGAGTCTCCGGTTTCAAACTCCAGCGTTTCCTTATGACTTTCCTGCAGAGTCATAGAGTCGCTACTAGCTTCTTGCTTCTATCACACCTTTCTATTCAGAATGACTCTTAGATGTTTAGCTCGTTCTTTGAATTCCAGTTGTTTTCCTCCTGGTTACAATGTACTCATGGTTCCCCACTTACACCTTTTAGTAAATGCAACCGCGTCCGTCTTACTCGCATTGACCAACAGTACAGTTGGTACAATCCACTATCCCCATTATTTGCTTCATTACTCCAAAGAGGGCATCCTGATGCTGGCCGCGCTCGACCATGGGTACGGAACTCTACCCTATTTTTGGTCGCACTTTTAGGGTTGACGGGACGGGGGAATAGAAAGCTTTCCGGGGACTTTACGAGAGGTGCGTTAGTATAAACTATCTACTGCGCATGTACAAAACTTGGCTCAATAGAGAAAACAAATGGGGTTCTGAAACTTTTGATAGTAGGAATCGGTAGCTTCACTTCACGTTTACATTGCGTGGATAACCAGTATATCGACCGCATACCCTATAACGTGCTGGCACCAACTTTTGAGCAGAAGAAGCAGTTTATTCACTACAAAGCACCACAACAGGAACGCTAAAACGCCTCACTGCGGACATTCCGAGTCAACGGTTCCACATTAAGTGGTAGTACCCTTAGGCGTAGTTAGATTTTAGTTGGCCAACATGTGGTAAATTCATTCCACAACTGCAATGGGCACACCATGTGCAATCATGGCCGACCTGATCACATCTCCAGAGGTGTAGTTAAAGGCTACTTTGATGGCCATTAAGGTTGCAATTGCGAAGACTTTCTGCTTTAGTTTTCTTTTAATTGGGTTTACTTCTCCACTAAGGCGCCTCTCGTCCGAGTGACTAGCCCTATAAGCGTGTTGCTCCCCTTCATGCCCTCGAAACATATCCTAACGTCAGACTGTCCTCGATAAAAGGACTGGATATATGCAATCCAGATCAGAAGACTTTTAGGGACTGACGGACTTCAGGGCTCACCTTGTACTGGAGGGTGTACAATAATCGTTTGCTAACTGCCGTTTGAGGCCCAGCTGCGCCGCAGGCGGCTTTGGTTACCTCAGAGGTGTCGCTCCCTTTTCTTCAAACTTTGTAAGTCCAAAAAATTAGCCTCGTTCCGGTGAGCTGAGGTATTCTTGTCCTACATTGAGTATCCCCTGCTCGGCAATTTTAGAGTTTTAAGACTGGCATTTGGATTTCTTGGAAGCAGCTTATCCATTTCAGCCGCCTCTGCTTCTTTTTCGATGTCTGTCCAAAAGTTGGTCCAGATTTCTTACTTTGCCTTACGTATGGCACCACTGTATTCATCCCTTATCGTTGTAAATGAGGTTCACGTTTCCTTCGTTTTACCAGTACTGGAAAGTCATAACCTGTCTCTGTTATCCCTGCGAAGCTCTTCGGGTTTCGCATTTCCCCAGTGTGTCTCCCCAGCCTTCCGGACTTTTACAGATCGACAATAATTTTCACAAGTAGATTTTATGGTCACCGTGAAAAACTCGGTTACCATCACCAGGGTATCAACGCCTCTGATTGACCTGGGAACTTCTGTGAGTGTACTTCTTAGTTCCGTGGAAAACTAATCTCAGTCCGTTCTTCTTGAATTTGTGGCCCATAAAGGTCTGCCAGGTACAATAAAACTCTATCTGTGAGCGATCTGAGAGAGTGTGTTGATCTGAGACTCTTCACTTCCTAATGTTATCTCTAACACTAGCGGTACAGAGAGTGATGTCAATGCTTTATGTCCGTACTGCCCCACATAGTATAGTGGAAGCTGCCATCGCACCCCAACAGGAGAGGAAGACCTATTACCTTGCACTATTGCACTAGTGTGTCAGCCTTTACTAATTGTTGGGTATTGCTTTCATATGAAAAGTAGGTAGATCCCATGACTAGCCTTTCTATTTCTTTGAAATCCGTGACTAAGACCATCAAGTCCCTCGAACATAGCTCAAGCAGTGGCAGAACGTTGACTCCCTTTGTCAGCATGCAAGACCTTGACTTAAACGCCTTCGGGTCCTCGTAAAAAAACCCAGCCCCCCCAAACCCCTAATGGTATTTCAAACTAAATTATGTTTTTGGATTAGCGAAATACCTGTGAGCCTTGCGGCCATAACCCTATGAAAAACTACAGAGGCACCTTTGCTGTGATGCAAGTTAATCCGGGCAATGGTTAGACCAGGAGCCGGCATTTGACGGTCATGCTTGTTGCCTTCTGCTGTGAAATCTTCCTGAAGCCTATCGTGATTGGCGATTCAACAGGACGATGTCTTAAGTGAGTAGTTTAATCCCGAGAACCACGCCGTAGCTTTCACCATCTTTTGGAGCAACTAAACTTCAGCTGGGTCGGCTGCAACGAATACAAAGAGATCCATCCTCTACAGAACGGGCGACGCCCGGTTCGTCGGTTGCTGGGCTACTTTGTGCTTCTTAACAGCGTTAGCCCCACCCTCATGTTAGGGTTTCCCGTGAGCTACTTTCTATTTCCTGGGCCTCAGTGCTGCTTATCGGCATTGTAGTCGCCGATTTTCCAGCTCCCGTAGCTGCTCTACTGACCTGCTGCACTTACCTCTTCCGGCTCTTTTTAAGGGAACACTTGATGAGTTTCTTCTTTTTGTGAAATTATTGGCCACTCCCGTTTCCATAGCCGCATTCAGTGGGACCGTCAATCCCTTAGCTCCCGGGAGAGCTTGGCACAGAGCCGCCACCTGAGTTTGGCTTGCCTGAGAGACAGATTGGGAGAAAAGGGTTATGTTAGACCCGTTAGAGACTAATACCTCTACCACTCCTCTTTCTGCTTCTTTCTACCATTTTGTTTTTACGTGATCTATTTTGTTCCCACGATTAGCGGGGATGTCGTTCGATGTTTCCCTAGATGCTATAAGGACACCTTTGTTACCCCCAGGCGTCCAAGTGCCACGGGCACGATCATTCGACATCAATACAAAAAACTCTGCCAAGTAAAAAAATTATCATAACAATAATAATGCTTTGTGAAATGAAGACTTGAGAAATAATTATAAGATAAATATAGATTTAATAATTTATGGAGATAGAAAAAATATACGAAATTTTGCAGATTATTTCTGTTTTTGGTACAAATAATAATCGTGCCAAGTTTTCATACAGTATAAATTTTTTTATACATTTTAAAAACTTCTATAATTCTCGAAATTTAATAGATTTTAAATTTATACATACTTATGGTAGATTCACATGGCAAATTTTATTTCATAAACTATGTTGATTCTTCAAATAGCTTGTTATTTCCCAACATTTTTTGAATTATATACAATTTTTCTAGAAGAATAAATATTTACATATACGTAAAATGACTGTTTTACGTCTGCTACTAGTGCGTTAGCCTCAGTGTCAAACAAATGAATATTTTTAAACTAAGAATAGTCTACATTTTAAGTGTCTCTACATCAAATTTGTTCAAATTGGTTCATAGATGAAAAATAAAATTTTTGAAATATTTTATTATTTTAAAAGAGGAACGGAGCATCTTAAATTCTTACAATTAAAAATTTTATAATTAATGCCATTAGCAGTTATTTTTTATGGCTGTTTTCTTTCTGCCTGATCTGTTACTGACAGCAGTCACTTGGTATTTTAAGCCTTTTTATCCTTTCTTAAAAGTCCAAATAGTAATATTACTATTTATGAATAAATAATTTTATTATATGCGAATGAATATGCACACAAGTATAATGTTTCATTAACACATCGTGTAATTTAATGAAATCAGCAGTAAACGCACAACATAAAAGATATATGTTTATAAAATTTTGTTCGTATTTTTTTTCTTTTTTTAACATAAGATTGATGTATTTTGATACGCTCATTACAAATACTGACATGGAATACATATATATATATATATACATATTTTAAATAATGGTTACCAATATGGTTATAAACATAGAATATTTATTCAAATAATTTTTAGCGAACATTAAAAGGAAATCAAATACGCCTTCAACTCTAAAGTAGAAAGCAAAATTATTTTCAAAATTGTATCCCTGAACTTATATAGGCATTAGTTTCTTTATGGAACTACATTATATTCAAAGAATAATAATATATAATATATTATATATAACAAGAAGTATGTCTATGTATATATATTTAATTATTTATTGTAATGAAGTTTTCGAGACTAATTTGTTAAAATAAGAAAACTGCTCGGGATCTCGCCGAAGCCAGAACCAGATACGGTTGAAGCCACGCGTACGTGACAAATAAAACACCCTTATGCTAATAATAAGAGGAACCAGACTGAATCTGGATAAAGAGGAGAAATAAGAACTAACCATTATTTCAGGACATTTCCTCCTGCACTCCCCCTTCCCCACTCACACATGCACACAGCCAAACACACACATGAAACCACGACAAATTAGGCAAATAAACATGAATATTTATTACGATTTCCAGTATCTGTAATAAAAATTTATTGTTCGCTTACAATTTTAATACAAATTATGAAGCGTGGAAAGCTTTACTTTCACGTGTTTTCGTACTTCTTGGCATCGTCGATAGCTCGCTCAATTAAAAATTTTCGCTTTTCATAAGATACTCATAGAAATGGCCGAAAGAGATTTTCTTATAATTATATTTCGTAACAACAATGTTTCAAACATTTTCTACAAAAAGACTATTACGCTCGACACTCCATTCGATATTTATTAAAGAGAAGATCTTTTCACAATTGGCGTTATGCCCGGGAATAGAAAAAAGTACTGCGCAATTTTGTTCATATCAAGGAAGTTGTTTAAGTTCGCCAATTGATCGATGAATTGATCTTCGTGAATATAAACATTTTTCGACTTGAGTAACTGCATTGTTCGAACAACTTGATCATATTCCATTTCAACAAATAATCCAGAGCTTCCTGATAAACAGTGATGACTTTTGCATGGAAATCCCTGCATTTCTCTTCTTTACCCTCAGCTTTCATTTTAATTAGATTTGAAAGTAGTGCCAGTGGCAAAAATTCGTGCTAGATTATTTCGCGCAAGGAGTTAGCAATCGATTAAATAACTGAATTGATCTCTAAAATACCGTTTTCTTTCCTTTCCATTGCCGCTATTTTTAAATGAAAAATGTACATTAAAGATTGGACAAACAAAAGATAACTCTCTGCCAATTCGTCTAAAAAGAAATTATCTAAAAATTTTGGTGGCTTTTTGATTGACAAAAAATAAGATCTCAATGTCGGCAACAGTTTAAGAATTCGTGTAACTGCGGGAAATAGACTGTGCCATCGAGTTTTGCTGCGTGACAGTAAATATTGATATTGCAGTTAAATGAATTCAGAGAAATCTTTTAATTCGGTTGTTTCAAAAGTATACACAGATACATATTTAAACAGTTTGAAAATGAAGGCGTCAATATCAATTGTGTCAAATTAATCCAGTTCATGCTGGGCACTATTGTAAAGAATATGAGCTGAGTATCAAACACCTATGACATTAGGATCGACCCTTTCTTTGAGTGGGGCCAACACATTATTAGAGCCGCTGCGATCTAAGCCACCAAAATTTATTGGTTCGTTATCCGTGACAAAAGCTGATAATTTTTCTGCCACATCATGTTTTTTGAGAACTCTGTCAATCAAATCGACGATGGTTTCGGCCTTCTCGTTATTCGTTTGTTGCGAATCTATTAATTTGACTTAAATGCCTCCAGTTTCAAAATCAAAGTATTGGCTAACTAGAGGAAAAATTTTCTGATGGCTATGATTAGAAGTATCCGTACTTAAACTCGCAAACGGAATTTGCTCGAAAGCTTTATCAACATCAATTATCACACCTGAAGCTAAGACGCCGTTAATTATGGCTTTAGTTTAGTTCTCACGCAAGATATCTGTTTAGCAATTTCGGAATCTACAAATAACGAACGAAGTAGTGGCGCAGTAAAATCCATCGAATTATAACTTGAGTGATGTTTGACGGTGTGAAAAGCCATAGTTCTTTCTGCAGCTCAGACGTTCAATGCCAGTGAAGATGATTTTGCAACCATTAAAGAATCAAAGGGTTGAGACATTGGAGCAGTCCTGACGTTTCTTTGGTGTTTTATTGAGTCGACGTGTTTTCTCAAATCGCAGCCTCTTTAGAAAAGAAAAAAAAATTAGCATTTTAACTATCAGTATGTAAATTTTATTCATCTTGCATAATGTTCATGTCAAAAAAGAGTTAGTAATTTCTCAAACCTATCAATTGTATCCAGTATTATCTTTAACATTTTATACTATAAAGAAGTTGAAACCCCTTCCAGCTACACATTCAAATGATTTGAAATATATATGAAAATAGATTAGATGTAGAGTCGGTAATGTCTATTAAATCCACACAAATGGCAAGGGCTGCAAAATTCGTGTTGCAAAAGTTCAAAACAAGGAAAGTCAGCACCACTTTAAAAGTGACATTTTTTAAACAGAGAAAGATGATGAGATGAATAGAAACTTTTCTATAAAGTATTTACTCTTTCCTGTCCGCGATTTTCTTTCTTTCCCGACAGAAAAAAAACTGATATTAATACTGAAAAAACGTATATTAAAGATATTTGTTTCCGTTTTCCTCTTAAGAGAAAAATTATTATAATATCATCAATATCAATGTTGAGAAAGAAGTAAGATTTGTCACCGCCCACTCACCGATATTTTAAAAAAGTCGGCAAAACCAAACAGTTTGAAAAATTCAGCATTCAATATGATCATTCCAGTTCACATACCTTTTACATTCTCATCAGAGAAGGTATTGGATTTGTGTAAAATTTGCCCCCCCCCCCCAGGTGCACCGAGCCTCCTGAAGAATCCGTCCTTGAAAGGAGACCCAAGTAAATAAATAATTTTTTGGGTCAATGTGGAGTGATTAAAAAAAAATGGTTGAGTCTACTAGTTGAAAGAAGCTTTATTTTCTTATTTAATTACTTTTTCTTCAGACAAGATAAATTTTCTTGGACAAAGAAAATATTGGGCCGTGCATATGGATACCAATATTTTCTTGCTTTAATGCTAACTTTCCTAATGCCCATAGAATTAGTCAATATTTTAATTAATTGAAATAGTACATTTCAAGGATGTGCAATATATAGGAAGTTGAATTGCACACACTTAGTAACATTCTACTAATCTTAAAGAATTAAGTAATTTATTTTTTTTAAGATATTAAATTGAAATCTCTTTAAGAATTGTCCATAAAGATATTTGAATACGTACTATGTATTAATAATTGCTAATTCAAATTATTAAAAATTATGGTATCAGAGATAATTGTTTTATTTTTAAGATGAAAAGTTTGTTTTAAATTCTTTATTTTTATGCTGTACACAAGCGGGTTATGCGGCCGTGACCACTGCCAAAATATAACAATAAATTTGTTATTTCTAACTGCAACTGAATTTAGACATCTGATTTTACTGAAACTGTATTTGTAAATACAACAAGATAAAATAAAATATAAAGCTGTTAGCCTAGGGGGTCATCCATGTACTCCTGGTGAAATTTTTCACCCCTTTCAACCCTCCGACCCCCGTTGCTAACCATGGAATTTGAACGAATTTGTGTCCACGTGGATATAAGCCCGACCCTTACGAGCTCCCCCGTGGAGAAGCGTGACATGTTGTCCTACACCCCTTAACCCCTGAACTGTCCACGTGGTATATGGTTGTCCCTACACTCGTACAAGCTGTATTGGAGAAGAATTAACAATGAAGGAAATGAACTATCAAAATAGTATGATTGGTACAAAATAAATAACAAGTAATCGTGAATTAAGTCGAATTTTACAGGATGCACACACACACACACATATAGAATTATGTATTTCATTTATCATATTGAAGTCTTAAAATAA